>NW_028270164.1:2234850-2534850 GCF_037043375.1 Chiloscyllium plagiosum | reverse complement strand
ACACGATGGGCAATTTAGCATGACCAATCTACCTGACCTGCACAACTTTGGACTGTGGGAGGAAACCGGAGCACCCGGAGGAAACCCACGCAGACACGGGGAGAATGTGCAAACTCCATACAGACAGTCGCCTGAGGCTGGAATCGAACCCGGGTCCCTGGCACTGTGAGGCAGCAGTGCTAACCACTGAGCCACCGTTATGCCCCACCATGCTGCCCATTTCTCTAACTCATGCATAGAATGTGGGTGATGCTGATTGGGTCAGTGTTTTTAGCCTCATTTCTGAGGAAGGACTTTTCCCCGAAACGTTGATTTCCCTACTCCTTGGATGCTGCCTGGCCTGCTGTGCTTTTCCAGCACTACTCGAATCTTGACTCTAATCTCCAGCATCTGCAGTACCCACTTTTGCCTGTTTATTGCCCCGTCCCTAGTTGCCCCTTGAGAAGGTGGGGGTGAGCTGCCCCCTTGAACCGCTGCAGTCCACCTGCTGTGGGTTGACCCACAATGCCATTGGGGAGGGAATTCCAGGATTCTGACCCAGCAACAGTGGAGGAACAGTGATTATATTTCCAAATCAGGAGTGGCTTGGAGAGACTTACGTGGGGGATGTTCCTGTATATCTGCTGTCCTTGTTCTTCCAGATGGAAGAGGTTGTGGATTTGGAAGGTGTTCATTAAGGAGCCTTGGTGAATTTCTGCAGTGCATCCTTTCAACTAGTCCCTGTTGTAATGTAGGAACCATGGCGGCCAAATTGTACAGAGCAAGCTCCCACAAACAGTGATGTTATAACCCATTAATTGATGTTAATTGAAGGATGGATAATGAGCAAGACAGGAATCTTAGAATCCTAACAGCCATTCAGCCCGACTGACTCTACACTGACCCTCTGAAGAGCATCCTACCCAGACCCAGCACCACCCCTCCCCATCCTATCTCCCTAACCCCACATTTCCCATGGCCAATCCACCATACCCTGCACATCTTTGGACTGTGGGAGGAAACCAGAGCATCCAGAAAAAACCCACACAGACACTGGGAGAACGTGCAAACTCGATACAGCCAGCTGCCTGAGGCTGGAATCGAATCTGGGTCCCTGGAACTGTGAGGCAGCAGTGCTAACCACTGAGCCACCATGCTGCCCAACAATAACTGGGTTAACACGTCCACTAAGGCTCTTGCATCCAGTGGCACTGTCCCTACCTCTGGACTGGAAAACCTGGCTTCAAGTTCCACCTGCTCCAGATAGGAATCCCAATACACGTGAATAGGTTTATTAACAATATTTAAGACCCCTGATTGTGGTATAAGGTAACAGTTCTGAAAGGGTTAACATTGGAGACTGTGTTAAGCTTCAACCAATCTGATGTCATAAAATCATAGCACTCCTACAGTGTGGAATCAGGCCATTCGGTCCACACTGACTGTCCGAAGAGCATCCCACCCAAACCCACCCCTCTACCCTACTCCTGTTACCCTGCATTTCCCATGGCTAATCCACCTAGCCTGCATATCCCTGGACACTGTGGCCAATCCACCTAAGGACTTGGGTGGAGAAAGGTTGAGATTACTATCATGCAATAAGTAGCACCTTGTTTAAGACAAAGCATTTTCTCATTAAGACTTCTAATGGTTTACTTCTACCATTGTGGGCCGTGTACCTCGTTATAAAGAAGTTGGCAGCAAGTTACCCCAATTTCAAGTTGATAATGGCTGGCATTACAACACATCTAACATTGGCCTTCTTGGTTCTTTCTCATCCTGCGAAGAGACCTCATCTTCAGACTGGCCCCTTTAATGCTATGGCACTCCTTTAGTACTGCACTGTGAGTGTCAGCCATGATATGATCCTCCTGTCCCTGAAATGAGACTCATTGGCACAGAACTGGCAAGAGTAATACCCACTGAACCAGTGCAGACTTGGTGGCTTAATAACTGGGATTTTATCAACTGTGAAGCCAGCAGAGACTGGACAGGTCAGGCCTGGCATTGCGGTCAGCTTAGGTTAATCCACAAATGGAAACAGAGCATTTCATTGGACCCTGCGGTTTCATATCAGAAAGGTCCTAATGCCCTGTGAAGGCAGGCATGTGGTTGGTCAGAGGGAGAGTTTGAGAGTATACGATCAGCCACAATGCCAACAGGGGTTGAAAAGCCCATGTCCCTCAATGTCACGGCAGTAGCGCCCCATTTCCACTGGGCAGAAGGCCTCACGTTAGCCCTCGATCAGAAAGTCCGCACTGTCGGAGATGTCTGGTTATGACTTGGGAATAATTGCAGCAGGAGGAATGCATGGGCAACTGTTTACGTTGGTTGTAAACAGGATGGACCTATTTTGAGAAAATGCCACCTGTTTAAGCAGCCCATGTTGTCAGCACAAAACTAGAGAAATTGTCCCAGAGAACGAGAGGGATCACCCATAGCACAGCCAAGTGCTGTTCTCCCTGTCAGTATGAGACAGATCCACAGTGTTAAACTGACCAGCTCGTACCAGCCAACACTTGTTACAATTGTCTGAGGTTCACATCGCTGCCAAAATAAATTGATCAAAATTTATGAAAGGAGTTGGATGCCATGATGAGATGGCTGGGAAGATTGCCTTCCTTGTGGGTTCACTGTTACATTTTCCATGAAACACACTGTGTGAGTGTGTACTGGTGATTGCAGTGCACAGTCACCTTCCACTCCCATCCCTCAGAGACTCCGTAACTGTGCTCTGTGTGACTGACTACTCACTCAGCAAATGGCAGCCCAAGTATCTGCAGCAATGGCTGCTCATTGCTGTTTGTTTGTGGGATGAGGGTGTCACTGACCAGGCTGACATTTATTGTCCGTCCATTGAAGACCTTTCCTACGTTCAGATGTATGCTGATGACATCCAGTTGTATATTGCTTGCCTTGGCCAATCCACAACATCCATGGTGCCAGGCCCATTAGCCGTTATTCCACCATGAAAGAAGACAGTCACATCTGATGCACACTGGGAAGACTGGTGTCATTTTTTTAACTCCCTACAATCTCTATAAAGTACCCTCTTACATGCAAACATTTGAATTAGGTGCAGGAGGAGGCCATTTGGCCCCTCAAACTGGCTCTGCTGTTTAATAAAATAGTGGCCTTAACTCCACATTCCAACTTGGGCACCCACCCCACTCTCCAAACTCATCTTCCCCAATAACCTTTGATGATGTTAATAGCACAGACTGGTCACTTTCTCAACCCAATCCAATGATATCAATGAGTTGATGCAGGTTAGAAGACAAACTGGATCAATGAATTGAACACGGTGCAGGGAAAGTGCTGATTTAGTTGTTGCAGAAATCCTTTGTTTCTGGTTCAGAATAGAATAGCATAGCAATTTATTATCATGTGTATTTTTACAAAGACAATACAGCAAAAAGTGTGGTAAGTCGCCATACTAATGTGCCTAAATTAATGGCAGAACTCATAAATAAAGGGAATAAAAGTAAAAGCTCATCACAATTCAGTTAACAACTCCTGGCTTTGGGTATGTTGGAAAACCCATTGAGGAGATTAGACTGTACACCCGAGAATGCTGTGGGAAGCGAGGGAAGTGATTGCTGGGCCTCCTGCTGAGATATTTGTATCATCGATAATCACAGATGAGGTGCCGGAAGACTGGAGGTTGGTTATCATGGTGACACTGTTTAAAAAGGGTGGTAAGGACAAGCCAGGGAACTATAGACCAGTGAGCCTGACGGTGGTGGGCAAGTTGTTGGAGGGAATACTGAGGGACAGGATGTACATGTATTTGGAAAGGCAAGGACTGATTAGGGATAGTCAACATGGCTTTGTGTGTGGGAAATCATGTCTCACAAACTTGATTGAGTTTTTTGAGTAAGTAGCAAAGAGGATTGATGAGGGCAGAACAGTAGATGTGATCTATGTGGACTTCAGTAAGGTGTTCGACAAGGTTCCCCATGGGAGACTGATTAGCAAGGTTAGATCTCACGGAATACAGGGAGAACTAGCCAAATGGATACAGAACTGGCTCAAAGGTAGAAGACAGAGGGTGGTGGTGGAGGGTTGTTTTTCAGACTGGAGGCCTGTGACCAGTGGAGTGCCACAAGGATTGGTGCTGGGTCCTCTACTTTTTGTCATTTACATAAATTATTTGGATGTGAGAATAAGAGGTACAGTTAGTAAGTTTGCTGATGACACCAAAATTGGAGGTGTAGTGGACAGCGAAGAGGGTTACCTCAGATTACAACAGGATCTGGACCAGATGGGCCAATGGGCTGAGAAGGGGCAGATCGAGTTTAATTCAAATAAATGCGAGGTGCTGCATTTTTGGGAAAGCAAATCTTTGCAGGACTTATACACGTAATGGTAAGGTCCTAGGGAGTGTTGCTGAACAAAGAGACCTCAGAGTGCAGGTTCATAGCTCCTTGAAAGTGGAGTCGCAGGTAGATAGGACAGTGAAGAAGGCGTTTGGTATGCTTTCCTTTATTGGTCAGAGTATTGAGTACAAGAGTTGGGAGGTCATGTTGCGGCTGTACAGGACATTGGTTAGGCCACTGTTGGAATATTTTTGTGCAATTCTGGTCTCCTTCCTATTGGAAAGACGTTGTGAAACTTGAAAGGGTTCAGAAAAGATTTACAAGAATGTTATCAGGGTTGGAGGATTTGAGCTATAGGGAGAGGCTGAACAGGCTGGGGCTGTTTTCCTTGGAGCGTCGGAGGCTGCGGGGTGACCTTATAGAGGTTTACAAAATTATGAGGGGCATGGATAGGATAAATAGACAAAGTCTTTTCCCTGGGGTGGGGGAGTCCAGAACTAGAGGGCATAGGTTTAGGGTGAGAGGGGGAAGGATATAAAAGAGACCTAAGGGACAACATTTTCACACAGAGGGTGGTACGTGTATGGAATGAGCTGCCAGAGGAAGTGGTGGAGGATAGTACAATTGCAACATTTAAAAGGTATCCGGATGGGTATATGAACAGGAAGGGTTTGGAGGGATATGGGCCGGGCACTGGCAGGTGGGACTAGATTGGGTTGGGATATCTGGTCGGCATGGACGGGTTGGACCGAAGGATCTGTTTCCGTGCTGTACATCTCTATGACTCTATGACTATAGTGACTGACAGCACACTTTGAGATCAAACTGCTAAATGTGATGGTGCAACGTTTAGTGAAGTGTATGGCCGCAAGTTAGGGACTGACTGAGGACTCGCCATGGGACAGTTGTACTATCAGAGAGAGGGTGCCATCATTGAGCCTGTCCACCAGAAATTACTAATGAATAAATTCACTGGCTGGATGTGTTTATATTGAGGAGAAAGTGAGGACTGCAGATGCTGGAGATCAGAGCTGAAAATGTGTTGCTGGAAAAGCGCAGCAGGTCAGGCAGCATCCAAGGAACAGGAGAATCGACGTTTCGGGCATAAGCCCTTCTTCAGGAATGAGGAAAGTGTGTCCAGCAGGCTAAGATAAAAGGTAGGGAGGAGGGACTTGGGGGAGGGGCGTTGGAAATGCGAATTGTGGAGGGAGGTCAAGGTGAGGGCGATAGGCCGGAGTGGGGTGGGGGCGGAGAGGTCAGGAAGAAGATTGCAGGTTAGGAAGGCGGTGCTGAGTTCGAGGGATTTGACTGAGACAAGGTGGGGGGAGGGAAATGAGGAAACTGGAGAAATCTGAGTTCATCCCTTGTGGTTGGAGGGTTCCCAGGCAGAAGATGAGGCGCTCTTCCTCCAGCCGTCGTGTTGCCATGGTCCTTCATCGCCAGACCATGGCAACACGACGGTTGGAGGAAGAGCACCTCATCTTCTGCCTGGGAACCCTCCAATCACAAGGGATGAACTAGGATTTCTCCAGTTTCCTCATTTCCCCTCCCCCCACCTTGTCTCAGTCAAATCCCTCGAACTCAGCACCGCCTTCCTAACCTGCAATCTTCTTCCTGACCCCTCCGCCCCCACCCCACTCCGGCCTATCGCCCTCACCTTGACCTCCCTCCACCTATCGCATTTCCAATGCCCCTCCCCCAAGTCCCTCCTCCCTACCTTTTATCTTAGCCTGCTGGGCACACTTTCCTCATTCCTGAAGAAGGGCTTATGCCCGAAACGTCGATTCTCCTGTTCCTTGGATGCTGTCTGACCTGCTGTGCTTTTCCAGCAACACATTTTCAGCTGTGTTTATATTGAGGCCAATGCTCTCACTGTATGGTTGTGAAATTCTGAAGGCCCCTTACAGAGTCACTGAGGACTTTTGATGTGAAGACTTAGCCCCTCTGAAGGACTACCCAGACTGACATACCACAAGGGCTGCGATTGACTCGCGCCATGAACAGAGTGTGGATGTATTACACTTTCCACTGTAGATATCAAACAACGGGAGGTGCAAAATTGGGTAAAAATTCCAGATTTGCTGACTCATGGTACAATTCTGTAGGAACAAGAAACATTGCAACACAGGAGGCTGGGGGGAATTCCCTAATCAGATGGAAACCCTTCCCTGTAAATGATGGGAGGATTCTGAGTGAGGTGTCTTAGCACATATAGGGCAAGATTGGGTTTGGGATGACTTACTTATGGCTTGTTGAGGGAAAAGGAAGGTGATTCTTACACATTCCTCACTTCTAACACCACCAACCCAGTGCAATCTCTCACCAGCTGCAAACAGGGGACGTGCATAATCTCGGCTGTTTGTTTCAGAGCCTCTGATGTAAACATTAACAATGTTGCTTCCAGAAGTTAGTCTTCAATTTGCTGGGAACAAACTAAAAACAACATTGTGCTGTTTCTGCTCAGCCGTCAAAGAGCTGAAAGTCCAAGAGTGAGGTGGACGAGGAAAGGTTAAAGTTCTCTCTTGTTCCGCTCAGTTGTGGAGGGGCTGGGGTTGGACTGGGATGGATAAAGTTATAAATCACACAACACCAGGTTACAGTCCAACAGGTTTATTTGGAAGCACTAGCTCTTGGAGCACTGCTCCTTCATCAGGTAGCTAGTGAGAGAGAATACACTGAATTAATAAGTGAAAGCTCAAAAGGTCATACAATTTATGTGAATGTTTTGAACAAACCTACATGGCTGTTAAGTCTTTAATCAGTTAGAATGCTCGGTGTTGGTGTAGTCTCACGGTAATGCCGGTCTCGGAAGACAATGAGCGCATGAAGG
Organism: Chiloscyllium plagiosum; assembly: GCF_037043375.1. NCBI lineage: Eukaryota > Metazoa > Chordata > Chondrichthyes > Orectolobiformes > Hemiscylliidae > Chiloscyllium > Chiloscyllium plagiosum. Next base: position 2,527,722 of record NW_028270164.1, on the reverse strand, counting down.
ATCAAAGCAGAACTGCTGCTGTCCTTGGGACTGCAAACTCTCCCGAGTTCCAGGAGGTAAGGTCACTGCTGGCCTGGGGAGGAGGGGGGGGGGGTGCACAGGCAGCTACTGGATGGAGACAATCTAATGATGGTCACTGGCAAATGCTGTCAGAGATTCCTCCTGAACTTTGATTTTTGGGACTTCCTGTGTTATGGGTTACTGTATACTCAGCAAGCACGGCACACTTTCCTTGAGTGGAGATGAAATTTTGCACTGATGGGTTTCGGATTTTCTCTTCCTCTCCTGAAGGTTTTGATAGTGACTTAAGCTCTTGCCTCTGTCTCTTTATCTCTACACCCTTTTTTTAAACATTTCACTTTGGATCTGTCTTTCTCTGTTTCTTTCTGTCTGTCTGTCTGTCTGTCTGTCTAGGTAAAAACAATGACTGCAGATGCTGGAAACCAGATTCTGGATCAGTGGTGCTGGAAGAGCACAGCAATTCAGGCAGCATCTGAGGACAGGCAAAATCGACGTTTCGGGCAAAAGCCCTTCATCAGGAATAAAGGCAGAGAGCCTGAAGCGTGGAGAGATAAGCTAGAGGAGGGTGGGGGTGGGGAGAGAGTGGCATAGAGTACAATAGGTCAGTGGGGAAGGAGATGAAGGTGATAGGTCAGGGAGGAGAGGGTGGAGTGGATAGGTGGAAAAGGAGCTGGGCAGGTCGGACAAGTCCGGACAGGTCAGGGGATCGAGTTTCTGGAGGTTAGAAGCTAGGATGAGGTGGGGGAAGGGGAAATGAGGAAACTGTTAAAATCCACATTGATGCCCTGGGGTTGAAGTGTTCCGAGGCGGAAGATGAGGCGTTCTTCCTCCAGGCGTCTGGTGGTGAGGGAGCGGCGGTGGAGGAGGCCCAGCACCTCCATATCCTCGGCAGAGTGGGAGGGGGAGTTGAAATGTTGAGCCACTGGGCGATGTGGTTGATTGGTGCGGGTGTCTCGGAGATGTTCCCGAAAGCGCTCTGCTAGGAGGCGTCCAGTCTCCCCAATGTAGAGGAGACCGCATCGGGAGCAACGGATACAATAGATGATATTAGTGGATGTGCAGGTAAAACTTTGATGGATGTGGAAAGCTCCTTTGGGGCCTTGGATGGAGGTGAGGGAGGAGGTGTGGGCGCAGGTTTTACAGTTCCTGCGGTGGCAGGGGAAAGTGCCAGGATGGGAGGGTGGGTCGTAGGGGGGCGTGGACCTGACCAGGTAGTCACGGAGGGAACGGTCTTTGCGGAAGGCGGAGAGGGGTGGGGAGGGAAATATATCCCTGGTGGTGGGGTCTGTTTGGAGGTGGCGGAAATGTCGGCGGATGATTTGGTTTTTGCGAAGGTTGGTAGGGTGGAAGGTGAGTACCAGGGGCGTTCTGTCCTTGTTGCGGTTGGAGGGGTTGGGTCTGAGGGCGGAGGTGCGGGATGTGGATGAGATGTGTTGGAGGGCATCTTTAACCACGTGGGAAGGGAAATTGCGGTCTCTAAAGAAGGAGGCCATCTGGTGTGTTCTATGGTGGAACCGCTCCTCCTGGGAGCAGATACGGCGGAGGCGGAGGAATTGGGAATACGGGATGGCATTTTTGCAAGAGGTAGGGTGGGAAGAGGTGTAATCCAGGTAGCTGTGGGAGTCGGTGGGTTTGTAGAAGATGTCAGTGTCAAGTCGGTCGTCACTGATGGAGATGGAGAGGTCCAGGAAGGGGAGGGAGGTGTCAGAGATGGTCCAGGTAAATTTAAGGTCAGGGTGGAATGTGTTGGTGAAGTTGATGAATTGCTCAACCTCCTCGCGGGAGCACGAGGTGGCGCCAATGCAGTCATCAATGTAGCGGAGGAAGAGGTGGGGAGTGGTGCCGGTGTAATTACGGAAGATCAACTGCTCTACGTAGCCAACAAAGAGACAGGCATAGCTGGGGCCCATATGTGTGCCCATGGTACCCCTTTGGTCTGGAGGAAGTGGGAGGATTCAAAGGAGAAATTGTTAAGGGTGAGGACCAGTTCGGCCAAACGAATGAGAGTGTCGGTGGAGGGGTACTGTTGGGAACGTCTGGAGAGGAAAAAACGGAGGGCTTGGAGGCCCTGGTCATGGCGGATGGAGGTGTAGAGGGATTGGATATCCATGGTGAAGATGAGGTGTTGGGGGCCAGGGAAACGGAAGTCTTGGAGGAGGTGGAGGGCGTGGGTGGTGTCTCGAACGTATGTGGGGAGTTCCTGGACTAGGGGGGATAGGACAGTGTCGAGGTAGGTAGAGATGAGTTCAGTGGGGCAGGAGCATGCTGAGACAATGGGTCGGCCAGGGTGGTCAGGCTTGTGGATCTTGGGAAGGAGGTAGAACCGGGCAGTGCGGGGTTCCCGGACTATGAGGTTGGAAGCTGTGGGTGGGAGATCTCCTGAGGTGATGAGGTTCTGTATGGTCTGGGAGATGATGGTTTGGTGATGGGGGGTGGGGTCATGGTCAAGGGGGCGGTAGGAAGAGGTGTCCTCGAGTTGGCGTTTGGCTTCAGCGATGTAGAGGTCAGTGCGCCAGACTACCACTGCGCCCCCTTTGTCCGCTGGCTTGATGGTGAGGTCAGGATTGGAGCAGAGGGATTGGAGGGCTGCGCGTTGTGAGGGTGAGAGGTTGGAGTGGGGGAGGGGGGTCGACAGGTTGAGGCGGTTAATGTCCCGGCGGCAGTTGGAAATGAAGAGGTCGAGGGCGGGTAATAGGCCAGCGCGGGGTGTCCAGGTGGATGCAGTGTGTTGGAGGTGGGCGAAGGGGTCCTCGGAATGTGGGCGGGAGTCCTGATTGTGAAAGTAAGCTCGGAGGCGGAGGCGACGGAAGAATTGTTCGATGTCACGGCGTGTATTAAATTCATTGATGCGTGGACGGAGGGGGACGAAGGTGAGTCCTTTGCTGAGGACTGATCGTTCGTCCTCAGTGAGGGGGAGGTCTGGGGGGATGGTGAAAACTCGGCAGGGCTGGGAGCTGGGAGCTGGTGTGGGTGTGGAGCTGGGAGTGGGGTCGGAGCCAGTACCTGGAGTGGGTGTGATGGTGGGGGGAATGGGGGTAGAGTCATGAGCAGGGGTAGTGTTCCCCTCAGGGTTCTGGGGGGTGGGGATAGTGACAGTGGGGTCTGTGGGGGGCGTGTCAGTAGAATGCAGGTGAGTGGCGTTGGTGGGGGCGGAAGTGGTGGCAGACACGGCAGTAGGGGGGGGCGGAAGTCACTGAGGGTGTGGCATCGGCGATGATGTGAGGGGCGGAAGTGGCTGTGGGAGTGACCATGATGGGGGCAGAAGTGACATCATCAATCAGCGTGGGGGTGGTAGCTGTCTGTCTGTCTGTCTCTCTCTCTCTCTCTCTCTCTCACTCTCACTCTCACACTCACACTCACACTCACACACTCTCACTCACACACTCACACTCACACACTCTCACTCACACTCACACACTCACACTCACACTCACACACTCTCACTCACACACTCACACTCACACTCTCTCTCTCTCTCTCTCTCTCTCTTTCTCTCACACACACACACTTTGTGTCTTTCTGTAACTCTTCCTTTCTTGGTGTCTCTCTGGTGAGTTTGAGTGTTTATTGTGTCCAGAGCTGCCTCTGTCTTTGTCTCTGCCTCTTTCCCGTTCTATATCTCACCCTCCATTGGTCTATTTGACCAGTTGGTTTTCAGATGTTCACAAAATTGCCTTGGTTCACTGTTGCTGTCTGGGCAGTGCAGTTTTCAATGCTGTTAAAGCTCCAGATTAAATCTCCTAGTGTTGGTGAAGAGATAACAAAAGCGGTGTTCCTTTGAGATGTTTGAAAAGCAGATGTGTCTGAGTGTTGTATGCTGCTTGGAGTTGGACTACAGGCAGAGTGGGGTCTAATTAATGGGAAGCACATGTGTATCATGAGGCATTCTGTAATGACAGGAGAATGCACCCTTGTGTGTAACTGTCCCAAAGCAGAGTGACACACTTATCAGTTTATCCCAGCTTGAAATAACAGACGTGATTATATCATTGTTTTCAGTCGGCTTCACAATAACTGACCAAGGATTCTATTTCTATTCTTATCTTTATCTATTCACTGAGGTGTCAGTCATAACTCAGTGAATAGTGGTCTTATTGCTGAGTCAACAAGGTGCGTCTGCAAGTTTCCCTCCAGAGACTTAAATACATCATCCAGGCTGACCTGCCCCATTCCTGAGGGAGTGCCACATTGTTGGAGGGTCAGTGCTGAGGGAATGGGTACTGTCAGAGGGTCAGTGCTGAGGGAGTACCGCACTGTTTGAGGGTCAGTACTGAGGGAATGCTGCACTGTTGGAGAGTCAGTGCTGTTGAAGGATCTTACTGTCTGAGTGTGAGTGCTGAGAGTGTGGGCATTGTCAGAGGGTCAGTGCTGAGGGAGTGGGCACTGTCAGAGGTCAGTGCTGAGGGAGTGGGCAGTGTTGGGTGTTCAATGCTGATGGAGTGCCACACTGTCGGGGGTCAGTGCTGAGAGAGTGCCACACTGTCGGAGAGTCAGTGCTGAGGGAGTGGGCACTGTCGGAGGGTCAGTGCTGAGGGAACGCCACACTGTCAGAGGGTCAGTGCTATGGAGTGGGCACCTTTGGAGGGTGAGTGCTGAGAGGAGAGAGGGCAATGGGATTGATAGAGATGGAGAAGGTGAAGTGGAGATGAATGCAGGATTGTAGTAATTGAGCTTTTGCAGCAATTTCCGTTTTTAATGCTTTTTGAGAGCAGCTATTCCTCAGAGGGACCACAGCGGTCATCAGTCAGAGAGGAGAGTGGACACTTCCTTCCTTCTCTGGGAGTATCTCTGTGAGCAGTGCAAAACCTGATAATCCATTCCATTCGTGAGCAATTTTGAATGTCTTTTCTGAGTTTAGAGACACTAAACCATATTATTCACTTTAACAAATAGCTAACTGGGTCAGAAAGCATGTGATCGGAGCTCACCTTGGAGACTTGTGCTTTTAAGAAAAAAAAACAGCTGAGGGGACATTTTGCAGATCACTGACTCGAGAAATCACTCTGTTCGGACTCGTTGACCTGGAGTCCAAGCACCAGGTGGAACTGGCTCCCTGTCCTTCCCTGACGTGGTTGAGTCTGTGGGAGAATCCTGGGCAGAACAGCTGGACCTGAGCACTCAAGCCTGGCTCAGGGCCTGTTCATGAGGTGTTATCCCTAGCCCCTGTAGGTTTTCACCTCGTCATGACTTGATGACTGTGCCAGCTCCCAGCCATGGACCCACTCTCCCCCTGGGCAGACTGTGAATTATAGTTAACCAGAGAACAGAGAGTGCCACACAGCGCAGGAATTGAAATGTTTCTGAGTTTATAATGTCTCTAAGAAGTGTTTTCCAGAAGCAAGAGTCTTTTCCACAGACCTGGATGTTACTCCTTCCCAAACATGGGTGAAAGTGCACAGTGCTCCAGGCTGCCTTTCCCTGAAGCAGAATGTTTGTCGTTGTTGGAAAAGTTGAATCCCCAGAATGAATCAGGAAGGCGAGAGGTACGAGGATAGCGGGCACTGACTGTGGATCGAGCAAACTCAGTTTGACACAGTTTTGTTTGCCCAGGATAGAAAGGGATACAAGACGGCTTTTGTAATGTCCCTTTGTCTGAGCAAGGAGGCCTGGGCTCAAATCCTACCTGCCCCACAGTGTGTAATAACACCTCTGAACAGGTCGATTTAAAAAGAAGAGTGTGTTAAGGATTACAAAGCAGCGGTGTCCTGATGAATGTCAGTGTGATCTAACTGAACATAGAACATGCGCAAAGAACAATAGAACCCCTACAGCCACTCGGTCCATCGAGTCCATACTGACCTTTTAAGAGCATCCCATCTAGACCCAACTCTGTCCCTGTATTTCCCATGGTTAATGCACCTATCCCCGGACACTGGGCAATTTAGCATGGCCAATCCACCTGACCTGCACATTGTGGGAGTAAACTAGAATACCCAGAGAGGATCCAGACAGACACGGGGAGAATGTGCAAACTCCACACAGACAATCACACAAAGGCAGAATCAAACCTGGGTCCCTGGCGCTGTGAGGCAGCAGTGCTGAACACTGAGCCACCCTGCTGCTCTGAAGGTGTGTGTTTCTGTTGGATATTCAAACTAATGAAGAACTGATTTACCAAGGAAGGCGTCCCAAACCCAAGAAAATTGGATGTAGGTTTGCTCGCTGAGCTGGAAGGTTCATTTCCAGATGTTTCATTACCCTACTAGGTAACATCTTCAGTGGGCCTCAAAGACCGCAATTTCCCCCCAGACGTGTTCGATGGTGCCCTCCACCGCATCTCTTCCACTTCCCGCTCCTCTGCCCTTGAGCCCCGCCCCTCCAACCGCCACCAGGACAGAACCCCACTGGTCCTCACTTACCACCCCACCAACCTCCATATACATCGTATCATCCGTCGTCATTTCTGCCACCTCCAAACGGACCCCACCACCAGGGATATATTTCCCTCCCCTCCCCTATCAGCGGTCCGAAAAGACCACTCCCTCCGTGACTCCCTCGTCAGGTCCACACCCCCCACCAACCCAACCTCCACTCCCGGCACCTTCCCCTGCAACCGCAAGAAATGCAAAATTTGCGCCCACACCTCCCCTCCCATACTTCCCTCCAAGGCCCCAAGGGATCCTTCCATATCCGGCACAAATTCACCTGCACCTCCATACGCATCATTTACTGCATCCACTGCACCGATGTGGCCTCCTCGATATTGGGGAGGCAGGCCGCCTACTTGCGGAACGTTTCAGAGAACACCTCTGGGACACCCGGACCAACCAATCCAACCACCCCGTGGCTCAACACTTCAACTCCCCCTCCAACTCCACCAAGGACATGCAGGTCCTTGGACTCTTCCATCGCCAGACCATAGCAACACAACGGTTGGAGGAAGAGCGCCTCATCTTCCGCCTAGGAACCCTCCAACCACAAGGGATGAACTCAAATTTCTCCAGTTTCCTCATTTCCCTCCCCCCACCTTGTCTCAGTCAAATCCCTCGAACTCAGCACCGCCTTCCTAACCTGCAATCTTCTTCCTGACCTCTCCGCCCCCACCCCACTCCGGCCTATCACCCTCACCTTGACCTCCCTCCACCTATCGCAATTCCAACGCCCCTCCCCCAAGTCCCTCCTCCCTACCTTTTATCTTAGCCTGCTGGACACACTTTCCTCATTCCTGAAGAAGGGCTCATGCCCAAAACGTCGATTCTCCTGCTCCTTGGATGCTGCCTGACCTGCTGCGCTTTTCCAGCAACACATTTTCAGCTCTGATCTCCAGCATCTGCAGTCCTCACTTTCCCCTTGTCATCACCCAAGTTTCCTTCACTCTACCATCCCTTCCTTGCCTCAGTGGGACAAACGTGTCCAGCACTCACAGTAAGTGCTTCCAAAACAACTTCCACATTTCTACATTTCCCTGAGAATATCTGTTCCCAATTTAAGTGCCCCAGTACTTGCCTAGTAACATTGTAATTCCTCCCCCCCACCCTCAATTAAATACTTTTCCATACCGTCTGCTGCTATCTCTCTTCATGACTATATAAAGGTCAGAGTGTTGTGATCACTATCACCGAAATGCTCTCCCACTGAGAGATCTGACACCTGACCTGCTTCTTTGCTAAGCACCAAATCCAATATGGCCCCCCTCTAGTCGGCCTATCTACATATTGAGTCAGGAATCCTTCCTGGATACACCTGACAAAAACCGTTCCATCCAAATTATTTCAACTAAGGAGATTCCAATCAATATCAGTGAAGTTGAAGTCACTCATGACAAAACCCCTGTTACTTCTGTACCTTTCCAAAACCTTCGTCCCAATCTCCTGCCCCATGTCCCTGTTGCTATGGGGGGGCTGTAGAAAACTCCCAAGAAAATGGTTGTTCCTTTGCTGTTTCTGACTTCCACCCATACTGATTCTTGTCAAACCCTCCTTGACGACCTCCCTTTCTGCAGCTGTGATACTATCCCTGCTGAGCAATGTCACTCCCCCACCTCTTTTACTTACCCCCTACCCATTCCTTTCGAAACATCTAAACCCCGGTACATCGGACAAACGTTCCTGCCCCTGTGATATCCAAGTCTCCATAATGGTCAGCACATCATAGTTCCAAGTTAAAACTCACACAACACCAGATTATAGTCCAACAGGTTTAATTGGAAGCACTAGCTTTTGGAGCACTGCTGGTTCATCAGGTGGTTGTCAATGCTCTGAAAGCTAGCGCTTCCAATTAAACCTGTTGGACTATAACCTGGTGTTGTGTGAGTTTTAACTTTATACACCCCAGTCCAACACTGGCATCTCCAAATCATCGTAGTTCCATGTACTGATCCATGCTCTAAGTTCATCATCCTTATTCCTGATACTTGCGTTAAAACAGACACTTCAACCCATCACCCTGACTGCAATTTTGCCCTGTCAACTGTCTATCCCTTCTCACAGACTCTCTGTACCCTGTATCTGGCTGTTCACTAGCTACTCCATTTTCAAATCTATAGCTCTGGTTCCCACACCCCTGCCAAACTGGTTTAAACCCCTCTAAAGAGTTCTTGCAAACTTCCCACCCAGGATATTGGTGCCCCTCCGGTTCTCCTTGTACAGGTCCCTCTTTCCCCAGAACTATCCCAATGATCCACATATCTGAATCCCTTCCTCCTCTACCAGCTCTGCAGCCACATGTTCATCTGCACTTGCTCTCTTTTCCTAGCCTCACTAGCCTGTGGCACCGGTAGCAATCCTGAGATTATTACTCTGCTCGTACTGCCTTCTATCTTCCAACCTAACTCCCTGTACTCGCTTTTCAGGTCCTCCTCCCTTTCCCTAGCTATGTCATTTGTACTGATGTGTATCACGATTTCTGCCTGCTCTCCCTCCCCCTTAAAAATCCTGTAGACTTGATCTGAGACATCCCTGACCCTGGTACCCAGGAAGCAACATACCATTCGGGAGTCTCGCTCGTGACTACAGAATCTCCTGTCTGTCCCTGTCATCACTGAATCTCCTATCACTATTGCTCTCCTATTCTCCCCTCAGCCTATCACTTGAGGCTATTTTCATTAGAGAAAGGAAGGTTGAGAGGTGATTTAATACAGACATACAAGATGATCAGAGGATTAGTTGTGATGGTTAGTGAGAGCCTTTTTCCTCAGATGGTGATGGCTAGCACGAAGGGTCATAGCTTTAAATTGAGGGGTGATAGATATTAGACAGATGTCAGATGTTGGTTCTTTACTCAGAGTAGTAGGGGCATGGCATGCCCTGTCTGTAACATGCTAACTTTAAGGGCATTTAAATGGTTATTGGATAGACATATGGATAATAATGGAATAGTGTAGGTTAGATGGGCATCAGATTGGTTCCACAGGTCAGCACAACATCGAGGGCCGAAGGGCCTGTACTATGCTGGAATGTTCTATGTTCTAAGACACAGGACAGAACTCCCCTGATCTTTGGATAGCATAAAGGGGATTTGGGCGGGCATTATCAAGGTCGATGGGGAGCTGGATTTAACATTGAATTTGATGTGGCACCTCTAGCAGTACAGCACTGTCTTGGTACTGTACCAAGAGTGTAATCCTGCTCCTGAGCTCAGCTTTCTGGAGGGGAACCTGAGCCCACAACCACTAACTGAGTGCTAAACGTTACCCACCAAGGCACAGCTGATACTCTGAGAGTGGGCTTAGCTCTGACCAATGGTAAAATGGCACAAGCAGTTCCATCAGATTCTACACAATCCTTCCCATTGCCTCTGAGGTGCTCGCCAACAAGAGGCTAAAAGTTGTACCCAAACCAAAAGGAGCAGCTATCTACCCGCTGCCTTGTCAATGTTACAGGTCCCATTGAGGAATGGACCAAGGGCAAATCAAAGTTAGGAGTTGAAAAGTGTGGCGCTGGAAAAGCACAGCAGGTCAGGCAGCCTCTGAGGAGCAGGAGAGTCGATGTTTGGGACACATGCTTGTAATATTAATTCTCCTGCTCCTTGGATGCTGCCTGACCTGCTGTGCTTTTCCAGCACTGCACTTTTCGACTCTGATCCCCACTTTCTCTGAGTCAGAGTTGGGGCAAGTTGGGTTTGGATTGGGTCAGGGTTGGGGAGACTCAAGGCCAGAGTTAGGTGCTGTTAGGCACTGCAGCAATAATGCCGACAGTTTGCATTTGCATAGTGTCTGAATACAGTAAAATATATCCAGCTGTTTCTCTGAAATGTTATCAGACAGAGTTAGACAGCAAATTATAGAAGCTGGTGCCAGAAAAGGTGGGTAGAATCTTAGCCAATGAGGTTGGTAATTAAATTGCAACAATGATATTGTACGTTACCTGTGGACAGCATCCACATAAAATTGTTAAAACTTCAAACTTCCAGTCAGACTATTGATACATCTTATTCTATTTCTCTTCCTCCAGTTGCCACTTTCCACTGGTCATTTGGAGGTTTACTCAAGTCATGGCATTGCAGCCCCCACGAGTACTTCATGTCCGGCAAATATCACCATCAAAAGGGAAATGTCAGGTAAACTGTGTTATAGCAACACAGTGTAGAGGGAGCTTTACTCTGTATTTAACCTTGTGCTGTCCCTGTCCTGGGAGTGTTTGATGGGGGACAATATAGAGAGAGTTTTACTCTATATCTAACCCTGCGCTGTCCCTGTCCTCATGCTCCCACAGGAGGTTGAGCAGTTCATCCACTTTACCAACACCTTCCACCCCAACCTCAAATTTACCTGGACTGTCTCAGACTCCTCCCTCCCCTTCCCAGACCTCTCCATTTCTATCTCGGGCGACCGAATCAACATGGACATTTACTATAAACCGACTCCCACAGCTACCTATACTACACCTCCTCCCACCCTGCCCCCTGTAAAAACACCATCCCATATTCCCAATTCCTTCTTCTCCGCCGCATCTGCTCCAAGGAGGACCAGTTCCAATACCGAACAACCCACATTGCCTCCTTCTTCAAAGATCGCAATTTCCCCCCAGACGTGATCGACAATGCTCTCCACCGCATCTTCTCCACTTCCCGCTCCTCCCCCTTGAGCCCCGCCCCTCCACTCGCCACCAGGACAGAACCCCACTGGTCCTCACCTACCACCCCACCACCCTCCATATACATCGTATCATCCGTCGTCATTTCCGTCACCTCCAAACAGACCCCACCACCAAGGATATATTTCCCACCCCTCCCCTATCAGCGTTCCGAAAAGACCACTCTCTCCGTGACTCCCTTATCAGGTCCACACCTCCCACCAACCCAACCTCCACTCCCGGCACCTTCCCCTGCAACTGCAAGAAATGCAAAACTTGCACCCACACCTCCCCCCCTCCCCCCCCTTACTTCCCTCCAAGGCCCCAAGGGATCCTTCCATAACCGCCACAAATTCACCTGCGCCTCCACACACATCATTTACTGCATCCGCTGCACCCGATGTGGCCTCCTCTATATTGGGGAGACAGGCCACCTACTTGCAGAATGTTTCAGAGAACACCTCTGGGACACCCGGACCAACCAACCCAACCACCCTGTGGCTCAACACTTCAACTCCCTCTCCCACTCCACCAAGGACATGCAGGTCCTTAGACTCCTCCATCGCCAGACCATAGCAACATGACGGCTGGAGGAAGAGCGCCTCATCTTCCGCCTAGGAACCCTCCAACCACAAGGGATGAACTCAGATTTCACCAGTTTCCTCATTTCCCCTCCCCCCACCTTGTCTCAATCCCAACCCTCGAACTCAGCACCACCTTCCTAACCTTCAATCTTCTTCCTGACCTCTCTGCCCCCACTCCCTCTCTGGCCTATCACCCTCACCTTAACCTCCTTCCACCTATTGCATTTCCAACGCCCCTCCCCCAAGTCCCTCCTCCCTACCTTTTATCTTATCCTGCTGGATACACTTTCCTCATTCCTGAAGAAGGGCTCATGCCCGAAACGTCGATTCTCCTGTTCCGTGGATGCTGCCTGACCTGCTGCACTTTTCCAGCAACACATTTTCAGCTGTGTCCTGGGAGTGTTTGATGGAATACTGGGTTCCAATTTGGGAATCTGAGTTTTTCTCAGTACAAACTGATGATAAAAACAAACCCAATGGAGAGGTATGTGTCCCTAATGCGCTACAATGAACAGTTAGCATCTTGACCTGTCATCATGAAGCTCCTGGTTTGTTATTTTAAAAAATCCCACCTCATTAGTCCTTCAATATCTTGAGGGAAGAAAATCTATTGTCTTTACCTGGTCTGGCCTACTTGGACAAATTGGGATTGTCAACAAATGCTGGCCATACCCAGATGTTGCAATCTATTCCTGTGATTGTTTTAATACTTTAATGGCCAAAGCCTGCATTCTTTAATCCTAACTTATCCCCATTATCCATCAATCCCACCCACTCCTTTCCTCACCTTCTCTCCCAAATCTCCTGCCTGGGCAGGAAGGCCTTGATTGGTGGTGGAGCCCCTTCTCTCCGTTTTCTTCTGCATTCAACTGGATTTAAGTCCGAGAAACATTAACTGCGGCAGTTCAAACTTGTTATCGCCAAATAAATCCAGCCCAATTTCTTCAACCTCTCACTGCAATAAATGGGACCATTCTGGTTACATCACTGCAATAGTGGGACCTGAGGTTCTCATTGGCCCTGATCATAAAACCATAGGGCATAGAAGGAGGCCATCCAGTCCTGTGCCTGTACTGTCTGTTTGAAAGTTTCATTAAATTATTTTCACTACGCTCACGAATAACTTGGCTTCTTTTTGAAAGTTTATTCAATCATAGAATGTGGATGTCGCTGGTTGAGTCGGTATGTATTGCCTGTCCCTAGTTGCCCCTTGAGAAGGTGGGGGTGAACTGCCTTCTTGAACACGCTGCAGTCCATGTGCTGTGGGTAGACCCACAATGCCCTTAGGGAGGGAATTCCAGGATTTTGACCCAGTCACCCTGAAGGAACGCTGATATATTTCCAAGTCAGGAAGTGGCTTAGAGGGGAACTGTACCCGGTGCAAGTTCCTCTCCTAACAGAGGCACCCCTCCATTGGGGACGGTTGCTGGCTCTATCCTCTTTAAGTGTAGGAAGCCTCATGGCACACGGCCTGCTCACTCCAGTGTGGTCAAGGAAATCCACGTCCCGGTCTAACTAGCAGAGTCTCTGGTAGTTAACGATCTATGGTTTATTGCATGTTAACTAGTTACAGGTGAGACTGATGTTACAGAGGAGGAGCTGGATGGTGGGTCTCACTGCTCTGTCCAAATGTCCATCTGATATCACCTCAGTGGGTGATGCTTAAGGCAATCCTCAGTGTTAACCCTTTCAGAACCTTACACCTTTATATAACATCTATCATCACAGGTAACCAGCTTAGTGCTGTGGGTAGACTGTGTTCACCCCAAGTCTTCTGTCCTTTTTACTGAAATTAATTTTAAGTCTGCTCCCCCGATGCAGTGAATTCCTTTGTACACTCCTTCCTGGAATCTGAGAACTCTCTGCCACCTCACTTCTCTCTCTGTTGAAAATTAAGCAATGCTGCACCCCACCCTTTCTCCCCCGCCCCCTCTGTGGATTGGCTGGCTACTGTTAGCTGGCCCTCCAGAATGATTCAGCAAGAGACAGGATTTGCTGGTCTTATTATTGATACCCAGCTCTTGCACTCAATGCTACGATGCAGGATAGAGCAGTCCTTGCCCCGGACACTGAGAACACTAGGTCACCATGTCTGTGTCTAACCCTACCCCGAACCTTACCACATACTTCTGGAGTTTCCTGATGCTGCTTCTATCAATATTTGGCCACAGCTCCTGCTCAGCCTGTCACATTGACCAGAAACATCCAACCTGTAAATGTAATGTGAAATGGTTAGGTTCGGAGGCTGAGGGGTGACCTCATAGAGGTTTATAAAATCATGAAGGGCATGGATAGTGTGAATAGACAAGGTCTTTACCCTGGGGTGGGGGAGTCCAAAACTAGACGGCATAAGTTTAAGGTGAGAGGGGAAAGATATAAAAGAGACCTACGGGGCAACTTGTTCACACAGAGTGTGGTATGTGTGTGGAATGAGTTGCCAGAGAGAAGTGGTACAGGAGGCTGGTACAATTACAACATTTAAAAAGCATTTGGATGGGTTTATGAATAGGAAGGGTTTAGAAGCATATGGGTCTGATGCTGGCAAATGGAACTAGATTAATTGGGATATCTGGTTGGCATGAACAAGTTGGACCCAAGGGTCTGTTTCTGTGCTGTACATCTCTATGACTCCTTTTACTCTTGCCGTTTACTGTTCATTTCTGACTTTGCCCTCAATATATACTCTTACCTCTCACTCTCCTCTCTTAGTGAGAAGAAAATGGGATTAAATCCCATACCATGGAAGTTCTCCCCTCTGTTCTGGCTAATGTTTATTCCTCAGTTACCATCATATAAATATGTTATCTGGTCATTAATGTGAACTGAAATGATTGAAGAAAGCAGCTCATTAACTGCCTCCTTCAGAACAAGTGGGGATGAGCGATAAAGGCTGGTCTGGCCAGGGAACTCCACTGTGCTTGAATGAATAAAACAGTACACATTACAAATATTTTATTTGTTTTATTGAACTCTCTGTGACTGTGAAAGGGGCAGAATTGCAAATGAATTTTTTTCTTTAATTGGGCCTCCTGTGTAAATAAAAATCACCCATTTCTTACATGGGACACCGTCCAATGATTTTCAGCCCTTGCTGTCTGTCCCCTCTATTCCTCCTCACTGCCCCCACTCACTCTGTACTCCCCGTCCCCATTCCCACCCTCTCCGTATTCCCCTGGCCGAACCTCCCACTCCGTACCCCACTATATGCAAACGTTGGGAGATTATTTAAGTGTATTCTCCCATGTTTTTGGAAATAATGTGCATTCCAGTTGGTTGCCCCTCTAGAAAGAAACTGCGCGCTTTCCAACCTTGCTGACCTCCAATGACCTCCTTCATTTTAAAAGGATCTATGTTGCTGTAGAACCCTTCAGATAACATGCTGGTCCCTTGACCCGAACCAACAAACACATGTGTCCCTTGCAGATTAAGGACTCACCGTGATCCCTAGATGCCAGCTTTCTCTCAACTTGGGTCACGCTGGTTTGAAGAAAGCTTACAGGATGTCGAGAGCAAAGGGAGACTTGACTGGGCCCTGTTTCCCAGTTGCATGGATTGGTGACTCTTATCCACACATCCGTAGGTTTCTGCCTGTGACGGACTCATGAAGGTCCCTCATATCTCCTGGAATTATTGTTATATCTCCCAGATACTGCTTGGTGTGAGATAAGGGAAGAAAAGAAATCTCAAAGGGGCAGGAGAATTTTTTTTAAACAGAAAAACTTTGTTTATTATTTATAAGAATGTTGGAGATGTATGGGCGATTGGAGGGTCATGTGTTTGACCTGAGCTATTTTCAGGCTTGATTATTGGTTAAAGGCTGACACACAGAGCCTTATTGTTTTTTTGCCATTGAACCAGGTGTGAATCTTTCAGTCACTAAGTACCTGTCCTTCTGTAAATCTCCCAAAACCATCCAGCCTGACATCTTCTGCAGAGCCCTCCCAATCTCTCACTTCCAAACTTACCAGTCTGCCTTTGATTCTCCCTGTGTGCTTCAATTTAAAAAAAAGGCCTCCATTTCTCACTTCCCTCTCCTCCATCTGTCCCACTGAGTGAGCAGAACGCAGTAAATAAAGGTTGGATCTTGATGAGGGGATTTCCCTGACCCAGTTCCATGGAGGTCATGGCCACATGGAGGCTGAGAGGTTTAGAAATCACTTGATTTAAATCATTTGAGCACGTGGCAGCAGCCGTCCGGCACAGAGGAACAGAAAGTATTCTCCTGACAGACTTTCCTTCTCCTTTGCATACAGTCTTAGGAACCTGTGATGACGAAGCAGGCCATTCAGCCCATCGGTCCTGTCTATTCATTAAGGTTATGGCCGATTGGTTTGTGTTTAGAATTCCATAAAAATCTAACTGTCTCTACCTTAAAAATATTTAATGATCTCACCTTCACTCCATCTCAGACACAGAGTTCCAAAGCTTACTCACTCAAAGACATTTACAGGCCATTCATCCCATCATGTCCCTGCGTATTACCAAAATTCGGACTGAGCTATTCCCATTTTCCAGCCTTCAGACCATAGCCCTGGAGGCTTTGGTAATACAAGTTAGAATCTAACTCCTGTTTCTGTGTTAGTCTCTGACTCAGTCATTCTTTCAGGCAGTGAGTTTGAGACTCTGACTGCTGTCTGGGTTAGAAACATTCTTGTCAACTCTCCTCTGAGCCTCTGCCTCTTACCTTCAATCTATGCCCTCTGGTTATTGACATCTCTGCTATTGGAAACGTTGCCTTCCTATCCACTTCATGATTTTATCCAGCTCCATCAGGTCTCCTCTCTACGTTCAGCACTCTAAAGAAAACAACTCCAGCCTGTTCAATATCTCCTCATAGCTCAGACCCTATAGCCCAGGCAACATCCTTGTTCATCTCCTCTGCACCCTGTCTAGGGCAATCACATCCTCCTTAGGATCTGGTGACGGGAGTGCATACAGTACTCCACTCTGGCTGAACCAGTATTTTATACGTTTCCAGCATAACCTCCCCGCTCTTGTATACAATGCCTTGGCTAATAAAGGTGACTATTCCATTGCCTTTTGTAACCTCCATATCTAGCTGCGCTGCTACTTTCAGGGATCTGTGGATACCCACACCCCGGTCCCTTTGACCTTCGGTATTTCGGGGGTGCTATTCACAGGTTGCCTTGTTAGCCCTCCCCGATTGCATTGCCTCTCACTCTTCTGAGTTGAATTCCATTTTCCACTGCTGTGTCCATCAGACCAATGATACCCTCCTGCAGTTTATGGCTATCTGTAACATCTGTGAAACCTGTGAATTTCTCATTTAAATCCAAGTTGTTAATGTACACCACAAACAGCAAGGACCTCAGCACTGAGCCCTGTGGAACCCCAATGGAAACAGACTCCCAGTCACAGAAACATTCCTCTGTGATCACTCTCTGTTTCCTGCCTCTCAGCCAGTTTTTAATCCAACATGTCACTTTGTCTTGGATTCCATGAATTTTTACTTTCTGGACCAGTCTGCTGTTAGGGTCCTTGGCAAAAGCTTTGCTAAAGTCCACATCCAATTCCAAGACCACATCACTTCCCTCATCAACACTTTTGGTTCCCTCCTCAAAAATATTTTCAATCAAATTTGTCCAACATGACCTTCCCTTAACAGACCTATATTGACAGTCCCTGATCAATCTCAAGAACAAATGGATTCTCCCTTACATTTCTCTCTAACGTCCCTATCCAGAATTTGTGCAACCTTCTGGAAAAAAAACTGCACATCTTTATCCCCTAATCTTTAATTCCGTGCCTCCAGCCCCCAGTTCTGGACACACCCATAAGAATAAACATCCTTTCTATGTCCACCTTGTCAAAGCCCCTCCAGATCAGATCCATTTCAATCAAGTCCCCCTCCCCCTCACTTTGCTAAACTGCAGTGGGAGCCAGCCCAGTCTGTCCAACCATTCCTCATCAGACAGCCCACTCATTCCAGAAATCAAACCAGTAAACCTCCTCTGGACCATCTCCAATATTATAAGAGGTTTTGGCTGAGTACCTCATTTCAGAATAGTTTGACCCCAGGTTTCACTGCAAGACTGGTTGAGACTGCTCCGAGGAGCTTTGCTATCGTGTGTGGCATTATTGTGATCGGTTGTCTGTTCTTGGCTAGATGCAGAAGCACGGGCCTTGGCTAAGGAGCGACAGAAGAAAGATAATCACAACCTGAGTGAGTGATGTTCCTTCAACTCCTCCCTTGGGGAGGGGGGAAGAATGTGGGGGGGGAAAGAGTGTGGGGGGGGGAAAGAGTGTGGGGGGGGGAAGGAGTGTTGGGGGGGGAAGAGTGTGGGGGGGGGGAAGAATGTGGGGGGGGAAAGAGTGTTGGGGGGGGAAGAGTGTGGGGTGGAGGAGTGGGGGGGGAGTAGAGGCAGACACAGTCTGAATCTGTGAGGTTGATTTTAACCTGCACCCGATTGAAATGGTGTATGGGTGGAAAGGGTTCATTTTGGCTGTGCCCAGCTGTGGGATCGAGACTGGTGTTCTCAACCTGCGGGCATTTTATCGTCATCTGTTCAAAGCTAGGCAAGGCTTCCACTGAAAGGACCCTGGGCCCTGGCTGAGATACTTGTAACTTGCTGCTGTAGTGGGGGGAGAGTGAGGAGGCATGCAGAACAGGCTGAGGTGAGCATCACTGGCTTTAGGTTTTTGGATGATTTGGGCTGTTGGGATGTCAGTCAGTCTATTCCTCAGCCTGACCACATTGGTCATACTGACCATAACCCTCTTTACACTGCTGTCATTTCAGAAGCACATCCTCCCTCCAAGCCACTCCTCTTTGGTTGGGAGCTGTTCCCATCTCCTCCAGCCAAATTCCCACCCCACTCGGAGCTCTGCCAAACATTGAGTTATTCCTAGAGCCCCCATCTGGCTTCAGGTGAGACCCTGTGTGTTAACAGGATTGTTAGCGAGAGCAATAGGAGACATTTCCTATGACCAAGGGGATTGCTCCTTCCTGCAGACTCCTAGCTGGGACATAGTGGCTGTAACAAAAAAGCATTGTCCACCTCTTTATCTCTCTACTGCTCCGGAGCTCTCTTGCCTGTGTTCCAGGGATAGATATAGATTGCCAGTTTGACCATTATTTTGAAAATAATCTGTATTATTGTTTTGTTTTCTTTACATTCGTTTTGGCTTTGATTTTCTTCCAAGTTGAACGCAGGCGAAGGTTTAACATCAATGATCGAATAAAAGAGTTGGGAATGCTAATCCCCAAATCCAACGATCTGTGAGTAAATCCTTAAATCTTCTATCATTCATTTTCAATGGCCAGCCCATGGAGGGATTTAAAAATAAGGAGGAAAAATGTCAGGCCAGCCCTGCTTCAATGGGGACCCATGGAGATCACCTAGCACAGGGCTGAAGGGATGGGACTTGCTGTGGTTTCAGATATGGACAGCAAGGTTTGGGAGGTGATGGCTTTGTGGTATTATCAATCCAGAGAGCTTGGAAATTTTCTGGGGCACAGGTTTGAATTATACCACAGATGGTGGAATTCAAATTCAATAAATAAAAATTTGGAATTAAGAGTCTAAGGATGACCATTGGCAATTGTTAGGAAAATCCCATCTGGTTCCTCTTTAGGGATTGAAACTGCTCTCCTTAGGTTACATGTGACTCCAGACTTACAGCAATATGGTCGACTCTCACCTGCCCTCTGGGCAATTTAGGATGGGCAATAAATGCTAGTCTAGCCAGCAACACCTACATCCTAAGAATGAGTAAAAGAAAACCTTACAGTGGGCTAGAGAGCAATTGCTGAGCCAAGAGTGGAATCCGCTCTTTCAGATTTTTGTGATGGTGTGATTTGGAAGTTCATCGCAGTCTCAAGTATAACACCACAGTTACAAACAGTATGGCATCATCTCAGGATGGATTGGGAACGAGGGACCAGCATTTCAAGCAGGGACCAAAAATATTGGCTTCAGTCTTTGCAATATTTAATCAGAGTAAGTTTGTGCTCATCGAGGGTATCAGAGGAACAGCTGAGATTTTAACCAGAACAGAGGGGTAAAGAGAGGTGCCACAGAGAGAGAGAGAGAGAGAGAGCTGGAGCTTGCGAGTGACTGTGAACACTAACACGGTGCTTTCTGATGATGTCTGATATCTCGGGAAGCAGTGAGAGCAAGGTCAAACTCCCGCGTGACCTATTTCACATGTCCCCAGTTTGTGGGTGAAGGAGTTCAATCCACACACTTATTACTTTCCTGACTTTGAGATTCAGTCTGTACCCTCTATAAACCCTCCCCACTGCACCCAGTTACAGGGTCTGTGACGATGGTAAGAACACTGTTCAGGTTCAGTTATCTGAATTTATTTATTTATTTATTATTTCCTCGGATCTGGGGGCTCAGACAAAGTTAATATTGCCCTTCCCTAATTACCCTTTACCTGTTTGGATTGGTCACTTCAGGGGAAGCTTGAGTCAGTCACATTACTGTGGGCCTGGCATTCCCTGCGGGACATGAGTGAATATCTGGAGATCTCCATGGGAATGAGGTGAAATTTGAAATTCATTAGTAGCATCTGGATCTAGGCCAAAGGAAAGGTGACTGTCTCTGACTGAGACATACGCTATGGCACTGCTACATGCCCTGTTTTGCTCATTCACACTTAGAGCTACAGTATCCCCTGGTGATTGTCAGGGGTCTGTTAAATGGTTGTGACACAGTTGATTTCTAGCTTTTAACTTTGCTCAGTGCCCACTCTGTGCTGTTGCAGTGACGTTCGCTGGAATAAGGGAACGATATTGAAAGCTTCTGTGGAGTACATCAAAAGGCTCCAGAAGGAGCAGCAAAGAACCAGGGAGATGGAGGGTCAATCGAAGAGGCTGGAGATGACCAACAGCCACCTCCGCTTTCGCATTCAGGTGAGAAAAGCTGCTGTTGCACAAACTACTGGGTTATCATTCACAATAAGCAATAGACACTCAGCTGAGGCAAAGTATGTGGCAGTGTCTCCTCTAGCTCAGAGAGATGTTCATTTAAATCCCAGTCCCTGGACCACTTCCAAGACGGTGCTGAGGGAGTTTTGATAGAATCTCTACAGTGTGGAAACAGGCCCTTCTGTCCAATAAGTCCACACCGACCCTCCGAAGTGTAACCCACCCAGACTCTATTACTCAACATTTTACCCCTAACTAATGCCCCTAACCTACACATTTCTGAACACAATGGGCAATTTATCATGGCAAATTCACCCTAACCTACACATGTTTGGACTGTGGGAGGAAACTGGAACAGCCAGAGGAAACCCACGCAGTCACAGGGAGAATGTGTAAACTCCACACAGACAGTTGCCCGAGGCTGGAATCGAACCTGGTGCTAACCACTGAACCACAGTGCCACCCTGTGTCGCACTGTTGGAGGGTTGGTGCTGAGGGAATGCCGCAACGTCAGTGCTGAGGGCGTGCCGCACTGTCGGAGGGTCAGTGCTGAGGGAGTGCCGCACTGTCGGAGGGTCAGTGCTGAGGGAGTGCCGCACTGTCGGAGGGTCAGTGCTGAGGGAGTGCCGCACTGTCAGAGGGTCAGTGCTAAGGGAGTGGGCACTGTCAGAGGGTCAGTGCTGAGGGAGCGCCGCACTGTTGGAGGGTCAGTGCTGAGGGAGTGCTGTAGATTCCACATTTTAAAATTTAATTTAAATTCCAATACCTGCCATGTTGAGATTTGAAGCCATGACTTCTGCCTGTTAGGTGAGATCTCTGGATTACGCATTGTGCCTCACTGGCAGACTGTGCTGGAAATCAAGCCTCGTCATAAAAGGCACAGAAATTCAAGGTTTTATTACAGTACCCAATCCCTAATTTACTCAGCTAACAGATTCAAGTCAGCAGAAGAAAATGGGCCAGGTTTCTGTCCTTAACAAGAACCAGTACCTATTATAAATCAGTCGATTCTAGGTACAAGTAAACATCTGTGAACTGTCGACATAAAACTCTCCTTTTAAAATTCCCTACAAATGCACAGAGCCAAATACAGACACAAAAAAGCTGGTATCATGGGTGGAGTGCAATAAAGGCTTGTGAAACAGTTCAATGGCACTTCTCCTAGTGATCCAATGGCATGTTCCTTATGTTTCTGAAATACCTCAGTTCTCTGATTCTTTCCTTCAGGTCCTTTCACATCTACACAGGAGGCCCAGAACAACTGGTTCACAAATTATTAAGTCCATAACTTATTGGTTAAAAGTGACAACTTGCAGCAACACTTGAAGAGAATAAACTCTTAAGTTTCAGGTGCTTTAACTGGAGAGAGGGGTCTCTTCCTTTTTCCTCATGCTGACAGTTTTGTCCATTGCTTGAACAGAGCAACAGTGTAAACACGACTTACAATGAGTTTCATAACTTGCTTTTCATACACATCTGAATCCTTTCTCAGTTCTTTGTTATTAAACGGTTCAAATTCCAAATTTTCCAAATTCAGTCCACAATCAAAATAAAACAAAACAAAAAGATACAGTCTCTGCACAGTGATTTTATCGGCACATGCTATATCCTCAGAATAGCAAGGACAATAAAGCAATATCGTCATTGGCTGTTAAACAAACACTTCAGCATGTCCTGAAATCACATAGAGATCATTTTTATTCATTCATGAGACAAGGGCATTGCCGGCCAAGTCAGCATTTATTGCCCATCACCAATTGCCCAGAGGGCAGTTAAGAGTCAACCCCATTGCTGTGGGTCTGGAGTCACGTGTAGGCCAGACCAGGTAAGGATGGCAGTTTCCTTCCCTAAAGGACATTAGTGACCCAGATGGATTTTTTTGATGATGGTTTTATGGTCATCAATAGATTGTTAATTCCAGATTTTATTTTTATTGAATTCAAATTCCACCATCTACTGTGGTGGGATTTCAACCCAGGTCCTTAGAGCACTAGCTGAGTTTTTCGACTTTAATAGTCTATCGATAGTACCACTAGACCAAGCCCTTCCATCTACAGAGATGAGAATGATGTAATTTTAAAACAATTGTGATGACATGTATTTTGTTTGCCTGATCACACACAGGAACTGGAGATGCAAGCACAGGCCCATGGACTATCCACCGCCTCCCCCTCGGGGTTAAACACATCAGAGCTCACCGGCTGCTCCTCCATCAAACCTGAACAGAATGTCATGGACATGTTTCAACACCAGCAGCACCAACATCTGCAGCCTCCCCAAAGCCAAGTGGACTTTCCTCAGGCCCTCGACTTCTGTGACAGCTCGCTGGGTTTCACTGACCCCATGAACCAATTCACTGACCTCTCCTTCAGCATTCCCACCAAAAAGGAATACCAGCTGGATGAGATGCTGATGATGGACGATGCAGTTTCTCCCTTGGGGAGGGACCCCTTGCTGTCCTCGGGGTCACCAGAGGCATCGAAAGCCAGCAGCCGAAGGAGCAGTATTAGCATAGATGATGCTGATATTCTGTGACACACTCACACTCAGAGACACACACGCACACATACACAGACACACTCACTCTCACAGACACAGTCACATACACACAGACACTCTCACACGCGCACCCACTCACTAACACACAGACACGCTGATACAGTATAAACTATTGGTTAGGGCTCAACCTTTTAAGGTTTGGAAATAATGCCTTGAGCTTCAACTGAATTTGAAGAATGTGTCAAACGTTCCTCTTTCTTTCTACTGGATTCTGAGTTTGAAGATTTTCATATTGTCAAGTCATTTTGCAGACCATATTTTACAGTGACTTAGTGCGACTGGCTTTCCCTCTGTCTGTCCTGTTTGTATTGTGACCCTGGGGCCTGTTTACTGATGATTCCTCAACCCAGCACTTCCAAAGGAGGGGAGCATTGCCACAGCCAGGGTGCGCTCTCTCTCTCACTCTCTTTCTCTCTCTCTCTCTCTCACGCTCTCTCTCTCTCTCTCTCAGGTAGACCTAGGCTATCCTCTTTCTAAGAGATACCTTGGCCTCAGGCACCGTTTGTGTCTTTAAAAAAATCCCCAGTGAGTTCAGTGAAATATCTGTGGGGTTTCTGTGGGATGGTCAGTACCCACATAACATTTCAACATTTGATTTTCAAAAACATCACAGAATTGTTTAAATATACAATGTCCCCCAGTGGTTTGTTGAGTTGCTGTTGATCTTGGGGTTGTCACTGAGCTGTGCTGACGAGCAGGTTTTGGACAAGTCCTTTGCCTGCATTGATTTAGCTGGGCCAAGGAGACAGTGGTACTCAATACCTCTGATGCAGAAACAGAAAGCTCTTGTCTCTGTTAATTACCCTTTGATACCTGTGGGTCCCAGTATTTAGGAAATTGGGTTCTGGCTCATGTATCCTCTCCTATCACTTTAATGCCAGATCTCTGGGTTAGACACCTCACAAAGAGTTAATGGTTACTCTTGTCAGAGAGCCACAGAATTGTTACTGCACAGGTGGACGCCATTCGGCCTGTTGTGCATGTACTGGTTCTGTTACCCAGTGCTGACCTCCAGCCTTTTCCTCATCTCCCTGAACACTATTTCTGCCCAAATCACCATTGAATGCTCTTTTGACTGCCTCAATTGAACCTGCCTCCGCCACATGTCTACGCCTTGTGTCCCAGACTCTAACTACTGTATCTGTTAGTTGCTTCAAAAGGGAAAAGGTGAGAATTGAAAGTTTCTGGGGCTGCCTTTCTGTGATGCTGACCCTGTGGATTGCTGTCAGGCCGATATGCCATCAGAAATGGTGTGAGTGTGGTCTGGGGCTGTTGGTTGAGTATTAACTTGTCAGGAAATGTTGGGTTTTGTAGTTTTCGATTGTTCTCTGGTACTTTAACTTAAATTCAGAGATGGAAGCGCAGCCATCTGTGAGGAGCAAGGGGCTCCTATCTCACTGGCACAGTTTCATTTGGATGACCCGAACAATCTGTGCACAGTTTTAATTGTAGACCAAACTGATTCCTGCAGCAACTCCAATCAGTAAGACTTCTGGACAGATGAGGCTTGAGGAAGTGATAAACACATTTCACCAGGCAAGGAGCTTTAGAGAAGACGAACAGGATGTATACTGACCAACACAGGGAGGGCACCAGCTTTTCCCTGCAGTTAATCAACCCCTTCCCCTTTCAAACATTACCCTGTTTCATTGCCCATTCACACAGATCATTACAGCTCACTGTATCGAGCCATTCTGCTTCTCCCCCTCTGGCATTTTACCAATTGCCTTTGGTTTGTAACCCTCTGTTTACTGCTATTGGAAACAGTTTTTTTTTATCCATTCTATCACAACTCTTGATGACTTTGTGCACTTTTATTGAGTCACCACATAATCCTCTCTGCTCTTGGAGAACAAACCTAGTTTGTTCAGTCTCTACTGGGAAGAGAAATTCCTTATCCCCAATTGTCCCTCATTCCCCAGAACATCCTTTCTTCAAGAGGACTTTCCAAATCCATGATCATGTCCATCAGGAAGGATAAGGACAACAGATACATGGCAACACCACCAGCTGCAAGTCCAGTCTAAGTCACTCACCATCCTAACTTGGAAATATATCCCCATTCCTTCAGTGTTGCTGGGTCAAAATCTTCAAATGTCCTGACTTATGGAACTGTTGCTTTTTTTTTGCCACGGGGATTACAATGGTTTAAGACAATAGCTCCTCATGATCTTCCCTAGGGCAAATTAAGATGGACAGTATCTTCTGCCCTTGTCTCAATGGTGGCATCCCCGGGACAAATGAAAACATTAATAGAACTCCTCTAACTTTCTCCAAGACCCCTTGACTTCATGCCCAAAGTATGGTGCCCCATGTTGGACACAATATCTCTGGGCAGAAGTGGGTACTGCCGATGTTGGAGATTGGAGTCAAGATTAGAGTGGTGCTGGAAAAGCGCGGCAGGTCAGGCAGCATCTGAGGCACAGGAAAATCAACAGGAATTCCTGATGAAGGGCTTTTGCCCAAAATGTTGATTTTCCTGCGTATCTGATGCTGCCTGACCTGCCGCTTTTTTCCAGCACCACTCTAATCTTGACAACACCTCTGAGGCCTAAATAGTGTTTTACAATTTTTTAAGCTTTCTGATCTCCTAGACTTTACTGATTAAAGTTTTTATAAACTGCTCGAGTCTCACAAGTTAACAATCTCTGGGAAGTTTGATGAAACAAACCTTGTGTCTTTCTAATACTGGCTATGGAACATTCTGTTTTACAGCAATTACACCAGTTTATATCAATTGTACATGAGTATGGGAGAGTCTGAGTGTGTGTTTGTGTACATGGCTTGCATATGGGTTTATGTGCAAATGTACACAATTCTAAAGCAATAATGTCATCTGGCATATCATCGTCAAACATTGATCAAATCTTGATTTAATAATAGGCTCTATTTCAGGTCTTTCACCAGAGCCTGTGCAGGGGTCAGCTTCCCATTGGGGGTATGGAATTGACAGGAAATTCTATTGTGATCCTTGTGTCCTCGATCCCATGAGCAAGACTCATGGAATTTTGTTTTATTTGTTAATGGGATGTGGATATCACTGGCTGGGCCCGGATTTATTGCCTGTCCCTAATTTCCCTTGAGAAGATGGTGGTGAACTGTCTTTTTGAACTGCTGTAGCCATGGGTTGACCCACAATGACCTTAGGGAAGGAATTTCAGGATTTTGACCCATCGACACTGAAGGAACAGTGAAAACTGCAGAACTCTTAGCCTCTGATCTCTTTTCCAGTATTTATATGGCTGGTCCAGTTCAATTCCTAGTTGTGATATCCCCAGAATGTTGATGGTAGGGGATTCAGGGATGGTAATGTCATTGAATGTCAAGGGGCAAACATTAGAATATCTTTTCTTAAATATAGTCATGACCTGGCACTTGTGTGACATTAATATTACTTGCTACTTGTCAGCCTACAATATTGTCCAAGTCTTGCTGCATTTGGACACAGGCTTCAGTATCTGGGGCTGTCAATGTGCAATCAATGGTGAACATCCCCCACTTCTGACCTTATGCTGGAGGGAAGATCATTGATGAAGCAGCTGAAGATGATTGGACACTATCCTGAGAAACTCCTGCAGAGATGTCCTGAAGCTGAGATGACTGACCTCCAACAACCACAACCATATTCCTATGTTCCAGGTGTGATTCCAAACAGCAGAGAGTTTGCCCTCTGATACCGACTGATGCCAGTTTTGTTAGGGCTCACACTGGGTTAAGTGTGGCCTTGATGTCAAGGACAGTCACTCTCAACATATCCCTGTGTTTTGTCCAAAGGTGCAATGAGTTCAGGAGTCTGAGTGGGCCTGCAGAAACCAAACTAGAACAGGGTCATGTTACGGATACAGAGTACATCTTCAGT
This sequence comes from Chiloscyllium plagiosum, assembly GCF_037043375.1. Taxonomy (NCBI): domain Eukaryota; kingdom Metazoa; phylum Chordata; class Chondrichthyes; order Orectolobiformes; family Hemiscylliidae; genus Chiloscyllium; species Chiloscyllium plagiosum. The sequence goes on along the minus strand of NW_028270164.1, from coordinate 2,500,791 downwards.
ACTGATGCTGGAATGTTGTCAGGCCCATCATCTTTGCAGTATCCAATGGCTTCACCTATTGCTTGATATCAAACTGAGTAAATCGAATTGGCTGGGGACTTCTGGAGGGGACCAAGATGGATCACCCACTCAGCATCTCTGACTGAGGATGGATGCAAATACTACCTTTTGCCCTGTTGTGCTTGGCTTCCCTTGAATTGAAGACAGGGATATTTGTGGAGTCGCCGCCTCCAGCGAGGTGTTTAATTGTCCACCACCATTCCCGACTGGATGTAAATATACTGAACCCTCTAACAGTAAGAAGTCTCAGGATGTGAGCATTGTGACTACATGGTGTACCTGAGGACTGGGATTGGTTAAACATCACAAATGCTCCCAGAGTCCAAGGATCCAACAGCAGTGTCACAGGGTCTTAGCCAGTTTAACAAAAGCAGAACTTTGTAAAGTGTTTGAAATGGAATAGTCTTCGCAGGTGAATGGTTAAGAACACGGATTACTTTTCCAATGCAAACTGGAAGTGAATAAGTTACAGTTAAGAATACAGGTTCAAATTAATGGTTAGAAACCCATGTGGATTGTGGTTGGCATGGATGAGTTGGGTCAAAGGGTCTGTTTCCTGTATGAATGTAAGTAGTTTGTAAAATTATTGCTAAAGGTTGTGGATTAGCTTGCTGTATTCCTCTAAGGGCAACGATCAATTACCTAAGTTTGAGACATAGAATCAGCATCAGCATCAATCCCTTGAGTTTCTGATGGCTCTTTGAAGGAGTTCTTCAATTAGTTCCATCCCCATACTCGTACCTCAAAGCCCTGCAATTTTTTTATAGTTTTATTTTGTGTCTCAGCCTTTATCCAGTACAGAAAATGGCTTTCCCCTTTGTGCCGAGTAACAGACAACTTACAACCTCCCATACCTGGGCATAATTTCCAAAATGTATCATATAAATGCCTGTAAAATATGGCCTGAAATAGCTTGTGCTGCCAACCAATTCATGGCTGTTGCCAATTAACCTACATCCAGTTTCTTGGGGACCTTCCAGAAGCAGTTTTCATCTTGCTCCAGGAGAAAATAACCCCTGCAGGAAAATCGACTTCCCTGGAATTGTCTCAAACATTTCAAAGCCATGAGTTCAGGAATTTATATTATTTGGCTTTGTAATAGGCAAGTTATGATCTGATATTTCTGCTTCAGTGTTTCCTGAGAGAATGAGTCACCTTGACCATTTAGAAATGTAGTCAAGGGATTTATTCAGGTGGGGAGGAAGTGTCACAGGAAAATCAAAGTGCAATCTCTTTGGAAGGAGCAGTATTATTGGCCTGGTGTTCTTCGTCAGTGTCGCTTCTCCCGGAGTCATGAAGCTGTGAGTTCATATTCCCTTCAGTATCTCAGCAGCTGACATTCTAGACAAAACGCTCAGGTTTTAAACTGAAGACATGCCAGCCCCCACGGACAGATTTGTTTAAAAAATTCTACAGCGCTGGTTTGGAGAACACCAGGATTGCTGAACTGATATTCATCTCACTATCAACTGCAGCAACAATGGATGATCTGATTATTTATCCCATTGTGGGATCTCACTGTGTGATAATTAGATGCTTATGTTCCAACTTCAAATGCATTTCAGTGGTTGAAGGTGCTTGGGATGCATGAACCAGGGAAAAGTACTTCATAAATGTTTTATGCTTCAGGCTGTGCTGAGGGGCTTGTTCACTTGCTCAGTGTTTGATCATTCTTGATACTCTGTTTATAAGTGGCCTGTGACACAATCCAGTTTGTTAGAAATTATTGAAAACTTTGAAGTTAAGTGAACTGTGATTGTTACCCTCACCATTAAGTCACAGCACAATCCGAATCAGTTCACCTCCTGCGTAACCTTTTATTTTAGTGTTCTCCTTGCTGTTACTGCCTGTCATTGTGCCAGCGTTTGATTGGTTGTGGATTCACAGTGGGATGTTGTAGTTTGTGTTTGGAAGCACCTGTCAATTGCTAGCTTAGAGTAGATGAAGAGAAAAGGTCATGTGCACATTAGAGAGGAGGAGACTGGTACCATCGCATCTTGTCCTGCCATGCACCTTGAGTTACTGTGACCCACTGGAGAAGATGGGCTGGGTCACTGATTTTAAACATTCATTCTTGGGATCTGAGTATCATCAGCACGGCCCTCGATTATTGCCTTGTACTGTTCCCCACAGGGATGATGAGCTGCCTTCTGGAAATGCTGCCACAGCGGGGAGGGAGGGGAGATGTATTACTTCCACAGTGCTGTTAGAGAGAGAGAGAGAGAGAGAGAGGGAGGGAGAGAGCAAGCGAGCTCTACGACTTGTACATGCTCATGGTGAACTGTGTGTCTGAGCTGTGCTGGTCTGTCGTTTTCAAATTCCCATCAAAGTGCTATGTTTCTGTACACCTGCCCTCATTGCCTTAGGAGCTGAAATGTGCAAAGGTAATTGTACTGAGTAGATTTGGTGTGGGTGGAATGCTCAGGTAACAACAGATTGTCTTGTTGCAGGAAGGCAGAGCGACAGGTAATACCCTTCGATATTCCCCACTGTATCCCCAGTGGTGCCTGGACGTGATTTCTTCTGATTTTCCACACTTTCTGCTCTGCCCCAACATCAATAAACTCTCAATGACCCCCCCACCCCATCATTGCAGGATGGGAGAGAGAATCCAGTGGCTTAACCCAGTGAATGCAGCTTCACACCTGACCTTTGCTCCTTTTCTCACACTTTAATGGACCTATTGACTGACAGGAGGTCAAAGTAATGAAGTTGACATAAAGAAATGAATCAGGATAGCAATAGTATGCATTTATATAGAACCTTTGATGCAGTAAATCATCCTAAGGTCTGTCACTGGAGCATTGTCAAACACGATTCTGACATTGAGCCAACTAAAGTGGTGTTAGGATAGGTGGCTAAAGTGTTAGTTCTGAAGCAGAAACAAACATGCAGAGTTTAAGGAAAGAATTCCCGAGTTTAGAACCTAAGCAACTGAAAGCTTGGGCACCAATGTGGAGCAATGAAAACTGGGCAATGCTTGAAAGATGGGAATGATAGAAGTGGGGAGATCTTTGGAGGTTTGGAGGAGGGAGGGGTGAGGCCATGAAGGCTTATAGACAGGGGATTAGAATTTTGAGAAAAACACATTGTCAGATTGGGAAGCAGAGGGCTGATGGGTGAATGGGACTGAATGCAAGTTAAGATATGGGTAGTGGAATTTTGGATGAGCTCAACTTTATAAAACAGAGGTCAATACAAACTTTATTGAAATAATTAAAGACACGAGAATGTTATTTTCAGAGTCAGGGAGAAACCAAGTGAAAATGTTTGAACCAGTCAGTGGGTCGGACAACATCAGTGTGGAGAATGAAGGAATTCATGCTTCAGGAGATGGCCTCTTGTCAGTTGAATTCTGATGCAATCTTTTTGACCAATCTCGGGTTTGTGCTGAAGAGAAAGGATCATGTGATCCAACAGTGACAGCATCTGTACAGTCAATGCCCCTGGAGGGAATTTGACCTCGATATCCTGTAATATGGAATATCACATGAATTATTCAACACCATAACCATAACAGTTGATTTGAATGAAATTCTAAAATATTGGTAGTATGTGTTTTGCATTGTAAAATTTATTTTTTAAAAGTAAAATGTTTGTAAATGTTTTGAACACTTGTGTTATCCTTGTGAGGATAATCTCAGACTCAGTGCAATTGGCAAAGAAGACGACTCGATGGAGAGACCCCCTGTCCCAGAGCCTACAGAGATGATTGGTCAAGCTGAGATTAGGTAGCTGTCTCTATGAGGAACCACTGGTACTTTTACCATAAAGCACAGTGACATATTCAATCTGGGCTCCTCCAAACTATTATTGACATGATTCTCACTGGTGTGAGGTGCTGTATCTATATCTGCTGTTTGACAGGCAGTTTCATGTCATACTTAGTACAGTCAAAAATCACACAACACCAGGTTATAGTCCAACAGGTTTAATTGGAAACACTAGCTTTCGGAGCAACGCTCCTTCATCAGGTGATGAAGGTCACTCCGAAAGCTAGTGTGTTTCCAATTAAACCTGTTGGACTATAACCTGGTGTTGTGTGATTTTTAACTTTGTACACCCCAGTCCAACACCGGCATCTCCGAATCATATGTACAGTCATGTCATTTAGAGATGAAACTCTTACCTGGTCTATTGACAGTGTTGGGGTGAAGTCAATCTGAACCCACCGCTCTCAATTTTAACTTCGCAAATTCAAACAGCTTCAGGTTAGAGATGGTGTGTGCACGGCTCAGGCCCATGCTTCCTTGAAGCAAATGGAAAGAGTATTATTTAGGGTGTGATGTCAATGTCTTCACTGTCCCTTCAGGGATTTGTGCTGAATTTGTACCAAACACTGCGCCCTATCTAAGCACTCGAGATTGATGTGTCCTTTTCAGATTGTTCAGGAAATACCATTGCCTGTCAATTGTGTCCTTCATTGCAAGAAACTATTGAAGTGAAGTGTGACAAAAAATTATTCTTAAATCTTAATATTTATTTCAAACTTAGATGAACTAAAAGCAATACAAAAATGCACATTTCTGATGCAATCAGAAGAAACTATGTTTAAATAAAAAAGTGCCTTTTAATTTTTATTATCAGTTTTTTAATGTCCTTATTTTCTGGCAATTTTCAATGTGGTGGGATATTCAATGTTTAAAATATGGGCCACATTATTGGCCAGAATTGCCTGTGAAAAGGCTCCCCAGAGGCTGATATTCCATCACCAAGTTACCCTTTATTTACACGCAAAGAGTCCTTCACCACTGATCCAGCTCCCGCAGAGACAGCTGACAGAGTGAATAGAACCTCAAACCCTCCTGTTCCTTTTTGTTTTCCAGGACCAGTTACAAACAAACAGTTAACAATGAACAGCAGTTTACAAGAAACAGCAATTTACAGGGGAAAGGGGCAGCAAAGTCAGACCCCAGACCCCACCACACAACCAGTTCACAGGGAAAAGGAGGATGAACTTCAAACCCCGTCTTATCATATCACCAAGGAAACAGTAGATGCTTTCACAAACAAACAGTCCGATAAACTGAACAATAAAACAGTACCTATATCACAGACATCCCCCGGCAACCCGGCAACCCAGCAAGCCACCCATCTCTCCCACCTTCCGGCCACTCCAAGGCAGCCCAACGATACACCCCTACCAGCTCTCGGTCTGCCCTGACACACCTTCCGGCCACCTTTAGGACAGCCCATCCTGTTCTTCCACCACCCCCCCGCCCCCCGGGAAGACAGCGGTCAGGACGGCCTACCCACCTTCCGGCTTCCCTAACTGCCTTTCACACCTTCTGGCCACCTGTTGGACAGCGCGACCCGGTACCTGCCCAGGGTGACAGTGTTGAGGACGGCCTACTGGCTCTCTGTCTGCCCCTACGTACCATCGGGCTCTTGCCCACCCCGTTGCATCCTCCAGCATGTGGACTGCACTGACAGATGTCCAGCCCGTGTCTAGACCACCTCGCAACGGCACACAGGGCAGCCCCCAAATCTTCTGGATCTCGGCCTGCCACTACACGCCATCTGGCTCTCTGCGACAGACCTTTGGACCACCTCTAGGACAGCCTGTCCCGATTACCCCTTCTCGGGATGACAACACTCAGAACAGACTACCACCTTCCGGCTTTCAGGCCACCTATAAACTTCCCAGCTCACAATAGGGCCTGCCAGACCTTGGGACACGCAAGACAATACACATGATAAACTCAACAAACAACAAGTCAGAGTCCATTCTGGTAACAGAGCCTATCACCATAAACATTTCCCTTCAGAATACAGAGTTCATTCCCAGGAACAGAGTCCACAACTGAAGGCAGAGTCCACTCCAATGAGCTGAGTTCTGTCCTGAAGGCAGCACACATACAGATGTTCAGTCTCCATAGAGGCCTGGTCTGTCCACAGAGATCAAGACCCACTCATGGGAATACAGTTCATTGTAAAAGATGCAGTTAACTCACAGGGGGTGGTGCACTCCAACAGGCAGCAAATGCTCACCTAACAGCACACACACAAGGTGTACAGTCTTTACAGAGGCCTAGTACACTCCCTCTCCCACACAGAGGGCCAGGTCTACCCATATAGGAACAGTTCATCTGGAAAAGGTGCATTATTGCACAAGAGTTCAGTCCAAACACCAAAAGTGAAAACGCTGGCAAAAAACAAAGAAAACCAGAGTGCAAGGGTGAGGCCCTGCCACAAAAACCAACATAATTATTTTCTCAAAGAGAAAAGAGTAGCACACAGGCTGTAATCAGCCAGTGAAACAACAGTTCCCTAATAAGAACTGAAATACACCTGAAACATATGGACTGTGTAGATCAGGCAGTTTAGAAATCAATCCTCAATAATAAAAAAAGGAATACCAGTTAACAAAACTGGATGTGTAGATCAGCCTGTTCAGGAATCAGGTTTACCTCCAAAAAAAACAAACCAACAGCAGCAGTACAGACTGGCTGTGTGGCCAGCCAGTTTGGAATCAGTCCACTGAACTGAGTAGATTCTAATCTCCTGGTGGTTATATTTTTGATCCTGGTTATTTTTACTAATCAGTACAAAATACAAACAAAACAGTTAACATGAGCAGCTGTATACAAGAAACAGCAATTTACTGGGGAAAGGGGCAGCAAACCAGTTTTCAGGGAAATGAGGACCTAACTCAAATCCCACTCTCAGTTGTCACAAAGATAATAATAACAAACACAGACAAGGCAATGCAACCAAATGACAAACAGTGCATAAAACACAGACATTCCTGGCAATGCAGCAAGCCACCTGTCTCTCCCACCTCCATCCAGCCACTGTACTGCAGCTGGCCCCAACGCCCCTTCCAGCTCTTGGTCCACCCTGATACACCTTCCAGCCACCCCTAAGACAGCCTGTCCTGCTTCCCCACCGTCCCAGGAAAACAGCAGTCAGGATGGCCTAATCCCTTTCCCGCTCCCCTAACAGCCCTTTTGCAACTTCCAGCCACCTCTAGGACAGCCGGCCCCAGTTCCTGCCCGGGGTTACAGCGCTGAGGATGGCCAATCCACCTGCTGGCTCTCAGCCACTCTGACATACCTTCTGGCCATTTCTAGGATAGCCCTTCCCAATAACCCCTTCTTGGAACAACTGTGCTCAGAACAGCCTACCCACCTTTCGGCTCTTGGGACGACCAACATCGGGGTGGCCTACCCACCCTCTGGCTCTTGGGGCGACTGCTTTCAGGATGACCTATGAACCTTTCAGCTCACAGTGAGGGCCTGCCAAACCCAGGTACACACAAGACAGTGCAGATGATAGACCCAACAAGCAACAAGACAGAGTCAATTATCAGCAAACAGAGTCCCTTCTGGTACAGAGTTCATTACCATAAATGGTTCTCTTCAGAATACAGTGTCCATTCCCAGGAACAGAGTCCACTCCAGTGTGCAGAGTACATTGCCAGAAACAGAGTCCACAACTGAAGGCAGAGTTCACTCCAATGTGCAGAATCCACTCCTGAGGCAACAAATGCACACCCTACAGCGCACATACAGATGTTCAGTCTCCATAGAGGCCTGGTTTATCCACAGAGAACCAGGCCCACTCACAGGAATGCAGTTCATTGTAAAAGGTGCAGCTAACTCACAGGGATGGTCCACTCCAACAGGAAGGATCCACTCCAACAAGCAGCAAGTGCTCATCTCTCAGCACACACATGGGTCCTCAGTCTTTACAGAGGCCTAGTCCACCCACAGAGGGCCAGGCCTACCTACACAAGAATAGTTCATTTGGAAAGGTGCATTACCTCACAGAGGCTCAGTCTAAACACCAAAAAAAAATGAAAACGCATGCAAAAAACAAACAAAAACCAGAGTGCAAGGGTGAGGCCCTGCTACAAAATCAACAAAATTCTTTTCTCAAAGTAAAAGAGAAAAGAGTAACACACAGACTGTAACCAGGCAGTGAAACAACAGTTCCCTAATAAGAACTGAAATACACCTGAATCACACTGATTGTGTAGATCAGCCAGTTCAGCAATCAGGTTTTCCCCCCAAAAAAACAGTACACACTTGTTGTGGCACGCCCGCCCGGTCAGAGTCAGTCCCTGACACAGATGGAGAGTCCTTTACATTGATCCAGCTCCCTCAGAGGCAGTTCTCAGAGTGAACAGAACCTCTGACATTCCTGTTTAAATCTGTCAGCCAGGAGTCCCTGATTGGACCAGGTGAACAGCCCCAATCAGGGAACTCCTATTCTATGAGGTCCACCTGGCTGACCTTGTTACACTCACTATATCCCTCCCCCTCTTAATTTGTGGACAGAAGTCAATTTTTTTAACTATAGTAACTCCTGGGGCATTCTAGCACTGGTTCATGTTCCTCAACTCTGCCTCTGAACAAGGCAGTGTGTAACTTACCTCTTGCGCCGATGACGTCTCCAAAGAAACGCATTCTCCTTTTCCAGCAGCATCAACATGACAACATCTGCCACATCCCTCTCAGATTCCGAGGAATCTTCAACGCTTGACGGAGACAGAGAGCCCATTGGTTCCAGAACAGTCAGAAAGGCTGTTGAGGAGCTGAGCAGGTTTGCACCCACCCCGTTATTGAGTTAGCAGCTTTCCTATGGTCCATGTGTTTCTTTGGGACCATCAGACCAACCTGAACATTATACATCACTCTCCCTGACGTCATTTCAACCATGCCTCTTATCCTTGGAAAGGCCATTCCTGTGGTTCAGAAAGATCAAATTTAACTTGGTGTGGAGCCTTCTCCCCATTAGTAAGTCTGCTGGAGCTATCCCTGTAGTTGTATGAGGGGTTGGTCCTATAATCAACTCGGAACCGGGACAGTCTGGTTTCAAGTGAAGCTGTAGGCTGTTTCTTTAAGTCTGCCTTCAAAGTTGGACTGCTCTTTCTGCCAGACTATTGGATGAAGGATGGTATTGTGCTGTCCTTTCACCTTTAGGAAATACTCATCTTCCCTGCTGTTAAATGATGGCACGTTATCTGGGACCAACATTTCCAGGAATCTGCGTATTGCAGAAGATGTCCGCAGTTTTTCTATCATTGTCTCTGTGAACTCTATGCATATCCTCTTAGAGTTAGCAACCACATTGACTAAGAGTATTGAGCCCATGTGTATCTGAGTCCAGGATTTACCCACGAATGTGGGGGAGCTTCTGATTGTAAGTTTTGACCTTGTTAGCACTCTGGGAACTGCCCCATCAACGCGTATCTGTCTGTATCCAATCCTAACCACCAGACAGAACGTCTCACCAACATCTTCAGTTTGGAAACCCTTCGATGACCCTGATGGAGTTCAGCCAGTATCTGGCAGTGACCTTTGCTCAGGACAATCACTCTGCATGATAATATGCTGTCCTCTACAGTGATCTGATCTCTCCGGGTCCAAACAGGTTTCTGTTCTGGTTGTAATGGTGCTATGATTTCCCCATCACCACCAGCTGTTTCAGTTGTGCTAGGACTGAATGTTTCTATGTCCAAAGTCTGATATTATCAGCTGTGACTGCAAGTGGATACAGAAAGTTTAAAACCATTTCAGTGGTGTATCTGTCAGCGGAAGGTGGCTCAATGCATCCACATCTGCTACTTGGCCTCCTGGATGGTGTTCCAGCTTGTAATTATACGCACTTAGTGTTAGAGGCTACCGCTGAATTCAGCCTGAAGTTAAGGGCGGCACAGTCTTGTCCTCTTTAAGTAGACCAAGCAGCGGTTTGTGATCCATTATTATTACAAATTAATATCCATTAAGATATTGGTGGAACTTCCTGACTCCAAATATGACCACCAGACCTTCCTTCTATATTTGGGTGTATTTTCACTCTGCATTAGCTAAAGTCTGGGCATTCCTCTCTATGTATCAGCTCATACTACCCTGATTCCGTCCGGGGAGGCATCACATGTTAATCCCAGATCTCACTCAGGATCGCAGTGTGCCAACACCTTAGAGAATGAGAGTTGTTTCTCCATTTCTCTGAAGGCTATGGCTTGGCAATACATCCATTCCCAAGGCAAAGGTGTCAGGATGGGAGCCAGGTTATGTATGAACTTTCCATAATAGTTCACTAGCCCAAGGAAAGATCTCAGCTCCAGTACAGAAGCGGGAGCAGGGGCACCTTTGATTGCACTCACTTTATCTCCCAATGGGTATGACCCAGTCTTGTTAACTCTGTAGCCCAAGTAGATCACTTGGGGTGCCTGGAACATACCTTCTCAGGCATACGCCCACCTGAGAGAAATGTTTAAGAACTGTGTTCTCTAACTGCTCTTTATTGGTCTTCCCTGTTAGCACATCATCTAGATAAATGGCAACCTGGGGTTGACCTTGTAAAATGCTTTCCACCATCTGCTGAAGATACACACTGGCGATACCCCAAATGACAGTCTCGTATATTGGTACAAATCCTTATGGGTATTAATTGTACCATACTTCTGGGAATCCTCATCTCACCGTAACAGTAAGTTCACATGGCTCATGTCCAGCTTCATGAAGGACAGCCGCCCCGCTTCTCCCCCTTCCCCCACCAGCATTGTGTATAAATCCTCTCTGTGAGGGACTGGATATCTATCCAGCTGTAAAAAGCAGCTATTCATTTGTTTACAATCCCCACAAACCAACACTGCCCATTCCACTAACTGTACTGGTTTGATAGGCCCAATGGCCTTTCTTACTCTAATCCTTAAAATAAAGCAACAAACTGTGGATGGTTGAAATCTGAAACAAAAACAAAGTGCTGGAGAAACTCAGCAGGTCTGGCATCTCCTGTAAAGAGGAAAGCTGGATTAATGAACCGAACAAGGTTCTGGTTCTGAAGGAGTATCATATTGGACTGTCAACATTAACCCTGTTTCTCTCTCCACAGAAGCTGTTAGATCTGCTGAGTTTCTCCAGCACTTTCTGTTTCTGACTCACTCTAATCTTTCTGATGTTAAGTTTCAAATCAGTGAGAGTGCAGGACCAATGAGGGAGCTGAAAGGGCATTTCACCCAGGGACTGTGCTACACTCTCACTGGTGAATTCAATTTAAAAAGAAATGTAGAATTCAAAGTCAAACTGTTGTCAGAGAATCTCATCTGGTTCTCTAATGTCCTTTAGGGAAGGAAATTGCTTTCCCTACTTGGGCTGGTCTATATGTGACTCCAGACCAATATCAATGTGGTTGACTCTTAACTGCCCTCTGGGTAATTAGGATAGGCAATAAATGTTGGCCTAGCCAGAAATGTCCTCATCCCGTGAATGAATGATGAAAAAGGATTTTTTTAATTTCAACCTCCTTGGAATAAAGGCCCAAGTTCCATTTCCTTTCTGAATTGCTTGCTCTATTGCCTGGTAATTATTTTTTTGTTCTTTTTACAAGTCAATCTGAACATCAACATTCGTACGTTTCACACAAGTAAAAAAAAAAATTGGCTTCCCTATTTTTACAACCAAAGTGAATAACCTCACACTTCCCACATTGTATTCTGTCCGCCACCTTGCATCCCACTCTCATAATCTGTCGAAATGGCCTGTCCTAACCTGGCTACTGCAGCCCCTATATCCTCCTCATAGTTTGTGTTTCTACCCAGCTTTGTATCATTGTTAAACATTATAATACTCATTGTCTTTTTCTCTGTCCTCTGAGTAGCTAATGGTGCCAACATTGATCCTGGTGGCATTCTACTGGTCACAGATTGCCATCTGAAAATGCTCATTTATTTATTCTCTCTGCTTCCTGGCCAATCACCAATCTTCCAGCCACACTACCACATCACTTCCAACACTAGGAATCCTCATTTGTATTAACCTTTTGTGTGGCACCGTATTTCATGTGATTTGTAAATCCATGGGTAAGGCATTTCCTGGTTTCCTTTACCAATGCTATCAGTTATATCCTCAAAAACACTTTAGTAAATTTGTCAAGCAGGATATCCCTTTTGTAAAAGCATGTTGTAAACATACTATGCTTTTTCCAAAAGCATTATTAAGACTTCCTTCATGATCGTTTCCAGTGCCTCCCTGAACCCTGCCATCAGTTAGTGAAATTGAACTGTAGTTCCCTCTTTTCTGTCTTCCTCCTTTCGTGTCTCATTTGCTAAAGTTGAGAGTTGAGAGAATTTTGGGAAACCATGGCATGCGCACCCACTAGCTCTACAACAATGTCTTTTGGAAATTTAGAATGTAAACTGTTAGAATATCCGAGCTAGGAGCAGGAGGAGGCCATTCAGCCCCTGAAGTTTGCTCTGCCAATTGATATGATCATGGCTGATCTCATCTCAGACTCAAATCCACTTTCCTGCTCACTCTCCATAACCATTTGACCTGTTACTGATTAAAAATCTGTCTATTTCCTCCTTTATTTCCTCAGTGTCCCAGCATCGACTGTACTCTGGGGGGAGTGAATTTCACAGATTCCTGGCCATTTGAGAGAAGTAATTCCTCCACATCCCTGTTTTATTATAGATATTTTTATTGAAAATTTAACATGTTTTTACACTTTTACAAAAGAAAACTAAAAAAAACCCAAGTATAAACATTGATATACAATTAAATCTTAAATAAATAATAACCAAAATCTATCAAACAGAAAAAAAAAGAAATACCGAGAGAAAAAAAACAAAACTCAGCTAACTACTCATCTAACCTATAACTACCCAGAGTGTATGATTAAATCTCTTACATTATTCAAGAGAAGAGAAACGACGGGTAACACAGAAATTGAGTAGTGAGATACATGCTCGGAATGTGTTAACATCAGATCACAACAAAACCCGTATTCGTGCGGGATTCCTCTCCCAAGGGGCCCCGGACCAGCCAGGTTCACCCTCTCAATTAAATAAAAGCCCTTGTTAGGATGACCGAAATATCTGTATTTGCATAATTCAAGAAGGGCTGCCATATTTTATGGAATAATTCGGTTTTTTTTGGTGCACCATATTTGTAAGAAAGTCAGGGGGAATATATTCCATAATTATTCCGTGCCAACTTGAAAGTCCATGAGGGCCCTCAGCCACCCAGTTTACCAAAACGTTTTTCCTTGCACAGAAAGAGAAAATGGAAAATAATCTCTTCCCTGTCGTAATTTCAGGTGTTCTTTATCCAATAAGTGTGTCTCCTATAGGAGAGCTATATTAACCCTTTCTTTCTTGAGGTTTGATAATTTTTTCTTCCTTTGGATTGGTGAATTACCCCCCATGACATTCCAGGTGCACCATTTAATCGACTGATTAACCATAATCACAGGGCAAGTCCGAGACCCCCCGGGAGAAGAAACCCTATCCAAAATATCCCGAGCATAGAGCATTTAAAATTCACAAAAATAAAGGCTCTTTAATACATTCAGATCAATATAATAAAAAACTATTTCTAAATTTAAAAAAATAAAAAGCATTTAAACGGAGATTTTCCCCCTTATTCCCAGGGGGCATCACTTCCTTTCCAAAAGTCCATCATAACGTCTCCCAACCAGTGCCCCACCCTTGACCCAGGCACCCCACGATAGGATAAAGAAAATTCAAATATACTACTGAGCTAGAATTAACAATGAGTACCCTACAGCCCCACCACCCACACCAACACCTGGATATATTTGGTAATGTTAATACCATGGATGAACATATATAACTATAAAATTACAGTCTCAACAAATAATAATTAAATATAGTAATACAAAATAACAGGGGAAAACAACCCCGCTCGTAAAGACAGAGATAAACTAGGATAAGGTAACCACCTCGCCCCACCTACATTAACTAGGCCCCTGGCCTATATATAAAAAAAAGGGGGAGAAGATCGCTAAGTGAAGAATAAATAAATAAACCCCTCTTCCCACCCCCCAGAGATAATATTAAACAGTAAGGTAATGAAAGGAAAGAAAGGGGTAAATCAGGGTGGGGGGGAGGGCAAAACAACATTAATTAACTCTTACAATTTATCTAAAAGAGTCCAAAAATTCCTTGGCCTTCTCCGGCGATCCGAAGTTGTACACGGACCCTGAAGCGTAGTGTAGCTGGGTAGCGCAAGGAGCACTGAATGTTTAAGTCCCTTAAACACTTCTTCGCTTCGTCAAATGCCTTCCTCTTTCGGACCAAAGTTGGGGAAAAGTCCTGGAATAACATAATCTTGGATCCTTTATAAATCATGGCTTGGGGATCTTTCCCAAGATTTCTGGAAGCTTCTAAGAGTATCTTCCTCTCCTTATAGCTCTGCAGCCAGAACAGGACCGGGCGTGGGCGCTGGTTCAAGCCGGGCCCGCGTATTGCGACCCGGTAGGCCCATTCCACCCTTACCTGGCCCGATCCAGCCTCCAGCCTCGAGAAACGCTGTAAGCTGGCCTTCCAGCTCGAGGTCATCAATGTGATTCTCTAAGTTCCGGACTCGCTGTTCGAGAGTCCGGACCTGATCCACGGCCGATTCTGTTATAGTCTCAGAGGTCGCGGCCTTTAGCTCCGCCCCCTCCGACTCGGCGCACGATTTCCTCGATGTCTTGGCCGTGCTTTTGTAGCGCGACTGAGAGTGAATTCCATCTCCTCTGAGGCTCTTCGATGAAAGCGTTGATCTTTGCGACGAATTTAGAGATGATTTCCACGAGGCTCGCCACCGTAGGTACGTTCCCCGGGGCGGCTGCGGATGCCTCTGCTGCAGCTGGAGAGGGTGGGGGAGGGGTTCCTGCCTGCTGAGAGCTGGGGCTCCTTTCCCCCTAGTCATTTTTACAGGAGACTAGACTGTTTAAATTTAGTACTGAGCAACTAATTACATTAAGTAAAAACTATTTTAAATGATTTGGTGAGTGTGGTGGAGGCGGGTGGCCCATTTTGCCCAAGTCTTGGGAGGATCACGATAGACTCATACTTGCTGAGTCGCCGCCATCTTGGATCCCCCCACATCCCTGTTTTAAACCTACCTCTCGTTCTAGATTGCCTCACGTGAGGAAACATCCACAGTATGTCTATTTTATCAATCCCCTTATGCATCTCATAGACCTCAGTATGATCTCCCCTTAGTCTTCCCAATTCCAGAGAGTATCAGCTTAAACAGCTCCATCTCTCTTCATAAGACAAATCGCTCAGCTCTGGAATCAATCTAGAGAACCTCCTCTGAACTGCCTCTAATAAAACTACATCCCTCCTGAATTAAGGAGATTAAATTGTATGCAGTACTCCAAGTGCTTTCCCACTAATGCCTTGTACAGTTGTAGCAACACTTTCCTTCTTTTATCGTCCGTTCCTTTAGTAACAAATGCTAAAAGTCCCTTTGCCTTTATTACTGCCTGCTGTACCTGCATACTAATCTTTTGTCATTCATGCACAAGGACACCCAGATCTTTCCACACTCAACCACTCTGAAGTTTGTAGGTCCTAAGGAAAAAATGGATTTTAACCCCTTAAATTTCTTCAATAACTTTTCTTTGCTGATTTTAGTTAGTCTAAATTTCTCACTCATATTAACCCCATCATTATTTTGCCTTTCTTGGATATAAGTTGTGAATACAGATACAATCTTTATTTCCCCATGATAATTTATCCTGTTTCTATTTCTAAATGATCAGTTTTTAGTTTAGCTACTCTCTTTCTTCTAATGTGTAAAAGCCATTACAATCTGTTTTTATATTCCTGGCCAGTCTGACCTCATTCTATTTTCTCCCTTTACATAAATATTTTAATGGCTTTATGCTCGATTCTAAAACATTCTTGATTCCCAACAAATGACCTACTATTCTTTGCAAAATTTTAAACTCCACCTTTTAATTGAACACGATGCTTGATCACCTTTGTAAAACACAGATGAATTGCCTCCCATTAAGTTTTTTGTTTCTCAGGGGGATGTCTAGTTGTTGAAAACTTTGAATTGTTTCTTAAAATGTTTCTCACTGTTTATTTCCAGCCGTACTTATTACTTGGATATAACACGTATGGCTAAAGGGATCAAAGGATATGGGGGAAAAGCAGGAACAGGGGACTGGGTTGGATGGTCAGCCATGGTCATATTGAATGGTGGATCAGGCTCGAAAGGCCAAATGGCCTAGCACTGCTCCTATGCTCTATATTTCTAAGTAGCCTATTTGCCCAATCAACCTTGGATATTATCCCTCATTTCTATTCTGCCTTTTGAAATGTTATATACACTGGAATATTCATTTATCAACCTTGGTCACCTTGTAACCATGTATTTGAAAAGACAAAGATTTAAGCCACTTAGAGTCATGGAGTCATAGAGATGTACAGCACAGAAACAGACCCTTTGGTCCAACGCATCCATGCCAACCAGATATCCTATACTAATCTAGTCCCATGTGCCAGCACTTGGCCCATATCCCTCTAAACCCTTCTGATGCACGTCCCCATTCAGATGCCTTTAAAACCGTGTAATTGTACTCCACCACTTCTTCTGGCAGCTCATTCCATACGTGCACAACTCTCTGAATGAAAAAGTTTCCCTTAGGTCCCTTTTAAATCTTACCCCTCTCACCCTAAACCTGTGCCCTCTAGTTCTGGACTCCCCCATCCCAGGTAAAAGACTTTGCCTATTTACCCTATCCATGCCCCTCATGATTTTATAAACCTCTATAATGTCACCCCTCAGCCTCCAACGCCCCAGCCTGTTCAGCCTCTCCCTATAGCTCAAATCCTCCAACCCTGGCAACATCCTTGTAAATCTTTTCTGAACCCTTTCAAGTTTCACAACATCATTCTGAAAATGTGAGCAAGAGTAGGCCATTCAGCCCTTTAAATTATTGCTGTGCAATTCATTGTGACCATGGCTAAACATCCAACTCATTATCCTGGTTGTATCCTGCTCCTGCTTTCTCCCTATATCCTCTGATCCCTTTAGCCCTCAGAACAATATCTAACTCCTTAAAAACTACTACAAACCGACCGACTCCCACAGCTACCTGGACTACACCTCCTCCCATCCTGCCCCCTGTAAAAACGCCATCACATTCTCCCAATTCCTTCGACTCCGCCGCATCTGCTCCCAGGAGGACCAGTTCCAAAAACGCACAACCCAGATGGCCTCCTTCTTCAAGGACCGCAATTTCCCCCCCGACGTGGTCGACGATGCCCTCCACCGCATCTCTTCCACTTCCCGCTCCTCCGCCCTTGAACCCCGCCCCTCCAACCACCACCAGGACAGAACCCCACTGGTCCTCACCTACCACCCCACCAATCTCCATGTACAGCGCATCATCCGCCGTCATTTCCGCTACCTCCAAACGGACCCCACCACCAAGGATATATTTCCCTCCCCTCCCCTATCAGCATTCCGTAAAGACCACTCCCTCCGTGACTCCCTCGTCAGATCCACACCCCCCACCAACCCAACCTCCACTCCCGGCACCTTCCCCTGCAACCGCAGGAGGTGCAAGACTTGCGCCCACACCTCCCCCCTCACCTCCCTCCAAGGCCCCAAAGGAAACTTCCATATCCGCCACAGATTCACCTGCACCTCCACACATATCATCTATTGCATCCTCTGCACCCGATGTGGCCTCCTCTATATTGGGGAGACAGGCCGGCTACTTGCGGAGCGTTTCAGAGAACACCTCTGGGACACCCGGACCAACCAACCCAACCACACTGTAGCTCAACATTTCAATTCCCCCTCCCACTCCACCAAGGATATGCAGGTCTTTGGACTCCTCCATCGTCAGACCACAACAAAACGACGGTTGGAGGAAGAACGCCTCATCTTCCGGCTAGGAACCCTCCAACCACAAGGGATGAACTCGGATTTCACCAGTTTCCTCATTTCCCCTCCCCCCAGCCTGTCTCAGTCAAATCCATCAAATTCAGCACCGCCTTCCTAACCTGAGATCTTCTTCCCGACCTCTCCACCCCCACCCCAGTCTGACCTATCACCCTCACCTTGACCTCTTTCCACCTATCACATTTCCGACGCCCCTCTCCCAAGTCCCTCCTCCCTACCTTTTATCTTAGCCTGCTGGACAAACTTTCCCCATTCCTGAAGAAGGGCTTATGCCCGAAACGTCGATTCTCCTGTTCCCTGGATGCTGCCTGACCTGCTGCGCTTTTCCAGCAACACATTTCCAGCTCCTTAAAAACATCCAATGTTATGGGCTTGACTGCTTTCTGTGGGAGTGAATTCCACAGAATCACCCCTCTCTGAAGAAATTTCTCCTCATCACAGTCTTAGATAGTTTACCCCATATCGTTAGACACTGACTCCTGGTTCTGGACTCCCCTAGTATTGGAAACCTCCATCCTGCATCTTAGTCTGTCTAATCCTGTTAGATATCTATTGGTTCCTATGAGATATCCCTCATTCTTCTAATCTCCAGAATATAATCCAGGGAATAACTCCAGTGGAAATAAAAAAAAACTGTGGAGGCTGGAAATCAGAAACAAGAACAGAAATTCCTGCAGAATCTCAGAGGTTTTGGCAGCATCTCCCCTCCCTTGACTCTATCTTCTACATAAAAAACAACCTGTTCCCTGTTATTATTAGTTTTGAGGAAGGGTCACTGGACCAGAAACTTTAACTCTGATTTCTTTCCCCAGACCTGCTGAGACTTTCCAGCAATTTCTTGTCATTTGTCATCTTTGTCGTCTCAGGAACAATTAGTTCATTTAAAAACCGAATGAACTATGGATGCTATAAATCAGAAACATAAACAGAAATTGTTGGAGAAACTCAGCAGGTCTCGCAGCATCTGTGGTGAGAAAGCAGAGTTAATGTTCTGACTGACCCTTTTTCAGAACTGGTCCTTATCCTGTGTAATCCTGCTAGAACTGAATTGGTTTCTATTAATGAGATACCCCTCAGTCTTTTAAACTCCTGTGGATATAATCCTAATTTTAAAAAAACAAAAGAACTGTGGATGCTGGAAATCAGAAACAAAAATTCTTTATTTTGCTGCAGATGCTCAGTGCGCTAAAATAAATCAGTTCAATTTGAATTTTGTACCACTATTCCACGCTTGGACATTAGTCCCAGCACTGTTACTGCTAAACT
Organism: Chiloscyllium plagiosum; assembly: GCF_037043375.1. NCBI lineage: Eukaryota > Metazoa > Chordata > Chondrichthyes > Orectolobiformes > Hemiscylliidae > Chiloscyllium > Chiloscyllium plagiosum. Next base: position 2,481,796 of record NW_028270164.1, on the reverse strand, counting down.
CTCTGACCCTTCCTGCCCCACTCACCTCACCTTTAGCCACATTACTATGTTTTTCTGTTGTCCCAACTTTTATCTTTGGATTTGTAAATATCTCCCATCACCTGGACTCTGCACCTTTTCTGTTGATATAAAGCCAATTCTCTCCTTGTTTTTGAGCATACACTTACACTTGTGTACTCTGTCTCCCCCTGTCAAGTTGCAATGGAACTACAATAGAAGGGTTGCAGATGAAATTCTGCGCGTAACTGTTATGTTCATTTGTTCTTGGCGAATTAAATTTACCTGTAAATGGGCTGATATGAAATTTAAAAACAACTGCCGTCTAAGAAAGCAAAAAAAAGAAGTGAAAGAAAAGTAACCTTTGACATATACTGGAATATCTGAAAATGAAGAGATGATGGGTCAGATCACCAAAAGGTCAGTCAATGAAGCAAATGATTAGGAATAACTGACAGGAGAAAGGTGAAGTTGAGGGGGATGGAGAGTGGGCTTGAGATGAGGGGAGTTAGGGGGAGATGAGATGAGATGAGGGGAGTTTGAGGAATGATGAACAGAGGGTTGTGGGGGGAGATGAAAGGAGGGGATTTCAGAGCTTGGTGCTGATACAACAAAGGCAGAGGTATAAATGCTGAGGGATTATAATTTGGAATGCAGCACAGGGCAGAATTAGAATGATGCAGATAATACAGTGGAGTGTGGGACTGGAGGAGAGTACAGACATGGAAGGTTGGGGCTGAGACTTTGGGGGGATTTGAAATGAAGATGAGAATTTTATAATTGAGATATTGTGAATTGGAGGCTCACTCGGATGATCCCAGGTAAACAGTAACATCACCGTAGTCCCAGAGGACAGTAGAGATGCTCTCTTGTTAGGGCAGAGACAACTTGTGGTTGTTTAACCCCAGGCTAGAGGTTCACAAGGAGAGTCCTTCATGGTAAATTCAGCTGAGGGGGCTAGTTCATTCAGGTTGGCTGGATGGCTGGTTTGTGCTGCAGAATGATGCCAACAGTGTGGGTGTTCCTGGGTGTGGAGGGATTATCGTATGAGGAGATGTTGAGTAAGTAGAGCCTGTAGTCATCGGAGTTTAAAAGAGTGAGAGGTGACCTTATTGAAACATTCAAAATTCTTGGAAGAGATGCTGAGAGGTTGGTTCCCCTTGTGTGAGAGTTCAGGATCAGAGGGCATCATCTCAGGGTAAAGGGTGTCTCATTCGTCATACGGCACAGAAACAGAATCTTTGGTTTAAAGTATGACAGGACAGCACAGCCACATGGAATGTCATCCTGTGCTTTTTGGGGAGTTGTGGAAACATGATCATGTGTAGCTGTCATTCTGTTGTAAAGTTAAGGCGATGGTGGAGAATAACAGTGGTCAATCCAGAGTAAGAGAAACCAACTGGCAGAGAGCTAATGCATTGGTGCAAGAAGGGGGCAGGGGAAGATTGATGGGGCCATTGCTGGCTGGGCCCACATGCATTGCCCATCCCTAATTGCCCCTCGAGAAGGTGAGCCACCTTCTTGAACTGTTGTAGTCCATGTGCTGTAGGTAGACCCACAATTTTGTTAGGATGGGAATTCCAGGATTTTGATCCAGAGATACTGAAGGAACGGAGATATATTTCCAAGTCAGAATGGTGAGCGGCTTGGAGGGGAACTACCAGGGTGTGGAGTTCCTATGTATCTGCTGCTCTTGTCCTCCTAGGTGGAAATGATTGTGGATTTGGACAGTGTTACTAAGGATTTTTAGTGAGTTGCTGTTGTTGCATCTTGTAGATAGTACACAAACAATCCAAGACAGAATTTGATAGATTTCTAGTTACTGATGACATCAAGAGATATGAGACAGTGTGGGAATCTGCTCATGAGGGAGAGGATCAGTCTTCTACTGGATTGTGTAGTTATATTACTGACTCCCACTCCTTTGTACCTCTGCTTTCAGATAATTTTATGTTAACAATCACACAACACCAGGTTATAATCCTGCACATTTTTGGATTGTGTGAGGAAATCCACACAGACATGGGGAGAATATGCAAACACCACAGAGACAGTCACCCGAGGCTGGAATTGAACCCAGGTCCCTGCTACTGTGAGGCTGTAGTGCTAACCACTGAGCCACCGTGCCACCAAGGCTGTGGTAGTGGAATTTTTGCCTGAAAAAGGGAGAATCAGATTTAAGCCCAGATTAAGAGCAGTGTTTAATACAAATGACGTCAGTGTGAAAATATTTAATTCCAGGCCTGTGCAGACTAGGGTCAGAACTGTAAACATTTGAGGCACAGGGGGTTCCAAGGATCCAGACATTTCTCTCTGATCAGCCACACAGCTGGGATTTCCACTTTACCCTGACTCACTCTACTGGGAGATTCATTTTCCCCTGGCTCTCTCTGCTGGGACCATTCTGCTGGGGATCTTCACTAAGGTCAGACTGTTGTGTTGATTCAACAGGCTCATTGGTTAGTAAGATGGATGGTTTGGTCAGGCATTCCCTGCTTAGACTGAGGAGTAGGTCAAAGAGAAGCATTTTACCAGAGACTGGATGCACCGGAATCGGAGATGTCCCATTGACTATTTTAAAACAATAGTGTCTGCAAATTGTGAGCCATGATCCTACACAGCAGATAAATTTTAACATGGCAATGGGAAAAATGAAACTCTTGTTGAGGTGATTTTTCATCCTCTTTTAAATTGAGGACCAGAGGTGAGGATTGAAGTCTTTTGTGGTTGAACAGCAAGAAAGGTGCCCATGTACATAGATCCCTGCAAGTTGCCACCCGGGTGGATAGGGTTGTTAAAAAGGCACACGCTGTGTTAGATTTTATTGTAGAGGGATTGAGTTTCAGAACCTTGAGATCATGCTGCAGCTGTACAATACTCTGGCAACAGCCACACTTGGAGTATTATGTACAGTTCTGGTCACCGCATTATAGGAAGGATGTGGAAGCTTTGGAAAGGGTTCAGAGGAGATTTACTAGGATGTTGCCTGGTATGGAGGGAAGGTCTTACGAGGAAAGCCTGAGGGACTTGAGGCTGTTTTCGTTAGAGAGAAGGTTGAGAGGTGACTTAATTGAGACAGATAAGACAATCAGAGGGTTAGATAGGGTTGACAGAGCCTTTTTCCTTCGATGGTGATGGCTAGCATGGGGGGACATAACTTTAAATTGAGGGGTGATAGATATAGGACAGATGTCAGAGGTAGTTTCTTTACTCAGAGGGTTTTAAGGGCGTGGAACGCACTGCGTGTAACAGCAGTAGACTCACCAACTTTAAGGGCATTTAAATGATCATTAGGTAAACATATGGATGAAAATGGAATTGTGTAGGTTAGATGGGCTTCAGATTGGTTTAAAAGCCGGTGCAACATCGAGGGCCGAAGGGCCTGTACTGCGCTGTAATGTTCTACGTTCTATGTTCTAAAAGTGAGTGAAAGAGAAGGTGAAGCTATTCAGGAAAGTGGGGCAGTATCAGAGCAGCAGAACAGACCTGATAGCCTTTAATCATATGATCAAAACGGGGAATATCGTCATGTAGTGCTTTTACTGAACAAATATACCAGAGAATGAACGTTCAAATCCCACTATGGAGTTTTAAGGATTTGTGAGCATTTTAAAAATAAATCTGGAAATTAAAAGCTGGTATCGATAAAAGCAGTCAGATTGTCAGCAAAATCCAGCTGGGTCTGTACATTTCCTTGAAACGTATCTTACTGCTTTATACAGTGTGCACCTCTATGTGACTCCAGTCCTGAACTAAACTAGGGCGACTCTGAAATGCACTGGGAAGTGGGGTCTGACGAGCTGTTAAAGAAGAACAGGAGGCAGGTATAAATATCGGGTTTGTTAACGGCAGCCCGAGAATGCATTAAAAATTAAAATGATGAAACTGAATCGCCTGTGAACATTTGAGAAACTTACCAAGGGAGGGGCAGGAATAAAGTGAAGCAGTTTCAGCCTATTGGCTGCAGGTGGCGATGGAGCATCACCAAAAGCAGTTGATTTAAAGTTTATTTGTTCCGATTTTAGAATCAGATGTTGGGAAATTCAGCAGAGGTCATTGATTAGTGGAAAATTATGTGCGCTGCAAATTATTTGTCTAACCTCCAAATCCAGTAAAAAAACAAAAGATCTGCAGATGTTGTAAATCAGAAACAAAAACAGAAATTGCTGTTAATGCTCAGCAGGTCAGGCAGCATCATGCAGAAAAATCAGAGTTAATGTTTCAGAGCCTCAGAACGTACCAGGCATAGGGCTGAGACTTTCAGTGATAAACTGTCACTTTTACCCCATGGTTTGGCTGGAGCACTAACACCTCACCCTTCCAGTTGGGGACTATCCATCCTCAGGACTCAATTCCAAGTTTAACAAGTTGAGAGCATAAGCAGTTGCTCCTGCGTCTATTCCCCACCCCACACCACACGCCCTGTGGTGACATGGGTTACTTTCAGCACAGCCAACCCATTCTAAGCCCCTCAGAGCCCCAATATCACCCATCAGCTTCTCGCTTTCCTTGGCTCACTATCAACAATCCCTTTGTTTCTTTCTCTCTCTGGACTTTATCTATCTGCTCACTTCCCCGCCCCATCGTCATCAGCATTAACACCCTCTTCTAAGCTATTGTCAGTTCTGAAGAAGATTTGGATTTCCAAATCACATGAAAAACAGTGCCACACAAAAGGTTAATACAAGATGAGGGTTCATCGAGTTAGGAGTGATGTGTTAGCGTGGCTGGAAGATTGGTGATTGGACAGGAAGCAGAGAGTATGGATAAATAAACATTTTCAGATGGCAGTCTGTGACCAGTAGAATGCGACCAGGATCAATATTGGCAGCATTAGCTACTCAGAGGACAGAGAAAAAGACAATGAGTAATGTAATGTTTAGCAATGATACAAAGCTGGGTGGAAATGCAAACTACAAGGAGGACATAGAGAGGCTGCAGTAGCCAGGTTAGGACAGGCCATTTCGACAGATTAACAGAGTGGGATGCAAGGTGGCAGATAGAGTACAATGTGGGAAGTGTGAGGTTATTCACTTTGGTTATAAAAATATAAAAGCAGCATATTTTTCAAATTGTGTGTAACTGCTGAATGATCAAAAACAGAAATTGCTAAAAAAAACTCAGCAGGACTGGCACCATCTGGGGAGAGAGGAACAGAATTAATGTCTTCTTCAGAGCCAGAACCTCTTTTGTTCTGAGGAAGGGACACTGGACCTGAAATGTTAACTCTGAGTTTCTCCAGCAATTTCTGTTTTTGTGTGTTTTTATCTTAGCTTGGAAACACAAGCTTTGTCAATCTCAACAAAAACAAGAGACAAAAACAGAAGTTGCTGGAAAAGCTCAGCAGATCTGGCAGTATCTGTGGAGAGAAATCAATGTTAACGTTTTGGGTCCAGTGACCCTGCTCAGAACTAATGTTAACGCTGATTTCTCTCCACAAATGTTGCCCGACCTGCTGAGCTTTTCCAACAATTTCGGTTTTTGTCTCTGATTTTCAGCATACTTGTTTTCATCAAAAACAATTTGCATTTATATATCACCTTTAATATATCGCCACAGATATCTCCTTGACAGGAACAGTTTAAACAAAATGTGATACCAAGTCACGTAATAACACATGAGCACAAATGACAAAAAGGTTGGTTGAAGAGGTCACCTTTAAGGGGTATCTCAAAAGAGAAAAACCATGTTGACTGAGAGGTTTAGAGAGAAGTTGCCAGTGTGCAGGGCTCAAGGAGCTGAAAGCATGGCCAGTGACAGTGAAGTGTTTAAAATGGGGAATGCACAAGATGTTAGAATTAGAGAGTGGTGATGTCTTGAGAAGATTAAGAATCTGGAGGTAGTTACTGAGATAGGGGAAAGACAAGTTCAGGGAGAGATTTAAAGTCAACTTGTTGCCTGAATAGAAGCTAATGTAGGTCAATGAGTACACACAGGTCATGGTGTTGGTGTGAGTTAGGTGAGTTAGTTAGAGTGAGTTTTGTGAGATAGTGAAATGTTGGATAAATTCAAATTGACAGAAGATAAATGTATGAGAGCAGCAGGGGTACGTTTGAATAGTTGAGATTAAAAGGGAAGGAAAGGGTGAAGGAGGGTTTTAGTGGCAGATGAGCTGAGACAGGGGCAAAGTTGGGCCATGTTACAGAGATGGAAATTGTTGGTCTTAATGATGGCACAAGCATGCAGTCTGAAGCTATCTTTGGTGTCACATATGACACCAGTGTGGTGTGAACGAACTGGTTTTGTATCAGGGACAAGGACCGAGCCAATAGCTGATGAATGGAATCATGAGTAGGACCACAAAGAATGGCTTCGGTCTTCTCAATATTTAATTTGGGGAAATTTCTGCTTATTCGGTGCTGGATGACAGATAAGCAGTCTGATAATCTAGTGAGAACGCTAACAATTGTAGAGAAATATTGCAAAGCCTTTCAAGGATGAATAGTTTTGGAAGGTACGATATAAATACAGTTTCCACCTTGCTCCTGTTCCCAATCCTCTATAGGTATTAGTCTGTATTTGACTTGGGAGTTTCATGAACAAGCTGTATTTAGAATTATAGAGTCATACAGCACGGAAAAAGACCTTCGGTCCAACCAGTCCATGCCGAACATAATCCCAAACTAAACTAGTCCCATCTGCCTGCAGTTGGTCCAGATCCCTCAAAACCTTTCCGATTCACGTACTTATCAAAATGTCTTTTAAATGTTGTAACTGTATCCACATCCACCACTTCCTCAGGAAGTTCATTCCAGACATAAACCATTCTGCATAAAAAAACTGCCCATCATATATTTTAAAAATCTTTCCCCTCTCACTTAAAAATATATTCTCTAGTCCTGAAATTCCTCACCCATTCACCCTGCCATTCACTTTTTGCGTACCTCTCAAGATTTTATAAACCTCTATAATGGTCACCCCTGAACCTCCCACGCTCCAGTCAACAAAGTCTCAGCCTATCCAGCTTTATCTGTCTGACATTTCTCCCTTTGAACTGAAATGTATGTCGGAAGTAATTTGTGATTGATTGTCCCAGGAAAGAATGGATCCATTGGTTTGCAGGAATCCCTTTGGATTTCTGCTGCATCCCATCACTTCAGAAATGGAGTAATGCCAGCCATTCTGGATTGTAGCTGGAATAACAGATATCAGTGACAAATGGCTTAATTTGTTGCTACAAAAATTGTACCAAATTTACACTGGCTTTTATGCTGAGCTTGTTGAGGGCAATTTTCAGGGAGGCGATGACCTAGAGGTATTATCACTACTTTGGAGTTTTGAGTTTGAACTGGTGACATGTGGGTATTAGTATCTGTGGGTGAAGGGTTTAATAATTAAATTTTCAGTATTTCTGAAGTCATGATTTTAAACCAGTATGTGTCAGAGCAGCTGACTGGAGCCCTCCTGTTGTGATGATATGAGTTTAATTTTATTGTGAGAGTTTTATGATTGGAATGCACAAACATTGATAGATATAAGTTTGCTTTCGGTTTAGAAAAATCAAGAATTTATTTGGCTGAGGAAAACTTCAATTTGGAAAGCTTCTGGGGACTCGGCTGGGGTCAGATTTAAGAACAGTTTCTCTGGAAAAAGGAGTTAATTCTGAACAGTTAAGAAATATATTACAAAACAGAAATAGCTGTCTGCAGCATCAGTGGAGACAAAGCAGAGTTAATGTATCAGAAACGGACTTGTAACATTCACTCCTTTCTCTCTACACATGCTGCCAGACCTGCTGAGTTGTTCCAACAATTTCCGTTTTTTGCTTCAGACTATTTTATTTTAAGGAATATGTTACCTCAGTGTTTCAGATTAGACTTAAGTTGAAAATTCCAGACCAGAAGTGTTTGGTTAGAGCAGTTTATTTGAAGCTAAGAAATTTAAGCTTGGATCTCTGAACAATTGAAAGAAAAGCTACTTACAATTTAGAAGTGAAAAAACCATTTTGTCAAACGGATGGTGTGATAGAGAAGGGAATTGTCTCTTTTATTTGAGAACTGTAAAGTGATGGTAGGAATAGATGGTTTTATTTTATCTGTGTTTTGAAATATTTCAAATTATATGTGAATAATTTGGTGTATTCTATTTTATCACCATTGCTTCTGTGTAATACAATTCTATTTTATTGTTAAAACCAAATCTGCAGCTTTGAGTGTTTGTGTTTCTGTGAAAGACGACCTCGATGAGTAAATGGTCTATCAAGTCAGATTTCATCCTGGGATCTGATGACCAGTAATCACATCATTTGGGATCATAACAGTTGCTAAAAGGTTTTGTAACACAAGTGATTTTGGATCTTACTACATCTGAAACATTGATTACAAATTTACACCTATTCAGAAGAGATGTAAATGCAAAGAAATGTAGACACTCTGAGCTAAACAGAATAGAGTTCCGTTAATGAGTTAAATGAAGTGATATAGGTTGATACAGAAAAAACAAATTAAGGAAATGTAGATGGAGTGAAGTTCTGGTATGAATCACAATTTTCCTCCAACAAACTTGGGGCATTGTAACTCTTACACCAAAGTTATGTTGAAGATTATTAGGAAATTCGAGGCCATTTGTCTGGATTTTTGAACCTGAAGTGGGAGCCCAGCGATCTCATGGCCTGCCACACCTCCTTTGGGAAAGTGCCCTTTCTGCCAGGTTCATCATTTCGGTATGCTCCCCAGAGGCTGATTGTGTGTGACCACAGGGGCAGCCGAATGGTGGGGAACGTTAGATAGAGGACCCACTCCATTACAGATCATTGGAGTTCATCCTGGATATCATCATTAATATTAGGTACTTTCAACATCAATCATGATTCCTTAACCATTTGACTCTGTGTCTAACCCCGTGCTGTCCCAGTCCCGAGAGTGTTTCTTGGGGACATTATGTGCCTGATTTAGAAGATACTCCATTCCCAAAAGCTGAATCTCTGTGATGAAGTACCACACATAAAAAGGACACTTGCCTCAGAGGAATCCCATTTTGAGATCTGGAGACTGCAACAGAATGTGATTCAATTGTGTTCCAATTCTCCCCCCCCCCCCCCCACCTCCCCTCACCACCCCCATTCCTCCATGGGTAATATTACCATATGCTCAGACACAGGAGAAGCAGTATATCAGTCAGGCCCTAGAACCATTCAATTTGATATTTGCTGATTTAGGTGCTTCAATAACTCTTTATATCCCCTGCAAACTCGGGCCTTTCATCTCAATTTGTAAATTTACAACTAGTCTCCAGACTCAATGTATTAGTGGGAGGGTGTTTCCAAATTTCTGCCATCTTCGATGTGATGAACTGCTTCCGAAAGCTCCCCTGCATTGCTCAGCTTGGAGTTTCATGTTCAATCACCTTGTTTTGGATCTCATTGAATGGAGGAATAGTTTCTCTCTGTCTAACCTATCATTGAACAGCAAACATAGAACTTTGCAGTGCAGTACAGGCCCTTCGGCCCTCAATGTTGCACCGCCCTGTCATACTAATCTGAAGCCCATCCCACCTACACTATTCCATGTACGTCCATTTGTCTGTCCAATGACGACTTAAATGTACTTAAACTTGACGAAACTACTACCGGTGCAGGCAAAGCATTCCATACCCTTACTACTCTCTGAGTAAAGAAACTACCTCTGACATCTGTCTTATACCTATCTCACCTCACTTTAAAGTTATGTCCCCCCATGTTTGCCGTCCCCATGCTTGGAAAAAGGCTCTCCCTGTCCACCCTATCTAACCCTCTGTTTATTTTATATGTCCCAATAAGTCACCCCTCTCAACCTTCTTCTCTCTAACGAGAACAGCCTCAAGGCCCGCAGCTTTTCCTCATAAGACATTCCTTCCATACCAGGCAACATCCTAGTAAATCTCCTCTGCACCCTTTCCAAAGCTTCCACATCCTTCTTATAATGCGGTGACCAGAACTGTACACAATACCCCAAGTGTGGCCGTACCAGAGCTTTGTACAGCTGCAGCATAACCTCCTGGTTCCGGAACTCAATCCCTCTATTAATAAAGGCCAAAACACTGTATGCCTTCTTAACAACCCTGTCAATCTGGGTGGCAACTTTCAGGGATCTGTGTACCTGGACACCGAGATCTCTCTGCTCATCTGCACTCCCAAGAATCTTATCATTAGTCCAGTACTTTTCATTCCGATTACTCCGTCCAAAGTGTATCACCTCACGCTTGTCCACATTAAACTCCATTTGCCACCTCTCAGCCCAGCTCTGCATCCTATCTATGTCTCTCTGCAACCTACTACATCCTTCGTAACTATCCACAACTCCACCGACCTTAGTGTCGTCCGCAAATTTACTAACCCACCCTTCTACGCCCTCATCCAGGTCATTTATAAAAATGACGAACAGCAGTGGACCCAACACCGACCCTTGCAGTACGCCGCTAGTAACTGGACACCAAGATGAACATGTTCCATCAACTACAACCCTCTGTCTACTTTCAACAAGCCAATTTCTGATCCAAACTGCTATATCTCCCATAATCCCATTCCTCTACATTTTGTATAATAGCCTACTGTGGGGAACCTTATTGAACGCCTTGCTGAAATCCATATACACCACATCAACCGGTTTACTCTCATCTACCTGTTTGGTCACTTTGTCAAAAAACTCAATAAGATTCGTTAGGCACGACCTACCCTTCACAAAACTGTGCTGACTGTCCCTGATCAAATTATTCTTTTCTAGATGGTTATAAATCCTATCTCTTATAATCTTTTCCAACACTTTATCAACAACTGAAGTGAGACTCACTGGTCTGTAATTACCAGGGTTGTCTCTGCTACCCTTTTTGAACAAGGGAACCACATTTGCTATCCTCCAGTCCTCAGGCACTATTCCTGTAGACAATGATGATTTGAAGATCAATGCCAAAGGCTCGGCAATCTCTTCCCTTCCTTCCCAGAGGATCCTAGAATAGATCCCATCTGGCCCAGGGGACATGTCTGTTTTCACACTCTGCAGTATTTCTAATACCTCTTCCTTGTGAACCTCAATCTCTTCTAGTCTAGATGCAAGTATCTCTGTATCTTCCTCGCCAACATTTTCATTTTCTGTAGTGAACACTGTCGAAAAATATTTATTTAGTGCTTCCCCTATCTCCTCTGACTCCACACACAACTTCCCATTATTATCCTTGATTGGCCCTAATTTAACTCTCGTCATTCTTTTATTCCTGACATACCTATCAAATCCTTTAATTAGATTAGATTACCAACAAGTCCACACTGACCCTCCAAAGAGTAACCCTATATTTACCATTGACTAATGCACCTAACACTATGGGCAATGTAGCGTGACTAATTCACCTGGCCTGCACATCTTTGGATGGTGGAAGGAAACTGGAGCACCTGGAGAAAGCCCATGCAGACATGGGGAGAACATGCAAACTCCACACAGACAGTCGCCTGAGGCAGGAATCGAACCCGGATCCCTGGCATTGTGAGGCAGCAGTTGAATGCAAGCAGTCTATAAACCATCTCCTGCATTTGTAGCTCTGAAGTGAAGTGGATTTGACAAGCCTGCTGTACTGTTACTCAATAATTTGTTGAAGTCCTGCTTCTCGGGCTGAGCAAAAAGCATTTTTGAAGGTTACACCAAATGATTATTATTTTGGAGGAACTTCTGAGAAAATTTTGAGAAAAATCTGCAAGATTTGAGGGCCAGTTACTAAAAAAAAGCTTTGAACATCTGAGCAACCTGGGGAATTTGAATTCTAAGTGAAGTATATTTCCTAACATTCCAGCTACTGTCTCTGCTGTGATGGGAGAGATCGAGAACCTGTTCATGTCTGCTGAATTCTGAATATGATATTGTTGCAGCAACCCTCTATCAATGAAAGATCAAATTGCGTTCGCTGGGATTGTCTCTCCCCCACATTCCTCCCCCACCCCCCCAACCTCCTGCCCACACATGAGCTCAGGAGATTTCAATGAACCTAATTAGGGAACTGAAATGAAAATGGCAAAATAAGGTACCAATTGACAGTGTGCGGAATTGGAAGATCAAATCAAGTTAAGAGCAATTAACGTGGGCAAGAATGGGACTGGAGAAACACAGAGGAAAAGGGCTCTTCTCTGCTTCATTGTGAAGCCTTTCATTTATATTCCATTGTTCAAAACGGATTATGTTCAAGGGCACGTTTACAGAGATATGACCTTGCGTTTCTTTCTTTTAAATAAAGTGGTTGCATTTTTATTATATAATATAACTTAACTGTTTAAAAAGTGTGTTCTGTAAAGAAGTGGGGGGGGGGGGGGGGAGGGGTTCATGGAGGTAGATGAAACCCTGCCCCCAGCTTTGTTCTCTCCTGCAACTCAATTATTGACAATTTTTTAAAGGAAGGGGAGAATCTGGATACGCAGTGAGAGGGAAAGCTCTGTGTGTGAACAAGAGTTAGCATCCCTTCCTCATTTCAACTCCCCACCCTCCCCCCACCACCTCCCAATTAATCCACTCTGCTGATGGCAAGACAGCACATCAAGGTTGAGGGAATGCTGCCCTCATTAATTAGAGAGTGTACAAATTAAGAGGGAATCTTCTTGACGTTAATAAATTGGTGCGTGGAGATGGACTGAAACATTATCTAAAATAATGATGCTCTTTTGAAGGTTTGAATGCAACATTTATAACGTTATTCCCCCAGTGGCTGAGACATCGAGATGCTCACTGCAATTTCGATCAACTCCCTCATCTTATTGGTTCTGGTGCATGTAATGCAAAATAATTACAAAATTTAGAGGTTTCTTTACCATAAAAGATTACAGTCAATTATTGCTCTAAGGAAGTTTTGATTTTGTGCATTTACCTTCCCCAGTACTGTATTTAACTAAATAAGCAGTGAAAATTAAACCATTCATTGATTTCAACTGAACGTTGAATGGATACTTTGGGGAAGACAACTGACAGGACCCTGGATAAAGAGTGAGGGAAGGCTCCTGACTGCAATGCTGTACAGAAACCCTCAATAGCCTGAACGCCCAAGTGACCTCATGCCATGCTGTACTGATTTGATAGCTCACTGCCATTGCTGCTGGGCTCACTAATTGTAGTTGTTCAAGTTGTTAATCTCAAAGTGTTTGAGCTGAGAGAAACACCATCTCAGGATCTTTTTACTCTGTTGTTGTGGTTCTGTTCGCCGAACTGGGAATTTGTGTTGCAGACGTTTCGTCCCCTGTCTAGGTGACATCCTCAGTGCTTGGGAGCCTCCTGTGAAGCGCTTCTGTGATCTTTCCTCTAGCATTTGTAGTGGTTTCAATCTGCCGCTCCCGGTTGTCAGTTCCAGCTGTCCGCTGCAGTGGTCGGTATATTGGCTCCAGGTCGATGTGCTTATTGATTGAATCTTTGGATGAGTGCCATGCCTCTAGGAATTCCCTGGCTGTTCTCTGTTTGGCTTGTCCTATAATAGTAGAGTTGTCCCAGTCGAACTCATGTTGCTTGTCATCTGCGTGTGTGGCTACTATAAATGCCGGAGGAAAGATCACAGAAGCGCTTTACAGGAGGCTCCCAAGCACTGAGGATGTCACCTAGATAGGGGACGAAACGTCTGCAACACAAATTCCCAGCTCGGCGAACAGAACCACAACAACGAGCACCCGAGCTACAAATCTCCTCCCAAACTTTGATCTTTTTACTCTGTTCAGTTCAGTGGACCAGAGCCAGACTGGTTTCAATCATATGGAGTTGTGAGAAATTTCCCCAGCCTGCCCCCTCCTGGGTGATGAAGTTTATTTTCTGTTTTTCTGCCTCTCCCGGGAGACCACTTGGCTTTTGGTGAGCTGGTCAGAAATTGTGTTGTAATACATACTGTGTCACAGATGTGTAAGACAGACTGGGTGGAGCAAGTCTCCAATGTGTCAGTGTCTATCATCATGATCATCAATTCATAGAATCCCTATAGTGTGGAAATAGGCCATTAGGCCCAACAAGTCCACACTGACCCTCTGAAGAGTAGCCCAAGCAGACCCATTCCCCTACCCCTCTTTTTCCACATTTCCCCTGACTAATGCATGTAACTGACACATCTATACTGGAAATGCAATACTTAAGATCCAATGCACCTTTTTGGAAAAAGAGTGTGTTTGGGAATGAGATCAGGACTGGCTCAAGATGGATTGTGATGCATTTTACATAGAACATAGAACATAGAAGAATACAGTGCAGTACAGGCCCTTGGGCCCTCGATGTTGCGCCGATCCAAGCCCACCTAAACTACACTAACCCACTATCCTCCATATACCTATCCAATGCCCTCTTAAATGCCCATAAAGAGGGAGAGTCCACCACTGTTACTGGCAGGGCATTCCATGAACTAACGACTCGCTGAGTGAAGAACCTACCCCTAACATCAGTCCTATATCTACCCCCCCTTTTGTGGTAGATTAACTGTGTTCTCTCAATGTTTCTGCTCTGACGTAACCGGGTAGTGAACAAGCGCATCGGCTCTTTGAAAGAGTTATTTATTTAGTGTTCTGAGGAAGGGTCACTGGACCGGAAATGTTTACTCTGATTTCTCTCCACAGATGCTACCAGACCTGCTGAGCTTTTCCAGCAACTTCTGTTTTTGTTTCTGATTTAATTAGTCCCACTTTGCTGCTTGTCCCCTATAGCTCTGCAATTTTTCCCCTTTCATGTATTGACTCGATTCCCTTTTGAAAGTGATTATTGAATCTGCTTCTGCCACCCTCTTTACCAGTTTATTCCAGATCACAATGACTGGCTGTGGAAATGCTTTTCAAGGTACATACCTTTGCTTGATCAATATGGTTGATCATTATCTCTCATCTGCAGCAACAGAAAGGCAGGTGGGCCCCATCTTCAGGCAGGGTCCAAACCCTGGTGTCAGTGGGTGCTAGTGAAGATCCTGGGAGGAAACAGGAGACTCCCATTCTGATTGTCTGTCATTCAGTTTAGTGGGAACCATTTGGAATGGTTTGCATATTCTGGGGGCAAATTGAAACTTTTACCTCAAACAGAACCTTTAAACTTTAGGAGTCAGTTTCACTGAGAGAAGCAACAAAGAGCCATACAGTCCTACAGCACGGAGACAGGCCCTTCGGCCCACACTGGTCCATGCCGACCAAAATGTCCATCCACGCTAACCCCAGTTCCCTGCACTTGACCCATATCCTTCTATTCCTTTCCTGTTCTTGTATTTGTCCAAATGCCTTTTAAATATTGTTCCACTTCCACTGGCAGCTCATTCCATATGCATATACCACCTTGTCCAACCTCTTGCTATAACTCCCTATAACTTGAGTCCTGGCAACACCCTTGTAAATTTCTTCTGCACTCTTTCTGGTTTAATAACATTCTTCCTATAGCAAGGTGACCAAAACTGAATACAGTACTCCAAGTGCAACCTTACCAATGTCTTGTACAACTGCAACATAACTTCCCAACTTCTATACTCAATGCCCTGACTGATGAAGGCCAGTGTGCCAAAGGCCTTCTTCACTGCCCTGTTTACCTGGCACTCCGCTTTCAGAGAACCGTGTACCTGTACTCCAAGGTCCCTCTGTTCCACTACACTCCTTAAGGCCCGATCATTCACCATGAAACACCTACTTTGATTTGACTTTCCAAACTGAAAGACCTCACATTTATCTATATTAAACTCCATTTGTCATTTCTTGGCCCACTTCCCCAGCTGATCAAAGTCCGGCTGCAATTTCTGTGAACTGAAAGTTTCATTTTTGAGAGAAGAGTGGAGATGATGCAATGGAACGTACAGTTGGGTAACAGAAAGAGGACGGTCCAGGAATGTGTTACAGGTTGATGACTCATTGTAGTGTCAAGGGAATTGACAAACCTTTGGAGTAGCAGCTTTCAGCTGTGCTGTTAATCTGAGACCCATTCTCCATCTCACCCCAAGTAGAAACAATCCAGTGGGGCTATGCCCGAAATCCAGGGCCAGTATTACTCCCTCAGCCACCTCCGAGCCACTCTCACATCGCTGTTTGTGGGAGCTTGCTGTGCACAAACTGCCCACTGTGTTTCCTACATTATAACAGTGGCTACATTTCTGAAGTCCTCCATTGACTGTGAAAGGTTGTGAACAGTATGAGAGAAATACAAGTGGTTTCTTCCTTCATGAGAGTAATACCAGGGCAAAATAGAATATTTCCAAATGTACACAAAAAGAAGCAGGAAAATATGTACATTCTAAGGTTAGCCAGTCAGGTTTAGGGTTAAATATGGCTGTACAGTATAATAATTAATCATTAAATAAAATCCTGCCATTTTAGAGCAAATGGTAGTTGGAAACAACAAAACTCAGCATTAGAAACGTTGAAATGATATTTAAAAAATAAATAGCTAATGCATCACTACAACTATAATGGTGACGATGCTTTATTTAAGTTGGAAATCAGAAAATAATTAAAGATCATATTGTTCCTGGGAGGGAACCTCTGTAAGGTTTGGTAGATATCACTGATGAGTTATAGAGGTGTTTGATACCAGGCCTCAGCTCTTACGTTGACTGCAGAGTTACAAAGTTAAATGTTTTGACCAGCGGTTAATCTGTTTTAAATTGGAAGTGCGACAGGTATTTATGCTACAATCCTCCAGGAAATAGATGGAAGCTGGGATCAAGAATATGGGGTTTAGGGGAGGTGGAAAGGGGTAGTCTATTCACATACCAATTCCCCTCAGTCTCACTCCCTAGTTCCACACCAGATTTTACCTTGTTCCCCCTAGGGCTCTGGGGGCCCTCCTGCAGTGTGCAGGGAGGGCTGTGGTGTCAAATGGAAGGGAATGTTTTTAGGGGTGTGGCAAACAGGAGTTGGTGTTGAGGAGGAAGGCTGTAAGTGGAAGAGGGTGGGCCATGCAGGGCTGTGGGAGTTAGGGGGAGGTGGGAGTTGGTCTGGAGTAGAGCTAAGAGGATGTGTAGGATTGTAGCATGTAATTAGATTAGATTAGATTAGATTACATTACATTACATTACAGTGTGGAAACAGGCCCTTCGGCCCAACAAGTCCACACCGACCCGCCGAAGCGCAACCCACCCATACCCCTACATTTACCCCTTACCTAACACTACGGGCAATTTAGTATGGCCAATTCACCTGACCCTGCACATCTTTGGACTGTGGGAGGAAACCGGAGCACCCGGAGGAAACACACGCAGACACGGGGAGAACATGCAAACTCCACACAGTCAGTCGCTTGAGTCGGGAATTGAACCCGGGTCTCTGGCGCTGCGAGGCAGCAGTGCTAACCACACGGGGCGGCACGGTGTAATGGGGCATAGCAGTGAGTGTTGATAGAATGGGGCTCAGTTAATATAGTGGAATAGTGATGATCAAGAGTAGACCAACGGGGCCATAATTGGCTGCGTTGGATTTGTCTTGCTTTTTATGTACAGGACATACCTGGGTAATTTTCCACATTGCTGGCTAACATTGTAACTGTGCAACAGTTCGGCTCAGGGAAGGGCAAGTTCTGGAGCACAATTCTTCAGTACTTTTGCCAGGAGGTTGTCAGGGGTCACAGCCTTTGCAGTATCCAGTGCCTCCATCTGCTTCTTGATATCACATGGAGTGAATTGAATCGGCTGGAGACTGCTGTCTGTGACGCTGGGGACCACTGGAGGAGGCTGAGATGGATCATTCACTCAGCACTTCAGGCTGAAGATTGCTGTGAAAGCTTCAGTGTTATGTTTATACTGATGCGCTGGGCTCCTCCATCAGTGAGGACGGAGACGTTTGTGGAGCCTCCTCCTCCAGTGAGTTGTTTAATTGTCCACCGCCATTCACAGCTGGATGTGGCAGCACTGCAGAGCTTCGATCTCATCCATTGGTTGTGATGGGTGGTACATGGTAATCAGCAGGAGGTTTCCTTGCCCATGTTTGACCTGCCACTATTAGGCTTTATGTGGTTATTGAAGTCAATGTTGATTTGCATTACTCTCCCGACTGTGTACCACTGTGTACCACTGTGTACCACTGTGCCACCACCTCTGCTGGGTCTGTCCTGCTGGTGGGTCAGGACACACCCAGGGATGGTGATGGTGATGTTTGGCACATTGCCTGGAAGGTATGGTTCCATGAGTATAATTACATTAGACTGTTGCTTGACTAGTCTGTGAGGTAACTCTCTCAATGCATGCACACACTCTGGACATTAGGTAGGAGGGCTTTGGGGGATTGACTGGGCATGGTTTGCTGTTGTTATTTCTGATGCAGAAGTCAGTGCCAGCTTTGTCCAGTTTCAATCCTTTATTTGGACTTTGTAGTGATAATGTGTGGCCTAGTGACTTTTGAGATCGTTTAAAACATCCACATTCATCACATGGCTGTGGGTGTGGAGTCACATGTAGGCCTGACTCAGTAAGAATGGCAGGTTTCACATCCCTAAAGAACATTCATGAACCAGATGAGCTTTCGTGACAATCAATTGTGGTTACACGGCCACTGTGCTTTTAGTTACAGATTTTGTACAGCAGCATGTACTATCTACAGGATGTACTGCAGCATCATGCAAAACTCCTCTGGCAGCATCTTCCAAACGTGTGACATTAAACACCAGAAAGGGATAAGGCAGCAGATCCATGGAAACATCACTCTTGCAATTTCCCCTCCGAGCCACTTACCATCCTGACTTGGAAATATATCACCGTTCCTTCAGTGTCACTGGGTCAAAAGCCAGGAATTCACAGCATTGTAGGTCTAACCAACAGCACATGGACTAGAGCAGTTCAAGAAGACAGCTCAATACAAAGCATTACAACTGTAATTGAGGACAGGCACCAAATATGGTCTTTGTCAATAATGTTTCTCTCTTAAGAAGGAATTTTTTTTTTAAAAAGAAGAAGTAAACTTTGGATCAGTGGACCTGTCTGATTACCCCTGTTTGCTCACACTAACTGCTGCTGTGCCTGAGTTCACTAACATAGAACAGAGTAGGGACGGATGCTGAACCCTGCTGTTTTGGATGGTTTAATTTTACATGTTCAGGTTATGAATAAACCTTTGTTACTTGGAATTTCTTCGACAGGCTAATGGCTATCCAGGTGCTGCCATCAGTAATTCGAGGGGGACCCGTGCTGAGTTCCTGTAAATAGCAACAGCGGAGACTGCAGCTGCTGAGAAGGTTCAAGCTTTTCAACAGCTTTTTATCAACAATCCAGAAATGAAGGAATCGTTGAAACTGCACAGGAGGTCATTCAGACCGTCAGGTCTATGAGTCTCTTTGGCAGAGCTTTCCAATTCATTTCATTCACCGCCTGTTTTCCAGAGCCCTGCATGTTCTTTCCTCATCAACTATTTATCCAATTTCCTGTTGTTATTATTTAATCTGTTTCTTAAACCCTCTCCGACCATGCATTCCAGATCACAACAACTTGTTGTGTTGAGACTAAATCTCCCTCCCTTTTTTTTGCTGATTCTTTTTTATTTGTGACTTTTGGTTATTAGTCCCTCTATCAGAGTTTCCTGTTTATTCAATACAATTCACCACATGAATCTCAATGAGTCACTCAGCGCCAATTACAAAGCCTTTCCTCCTCCTAACAACTTTTTGCTCAGGTCAGTAACAGAAGTTGTCTGCCCTTGGAGGGATAGAAGATTACAGCATTCAGCATTGACATACTGTCCCAGCTCAATCAACCACTTTAATAATGAGGCCAGAGTAAGCTGTAGTCTCCTTGTAGTTTCCTATCTAAAGACTGGTGTTTGCCTGCATACAAATGACAGCTTGCAGGAGCATCTATTATGTTTTCACTCAAAAACAGTGCATCATCGTAACTGCCCTGGCTCCCCTTAAGAAACCCGTTTTGCTGCTTCCCCCAGAACTAACATTAGATTCAACTTGAGCCTGTGAAACAAACGGGTGTCTCCATATGAAATGGAGAGCCTGCTAAAAGTGAAATGAGTAAATAGATTGGGAACTGAATTTTGAAGGGTACAGGCGATGTAGGAAGCTACGAAAGGTGGAGAGGTGGTTCTGTTATCTAATGATGGCATTAGCACAACAGAGAGGGACAATAGACCCAAGTTCAGGAAACATGGATGCAAAAATGATCTGGGTGGAAATGAAAAATGACAAAGGGAAGAAGTCACTTGTGGAAGTGATGTGGCAGTAACCACATGGTAGGTAAAGCATAACGGGAGACCTTGTCAAAAAGCGGCACGGTGGCACAGTGGTTAGCACTGCTGCCTCACAGCACTAGGGTCCCAGGTTCAATTCCAGCCTCAGGCGACTGTCTGTGTGGAGTTTGCACATTCTCCCCGTGTCTGCGTGGGTCTTCTCTGGGTGCTCCGGTTTCCTCCCACAGTCCAAAGATGTACAGGTCAGGTGAATTGGCCATGCTAAATTTCCTAGAGTGTTAGGTGCATTAGGCATAGGAGCGGAAGTAAGGCCATTCGGCCCATCGAGTCCACTCCGCCATTCAATCATGACTGATGGGCATTTCAACTCCACTTACCCGCATTCTCCCCGTAGCCCTTAATTCCTTGTGACTTCAAGAATTTATCAATCTCTGCCTTGAAGACATTTAGCGTCCCGGCTTCCACTGCACTCTGCGGCAATGAATTCCACAGGCCCACCACTCTCTGGCTGAATAAATGTCTCTGCATTTCTGTTCTGAATTTACCCTCTCTAATTCTAAGGCTGTGTCCACGGGTCCTAGTCTCCTCGCCTAACGGAAACAATTTCCTAGCGTCCACCCTTTCCAAGCCATATATTATCTTGTAAGTTTCTATTAGATCTCCCCTTAATCTTCTAAACTCCAATGAATACAATCCCAGGATCCTCAGCCGTTCCTTGTATGTTAGACCTACCATTCCAGGGATCATCCGTGTGAATCTCCGCTGGACACGCTCCAGTGCCAGTATGTCCTTCCTGAGGTGTGGGGACCAAAACTGGACACAGTACTCCAAATGGGGCCTAACCAGAGCTTTATAAAGTCTCAGTAACACAAAGGTGCTTTTATATTCCAACCCTCTTGAGATAATGACAACATTGCATTCGCTTTCTTAATCACGGACTCAATCTGCATGTTTACCTTTAGAGAATCCTCAACTAGCACTCCCAGATCCCTCTGTACTTTGGCTTTATGAATTTTCTCACTGTTTAGAAAGTAGTCCAGGCTTGTATTCTTTTTTTCCAAAGTGCAAGACCTCGCATTTGCTCACATTGAATTCCATCAACCTTTTCCTGGACCACTCTTCCAAATTGTCTAGATCCTTCTGCAGCCTCCCCACTTCCTCAGTACTACCTGCCTGTCCATCTAACTTTGTATGATCGACAAACTTCGCTAGAATGCCCCCAGTTCCTTCATCCAGATCATTAATATATAATGTGTACAGCTGCGGCCCCAACACTGAACCCTGCGGGACACCGCTTGTTACCGGCTGCCATTCCGAAAAAGAACCTTTCATCCCAACTCTCTGCCTTCTGTCAGCCAGCCAATCCTCAATCCATACCAGTCGCTCACCTCGAACACCATGAGTCCTCACCTTACTCAGCAGCCTCCCGTGTGGCACCTTATCAAAGGCCTTTTGGAAGTCTAGATAGACCACATCCACTGGGTTTCCCTGGTCTAACCTACTTGTCACCTCTTCAAAGAATTCCAACAGGTTTGTCAGGCACAACCTCCCCTTACTAAATCCATGTTGACTTGTTCTAATCCGACCCTGCTCTTCCAAGAATTTAGAAACCTCATCCTTAATGATGGATTCTAGAATTTTACCAACAACCGAGGTTAGGCTAATTGGCCTATAATTTCCCATCTTTTGTCTTGATCCTTTCTTGAACAAGGGGGTTACAACAGCGATCTTCCAATCATCCAGGATTTTCCCTGACTCCAGTGACCTTTGAAAGATCTCAACCAACGCCTCTGCTATTTCCTCAGCCACCTCCCTCAGAACTCTAGGATGTAGCCCATCGGGGCCAGGAGATTTATCAATTTTAAGACCTTTTAGCTTTTCTAGCACTTTCTCTTTTGTAATGGCAACAATATTCAACTCAGCCCCCTGACTCACTTTAATTGTTGGGATATTACTCATGTCTTCCACTGTGAAGACTGATGCAAAGTACTTATTAAGTTCTCCTGCTATTTCCTTATCTCCCATCACTGATGCTTCCAGCATCAGTTTGAAGTGGCCCAATGTCTACTCTTGCCTGTCGTTTGTTTCTTATGTATTGAAAGAAACTTTTACTATCATTTCTAATATTACTGGCTAGCCTACCTTCATATTTGATCCTCTCCTTCCTTTTTTCTCTCTTTGTTATCCTCTGTTTGTTTTTGTAGCCTTCCCAATCTTCTGATTTCCCAGTGTTCTTGGCCACTTTGTCGGATCTCTCTTTTCCTTTGATACATTTCCTGACTTCCTTTGTCAGCCATGGCTGTCTAATCACTCCCCGGATAATCTTTCTCTTCTTGGGGATGAACCTCTGTACAGTGTCCTCAATTTTACCCACAAACTCCTGCCATTTTTGCTCTACTGTCTTCCCTGCTAGACTCTGCTTCCAGTCTATTTTCGTCAGTTCCTCTCTCATGCCCTCATAATTACCTTTATTTAACTGTAACACCATTACATCCGATTTTGCCTTCTCTCTTTCAAACTGCAGACTGAACTCTACCATATTATGATCGCTACTTCCTAAGTGTTCCTTTACTTTAAGATTTTTTATAAAGTCTGGTTCATTACATAGCACTAAGTCCAGAATATCCTGCTCCCTTGTGGGCTCCATGACAAGCTGTTCCAAAAAGCCTTCCTGTAAGTATTCCATGAATTCCCTTTCTTTGGATCCACTGGCAGCATTATTTACCCAGTCCACCTGCATATTGAAGTCTCCCATGATCACCGTGACCTTGCCTTTCTGACATGCCTTCTCTATTTCCCGGTACATGTTGCGCCCCTGGTCCTGACCACTGTTAGGAGGTCTCTACATAACTCCCACTATGGTTTTTTTGCCTTTGTGGTTCCTCAATTCCACCCACACAGACTCCACATCATCCGACGCTATGTCATTCAGTGCCATAGATTTAATTTTGTTCTTAACTAACAAGGCAACCCTGCCCCCCTGCCCACTCCCTGTCTTTTCGATAAGTTGAAAACCCTTGGATGTTTAACTGCCAGTCCTGACCCCCCTGCAACCATGTCTCTGTGATGCCTACCACATCATAATCATTCACGATGATCTGTGCCGTTAGTTCATCAACTTTGTTACGAATGCTATGAGCATTCAGGTAAAGTGCCTTAATGCTAACTTTCTTATCATTAGAGATATTGGAAGTCATAAGATGTCCTAAGTTATCCTTCCTTTTTGCTGCATTCCCAGTCTGCCTCAAGTATAAATCCGCCTGCATACATGCTATCCTGCTGCTTATCTTTCCATTTAACGCCATACTCCCTGTCGCTTTCACTTTCCCTTCCCCCCAACTCAGAAGGATGGGTTACTCTTTGGAGGGTCGGTGTGGACTGGTTGGGCCGAAGGGCCTGTTTCCATACTGTAGGGAATCTAATCTAATAATCATTAACCTAGATTTTAATCTATACATCATCTCAAAAAGTCAGATGGGCCAAGAGTAGCCTAGATGAGGAGTTCTTGGAATGTTTTTGAGGTAGATGTTTGGAGCAGCACACCTGGAGCATTAAGCTGTACTGGACCTGTTGTCATATAATGAGATAGGATTCATGAATGGTCTCAGTGAAGGAGACCTCTCAGTTGCACTACCATATGAGGAGTTATGTGGGCATGAAAGGAGAGCTGACAAAAATAAATTGCTAATTAGGTTAAAGGATGGGTCATTCAAAGATGCAGTGGGATATTTCCGAATATACAGTTTTGATACATTGGAACAAATAATTAAAATTCCAAGGGACAAATTCACAGTGCGTGGTTAACTTAAAATGTTAAAAATAGTATCAAAGTAAAAGAAAAAGAAACTTATAATTGTGCTAATACAGTTGGCAGATCAGAAAGTTGAACAGAATATATTTAAAAAACTGAAGAATGACCAAAACACTGATAGGGGGAATATTTAATGTACAAGGGAAAGTTAACCAGGAGATTTAAAAAGTAGATAGCAAGACTTCTATAATTATTTAAAGAACAAAAGAGTTAACAAAGGAAGTGTTGGTCCAATAGAATGCCAGGCTAAAGAATTAATAATGGAAAATAAGGAATGTGGTAGATGAATTGCATCAGTAGCTTGCATAAGTCTCCACTGTAGAGGATAGAGATTGCAGCAACGATCAAACAGGAAATGGAAGGGAAGGAGGAACCAAGGACATTTGTAATCACCAGAAAAGTAGCAATGCGTAAGCTATTGGAGCTGTGGCGGAAGGGTTAGGGTTCATGGAAAATGGACCTCACCTTTAAAGAATTGGCTAGTGATACACTTGATGCATTGGTTTTAATGTTCAAAACTCTCTGGTTTCAGGCATGTCCCATTAAATTGGAAGATGGGGTCTACGTCTTGTTATTCAAATGTAAAGCAGACAGTAACAGAAACCACAGGACAAAAAAAAAACTGCAGATGTTGGAAATCCAAAATTAAAACCAAAATTACTGGAGGAACGTTGTAAGTCTGACAGCATCTGTATAGAGAGAGAGCTCAGTTAGCTTACTACAAGCTAATTAGCTTAACATGTGTCACAGCAAAAGAGTTGGAAACTAGTATTAAAGACATTATGGCATTACACATGAATACTGTAATGTAATACTTCAAGGTAATCAAGCTTGGCCAACATAGTTTTGTGAAAGAACAATCAATCTGTTGGCGTTCATTGAGGAGGTAAAAACGCTGTGGATAAAGGGGAATTGATAGATGCACTGTACTTAGATTTCCAGAAGGCATTCATTATGGTGCTACATCAAAGGTTATTGCAGAAAGCGAGAAAACCGTATGAGCATTGATCAAAGATCAGCTGGCTAACAGGAAGCAGAGAGTAGACATAAATGGGCCTTTTTTCTTTTTGGCGGGATGTTATGAGTGGCTCAGTGATCAGTGCTGGGACCTCAATTGTTTGTAATTTAGTTAAATGACTTGGATAAAGGAACCATAGGTATGGTTGCTAAATTTGCTAATACCACAAAGAAAGGTAGGTTGTGAAGAGGACTTAAGAAGGCTAATAAAAGATATAGATAGGTTAAGTGAGTGGGCGAAGATGTGACAAATGAAGTGTAATGTGTGAACTTGTAGAATTGTCCATTGACAGGAAGGAACAAGAGAAGCATATTGTCCAAATAGTGAGAGTTGCAGAGCTCTGAGATACAGAGGGATTGGAGTGTCCTAGTACACAAATCTCAAAGTTAGTATGCAAGTAATCAGGAAAGCTAATCATTTATTATGGGTTGAATTAAATACAGAAGTAGGAAGGTTATGCTTTAGCTACATAGAGCACTGATGAGACCATATTTAGTGTACAATGTTGGTCTTCTTGTTTTTGGAAGGATGTAAGTGAATTTGAGACAGACTAATCTCTGGAAAGATCAGGTGGTCTCATGAGGGGAGTGTAAACAGACTGGGCTTGTATCTTCTGGAGTTCAGAAGAGTCAGAGATAATTTGGTTGAAAGATGTAAGATTTTGAATGGTCTGGACAGCGTGGATATGGGGATGACGTTTCCTCTAGTGAGAGAATCTAGAATCAAGGTCACTTGTTAAAAATTTGGGGGGTGAGGGGGTCACCCATTCGAACAGAGAATAGGAAATGTTTTTTTCTTTTAAAGGGTTGTGAGTCTTTAGAACTCTCTACCTTAAACTTCTGATGCAAGCAAAGTCCTTGGATATTTTTAAGGCAGAGGTTGATAGACTCTTGTTAAACAGTGTGGTGGGAATGTTATCAGGATGGGTGAATGGGATTGTGGGTTGAAGGTTACAATCAGATCAATCATGATCTTACTGAATGACAGAGCAGGCTCGAGGGACCCAATGAATGGCCTACTCTGCTTCTAACTGATCTCTTTGGATGTGATACGGATGTGAACATAGGAAGTAAAGTTAGAAAGTTTGCAGATGACACCAAAATTGGAGGCTTAATGGACTATGAAGAAGGTTACCTCATAGTAAAACGAGATCTTGATTAGATGGGCCAATGGGCCGAGGAGTGACAGATGGAGTCTAGTTTAGATAAATGTGAGGTGCTGGGTTAGGAAAGACAAATCAGAGCAGGACTTATGCACTTAATGGTAAGGTCCTGGGGAGTGTTGTTGAATAAAGAGCCCATGGCTTGCAGGTTCATAGCTCCTTGAAAGTAGAATCACAGGTAGATAGGGTAGTGAAGGTGGTGTTCGGTATGCTTTCCTTTATTGGTCAGAGTATTGAGTACAGGAGTTGGGAGGTCATGTAGTGGCTGTACAGGTCATTGGTAAGGCCACTTTTGGAATACTGTGCACAATTCCGGTTTCCCTGCGATAGGAAGGATATCGTTAATCTTGAAAGGAATCAGAAAAATATTTATAAGGATATTGCCAGGGTTGGAGGATTTGAGCTATAGGAAGAGGCTGAACAGGCTGGGGCTGTTTTCCTTGGAGTGTCGGAGGCTGAGGGATGACCTTATAGAGGTTTATAAAATCGCACGGAACAACAGTCTGGGCCCAGTAAGTAGCCTACTGTGTGCTACCTTATCAGTACCAAAGGGCAATCCAACCAGATTTTAGGTCAAAAGCTAGATTCAATTTCAGAAAGGCTGATTCAGTGGTAAGTCAATTTCCACAATAGCTCAGTGGTGAGCTCACTTGCTTTATTGGTCAGAAAGTTATTTGCACCATTTTTGACACTGAGCCACAAGGTTCAAGTAGCAATTCACAAGATGTGAATCATTAGAGTGTTTCATTGATGTTGGAGTAGTAATGGAGGAACGCCGGACTGTCAGAGGGACAGTGTTGAGGGAGTGCCGCACTGTCAAAGGGTCAGTACTGAGGGAGTGCCGCACTGTCAGAGGGTCAATGCTGAGGGAGTGCCGCACTGTCGGAGGGTCAATGCTGAGGAAGTGCCGCACTGTCGGAGGGTCAATGCTGAGGGAGTGCCGCACTGTCGGAGGGTCAATGCTGAGGAAGTGCCGCACTGTCGGAGGGTCAGTGCTGAGGGAGTGCCACACTGTCGGAGGGTCAATGCTGAGGGAGTGCCACACTGTCGGAGGGTCAATGCTGAGGGAGTGCCGCACTGTCAGAGGGTCAATGCAGAGGGAGTGCCGCATTGTCAGAGGGTCATTGCTGAGGAAGCGCCGCACTGTCGGAGGGTCAGTGCTGAGGGAGCACCGCACTGTCGGAGGGTCAGTGCTGAGGGAGTACCGCACAGTCGGAGGGTCAGTGCTGAGGAAGTGCCGCACTGTCGGAGGGTCAGTGCTGAGGGAGCATCGCACTGTCGGAGGGTCAATGCTGAGGGAGTGCCACACTGTCGGAGGGTCAATGCTGAGGGAGTGCCGCACTGTCAGAGGGTCAATGCAGAGGGAGTGCCGCATTGTCAGAGGGTCATTGCTGAGGAAGTGCCGCACTGTCGGAGGGTCAGTGCTGAGGGAGCACCGCACTGTCGGAGGGTCAGTGCTGAGGGAGCACCGCACTGTCGGAGGGTCAGTGCTGAGGGAGCATCGCACTGTCGGAGGGTCAGTGCTGAGGGAGTGCAGCACTGTTGGAGGGTCAGTGCTGAGGGAGTGCGCATTGTCGGAGGGTCAGTGCTAAGGGAGTGCAGCACTGTCGGAGGGTCAGTACTGAAGGAGTACCGCACTGTCAGAGGGTCATTGCTGAGGAATTGCCACAATGTCAGAGAGTCAGTGCTGAGGGAGTGCAGCACTGTTGGAGGGTCAGTGCTGAGGGAGTGTGCATTGTCGGAGGGTCAGTGCTGAGGGAGTGCCGCACTGTCGGAGGGTCAGTGCTGAGGGAGCATCGCACTGTCGGAGGGTCAGTGCTGAGGGAGTGCAGCACAGTTGGAGGGTCAGTGCTGAGGGAGTGCGCATTGTCGGAGGGTCAGTGCTAAGGGAGTACCGCACTGTCGGAGGGTCAGTGCTAAGGGAGTGCCGTACTGTCGGAGGGTCAGCACTGAAGGAGTACCGCACTGTCAGAGGGTCAGTACTGAAGGAGTGCCGCACAGTCGGAGGGTCAGTACTGAAGGAGTGCCGCACTGTCAGAGGGTCAGTACTGAGGGAGTGCCGCACTGTCAGAGGGTTAGTACTGAGGGAGTGCCGCACTGTCAGAGGGTCAGTACTGAGGGAGTGCCGCACTGTCGGAGGGTCAATGCTGAGGAAGTGCCGCACTGTCGGAGGGTCAGTGCTGAGGGAGTGCCACACTGTCGGAGGGTCAATGCTGAGGGAGTGCCACACTGTCGGAGGGTCAATGCTGAGGGAGTGCCGCACTGTCAGAGGGTCAATGCAGAGGGAGTGCCGCATTGTCAGAGGGTCATTGCTGAGGAAGTGCCGCACTGTCGGAGGGTCAGTGCTGAGGGAGCACCGCACTGTCGGAGGGTCAGTGCTGAGGGAGCACCGCACTGTCGGAGGGTCAGTGCTGAGGGAGTACCGCACAGTCGGAGGGTCAGTGCTGAGGAAGTGCCGCACTGTCGGAGGGTCAGTGCTGAGGGAGCATCGCACTGTCGGAGGGTCAATGCTGAGGGAGTGCCACACTGTCGGAGGGTCAATGCTGAGGGAGTGCCGCACTGTCAGAGGGTCAATGCAGAGGGAGTGCCGCATTGTCAGAGGGTCAGTGCTGAGGGAGTGCCACACTGTCGGAGGGTCAATGCTGAGGGAGTGCCACACTGTCGGAGGGTCAATGCTGAGGGAGTGCCGCACTGTCAGAGGGTCAATGCAGAGGGAGTGCCGCATTGTCAGAGGGTCATTGCTGAGGAAGCGCCGCACTGTCGGAGGGTCAGTGCTGAGGGAGCACCGCACTGTCGGAGGGTCAGTGCTGAGGGAGTACCGCACAGTCGGAGGGTCAGTGCTGAGGAAGTGCCGCACTGTCGGAGGGTCAGTGCTGAGGGAGCATCGCACTGTCGGAGGGTCAATGCTGAGGGAGTGCCACACTGTCGGAGGGTCAATGCTGAGGGAGTGCCGCACTGTCAGAGGGTCAATGCAGAGGGAGTGCCGCATTGTCAGAGGGTCATTGCTGAGGAAGTGCCGCACTGTCGGAGGGTCAGTGCTGAGGGAGCACCGCACTGTCGGAGGGTCAGTGCTGAGGGAGCACCGCACTGTCGGAGGGTCAGTGCTGAGGGAGCATCGCACTGTCGGAGGGTCAGTGCTGAGGGAGTGCAGCACTGTTGGAGGGTCAGTGCTGAGGGAGTGCGCATTGTCGGAGGGTCAGTGCTAAGGGAGTGCAGCACTGTCGGAGGGTCAGTACTGAAGGAGTACCGCACTGTCAGAGGGTCATTGCTGAGGAATTGCCACAATGTCAGAGAGTCAGTGCTGAGGGAGTGCAGCACTGTTGGAGGGTCAGTGCTGAGGGAGTGTGCATTGTCGGAGGGTCAGTGCTGAGGGAGTGCCGCACTGTCGGAGGGTCAGTGCTGAGGGAGCATCGCACTGTCGGAGGGTCAGTGCTGAGGGAGTGCAGCACAGTTGGAGGGTCAGTGCTGAGGGAGTGCGCATTGTCGGAGGGTCAGTGCTAAGGGAGTACCGCACTGTCGGAGGGTCAGTGCTAAGGGAGTGCCGTACTGTCGGAGGGTCAGCACTGAAGGAGTACCGCACTGTCAGAGGGTCAGTACTGAAGGAGTGCCGCACAGTCGGAGGGTCAGTACTGAAGGAGTGCCGCACTGTCAGAGGGTCAGTACTGAGGGAGTGCCGCACTGTCAGAGGGTTAGTACTGAGGGAGTGCCGCACTGTCAGAGGGTCAGTACTGAGGGAGTGCCGCACTGTCGGAGGGTCAATGCTGAGGAAGTGCCGCACTGTCGGAGGGTCAGTGCTGAGGGAGTGCCACACTGTCGGAGGGTCAATGCTGAGGGAGTGCCACACTGTCGGAGGGTCAATGCTGAGGGAGTGCCGCACTGTCAGAGGGTCAATGCAGAGGGAGTGCCGCATTGTCAGAGGGTCATTGCTGAGGAAGTGCCGCACTGTCGGAGGGTCAGTGCTGAGGGAGCACCGCACTGTCGGAGGGTCAGTGCTGAGGGAGCACCGCACTGTCGGAGGGTCAGTGCTGAGGGAGTACCGCACAGTCGGAGGGTCAGTGCTGAGGAAGTGCCGCACTGTCGGAGGGTCAGTGCTGAGGGAGCATCGCACTGTCGGAGGGTCAATGCTGAGGGAGTGCCACACTGTCGGAGGGTCAATGCTGAGGGAGTGCCGCACTGTCAGAGGGTCAATGCAGAGGGAGTGCCGCATTGTCAGAGGGTCATTGCTGAGGAAGTGCCGCACTGTCGGAGGGTCAGTGCTGAGGGAGCACCGCACTGTCGGAGGGTCAGTGCTGAGGGAGCACCGCACTGTCGGAGGGTCAGTGCTGAGGGAGTACCGCACAGTCGGAGGGTCAGTGCTGAGGAAGTGCCGCACTGTCGGAGGGTCAGTGCTGAGGGAGCATCGCACTGTCGGAGGGTCAGTGCTGAGGGAGTGCGGCACTGTTGGAGGGTCAGTGCTGAGGGAGTGCGCATTGTCGGAGGGTCAGTGCTAAGGGAGTGCAGCACTGTCGGAGGGTCAGTACTGAGGGAGTGCCGCACTGTCAGAGGGTCATTGCTGAGGAATTGCCACAATGTCAGAGAGTCAGTGCTGAGGGAGTGCAGCACTGTTGGAGGGTCAGTGCTGAGGGAGTGTGCATTGTCGGAGGGTCAGTGCTGAGGGAGTGCCGCACTGTCGGAGGGTCAGTGCTGAGGGAGCATCGCACTGTCGGAGGGTCAGTGCTGAGGGAGTGCAGCACAGTTGGAGGGTCAGTGCTGAGGGAGTGCGCATTGTCGGAGGGTCAGTGCTAAGGGAGTACCGCACTGTCGGAGGGTCAGTGCTGAGGGAGTACCGCACTGTCAGAGGGTCAGTGCTGAGGGAGTGCCGTACTGTCGGAGGGTCAGTACTGAAGGAGTACCGCACTGTCAGAGGGTCAGTACTGAAGGAGTGCCGCACAGTCGGAGGGTCAGTACTGAAGGAGTGCCGCACTGTCAGAGGGTCAGTACTGAGGGAGTGCCGCACTGTCAGAGGGTCAGTACTGAGGGAGTGCTGCACAGTCGGAGGATCAGTATTGAGGGAGGACTGCACTGTCAGAGGGTCAGAGCTGATGCAGTGCTGCACAGTCGGAGGGTCATTGCTGAGGAAGTGCCGCACAGTCGGAGGGTCAGTGCTGAGGAAGTGCCGCACTGTCAGAGGGTCAGTGCTGAGGAAGTGCCACACTGTCGGAGGGTCAGTGCTGAGGGAGCATCGCACTCGGAGGGTCAGTGCTGAGGGAGTGCCGCACTGTCAGAGGGTCAGTGCTGAGGGAGTGCCACACTGTCGGAGGATCAGTGCTGAGGGAGCATCGCACTCGGAGGGTCAGTGCTGAGGGAGTGCCGCACTGTCGGAGGGTCAGTACTGAGGGAGTGCCGCACTGTCAGAGGGTCAGTGCTGAGGGAGTGCCACATAGTCGGAGGGTCAGTGCTGAGGGAGTGCCGCATAGTCGGAGGATCAGTGCCTAGGGAGTGCCGCACTGTCAGAGGGTCATTGCTGAGGAAGTGCCGCACTATCAGAGGGTCAGTGCTGAGGGAGTGTGGCACTGTCAGAGGGTCAGTGCTGAGGGAGTGCGGCGTTGTCAGAGGGTCAGTGCTAAGGGAGTGCGGCACTGTCAGAGGGTCAGTGCTGAGGGAGTACCGCACTGTCGGAGGGTCAGTACAGAGGGAGTACTGTGCTGTCAGAGTTTGAGCACCGTAGACATGTTACACTATTGGGTGCACTTCATTGTCTCAGGTGGATGTACAAGGCTCCATGGTCTCTTGTTGATATTTCCCTCTTCATACAAATATATGATCATCCAATCAAGATCAGTCATCAAAAAGCATTCTATCCAGTAGAATGGTTTGCCTGTTGCACCAATGCTGATGTTATCAGTTTCAACATTGGATTAGCATTACATGGATCTCTGAAAAGTTAAGGCTGTTAACTTTATGTCCCATGTTAGTGTAATTATTAAATTGATAACCTGTGATTATGTAAAACCATATGTATCTACTCAGGGTAGGTTATTATCTTTGCTAAAAGGGGAATGTTGTGAACCTTCACACGGTCAGTATGTTCGTGTGCTTCTCTGAGGCATGATCTTGATATTGCCCGTGTGTTTTGCGGGAATAAATATCTCACCATAACAGCGGCCACCTGAAGCATCACGTGCTAATAAGACCATTCTGTTCTTTGTAATCTCACAGTTAATCGTCACCAGGCACTGATATGCCTTAAAGGTGTAATGCCTGTGTATGTTGGCTGGGTAGAGTGAAGATCTGACTAAATGGAAAGTATTGCAGTTGCTAGAAATCAGCAACAAACACAAAAAATGCTGGAGAAATTCAGCAGATCCAGCAGCATCTTTGCAGAGAGAAACAGAGTTAATGCTTCGAGTCTAGTATGACTCAGTTCTGCAGAAGAATCTTATTGGAGTGGAAACAGTAGTTCTGTTTCTCTCTGCACAGATGCTGCCAGACCTGCAAAGTTCCTCCAGTATTATCTGTATTTGTTTGTAATACAGTAAATATCTATTGGATAATACAATCCTACTATCTATGCTTACTTTCCAATGTTGAAATTGATAATATCAGCATTGCTGCAGTAGGCAGACTATTCGACTAGATATATATAGTCCCCATCAAACACTCCCAGGATAGGGACAGCATGGAGTTTGATATGGAGTACAGTTCCCTTTACACTGTTCCCCCACCAAACACGCCCCAGATAGGGACAGCATGAGGTTAGTCACAGCGTACAGTTCCCTCTACACTATCCCTATCAAAAACTCCCAGGGCAGGGATAGCACAGGATCCAGAGTAAAGCTCTCTGTCCTGTCCCAATCAAACACTCCCAGAATAGAGTGATCAGTGACTATATTGTGGGCTTTGACCCCAGCAGAATATTTGTATCCAATGAATCAGTACTTGTGTTAACTGTCATAACAGACAAACTACATGTGGGTAACATAGCACTGAACTATTCAATGGACGTTTATTACATCTCTTGGTGTGTGCACGTATTATAGTTACTGGCACCCTCAGGGTCAGGGCTAACACTGTGCTGCTGGATTTGAAACAGTGTCGTACTTCCATCGTAACTTGCAAAACACACTGATGGCATCTGAAATCTTTCTAGATATTTCTAACATGAGACTTTTATACCGTCAGTCACAGACTGCGATACAGTGCTGTTATTGTGATCTCAAAGGTCTACTGCAGGCTAACTGTAAGATGTAACACAACACAATTCCTTCTACACTGCCCACACTGAACTACACAGAGAACTGCTCCGTATTACCAGCGAGATATTTTGTCACTCCTTACCTAGTCATCTCTGAGGGAATTTACCAATTTAGTCACTAATAAGAGGCAGATTGATGTTTTGGCAAAGATTTGAAAATTATTCTATACCCGCTGCTAAGTCCCTGATCCTCTCACAGCGTTATTCTCTCTGGCCTCCAATGGCCATTAAGTGAAAGGTTTCTTTGACCCTGAACCTTGGCTTGATTTAAACCAAGACTGTCGAGGTGAGAATCTGCACCTCAGCCATCGAGCAATCAATCAATCTCCTTCAATCATACGATATTTCTAGATTTGAATGGTTAATAGGCATCGGGAGAGGAACAAAAGAGAAAAGAGCTGGTGTACATCAGAAACCTGTCATCGGAGTTAACTCATTTAAACAGTGTTCGGCTTGAATATTCTAATGGAGTGAATTGGGCCTCATATTTATTCAATTGTTTCTTGACCCAGGGCTGCAGTTAAGTGCTGCACGCTCAACACATTGACAGCAGTCTCAGAAAAATCAGACTCTTGACAGCCCTTTCTGAACATCGAATAATGTGACCCTCAAGTTCTCTCTCTTTGTCGAAAAGTCGATGCAGACAGATATCCTTTTTGCTTAGAGCCACATTCTTGCTTGTTACTGGATCTGGCATTCAGGAAATCGTTCTCTTGTCCAGAGGCTGATTGACAGCAGGGGGCTGAGATTACAGAGCAGGAGGTGTGTGGGGGAAGTCAGGTAACTGAAGCCATTTGATTGATTGATTGCTGTCACATGTACTGAGACACAGTGAAACGTGTTGTTTTACATCCTCTACAGGCAGATCGTACCATACACAGTCCATCAGGGAACAGAGTGCAGAATACAGTGTTATAGTCACAGAGAAGGTGCAGAGAGAGAGATTAGAATTAACAGTTGAGAGGTCCTTTCAAAAGTCTGATAACAACGGGGAAGAAGCTGTTCTTGAATTTGTTCTTGAATCACATATTGACATTTTTATGTCTTCCGGCCAACAGAAGAGGGTGGAAGAGAGTATTTCCAGGGCGGGAGGGGTCTTCGATGATGTTGGTTGTTTTCCCGAGGCAGTGGGAAGTGTAGATGGAGTCAGTGGATGGGAAGCTGGTTTATGGGATGGACTGGGCTGTGTTCACACTCTCTGCAGTTTCCTGCAGCCCTGGGAAGAGCAGTTGCTGTCCCACGCTGTGATACATCTGGATAGGATGCCTTCTATGGTGCATCTATATAACCTGGTAAGAGTCCTTGTGGACATGCTGAATTTCCTTAGCTTCCTGAGCAAGTAGAGATGTTGTTGCACTTTCTTGACCAGTGTGTTAACATTGGTGGACCAGGACAGATTGTTGGTGATCGTCACTCCCACGAACTTGACACTTTTGACCATCTCCACCTCAGTCCCATTGATACAGAAAGGGGTATGCCCTCCACTCTGCTCCCTGAAATCGGTGACCAGCTCCTTCGATTTGCTGATGTTGCCGGAGGGATTGTTGTCTTCATACCAAGTCATTAAGCACATAATGTCTTTTCTGTATTCTGCCTTGTCATTGTTTGAGATCGGACCTACACAATGGTGTTGTCAGTAAACTTGTAATTGGAGTTGGGGCTGAATTTGGCCACGCAGTCCTGAGTGTATAAGGAGTATAGTAAGGGGCTGAGTACCCAGCCTTGTGGGGCATCAGTGTTGAGGATTATGGTGGAGGTGGTGTTGTCACTGTTTCTTACTGACTGTGGCCTGTGGGTCAGGAAGTCAAGGATCCAGTTACAGAAGGGGGGAGCTGAGGCCTAGGTCTCAGAGTTTGAACTTGAGTTTGTTTGGAACTAAGGTGTTGAAGGCGTAGCAGTAGTCAGTAAGTAGGAGCCTGACGTAGGTACCCTCATTATCCAAATGTTCCAGGGATGAGTGTAAGACCAGGGACATGGCATCTGCTGTGGACCTATTGGCGAATTGCAAAGGATCAAGGTAGGCTGGGAGGCTGGGGTTGATGTGAGCTGTGACCATCCTCGTGAAGCACTTCATAACGATGGAGGACAGAGCCACCGGGAGGTAGCCATTGTGGCACGCTGCATGTGTTCTCTTTGGTACCGGGATGATGGTGGTCTTCTTGAAGCAGATGAGGACTTCCGATTGTAGCGAGGAGAAGGTCGAAGATGTCATGAACACTCGAGCCAGCTGGTCCATGTAGCCTCTGAGTGCACAGCCTGGAACGCCGTCTGGGCCAGTCACTTTCTGTGCGTTAACTCTCAAGAAGGCTGACCTAAGGTCTGCGGCGGTGCATCGGAGGCTGATGGGATACAGGACATTGCCTCACTGCCCTTTTGTTCAGAGCGAGTATAGAATGCATCGAGATCCTCAGGTCAGGGTGCACCACTGCCTGTGATTCTGTTCAACATTGCCTTGTAGCCAGTTATTTTGGGTAAGCCTTCCCACAAACAATGGGTATCCGTATGGTTGGCAGGGGTCCCAGCACCAAGATGCAATGGACACCAAGGTTTAGATCAACTGGGGCTTAGATCCTTGTGATTCCTCTTGAATTGATCTTGTGATTTAATTCCACAGCAATTGTGTTAGTAAGCTGTAGATGATCCTGCCAGGCAGAGGTTGTCAGTTAAATGGTTAATAAAATGGATCCAGTTAGAACATAATTGCATAGTCAAATAGTCACTAAGTTGTATTTTCAAAGAAAATTTACAGTCTTCAGAATAAACTCTGAAATCAAAGTCCAAATTATAAAATTCTTTGAGCTCACTTGAAATTAGCCCAGTTTCATAATTGAGAAATGAATTTTTGTTCCTCTGCAGTGTTGAAAGTGTAGATTCCAGTTTAACTGTAGATTAGCCCCTCACAGTGGTACTATTAATCAGAGTTGGTTAGGATGTAAATGCGTGTGAACTTAGTAACAATGCAGCAGCTATTTCCTAAAGGTCACTGCATTTGAGTAATATCCTGAGGGAGGAAAATTAATATCTTTTTACTGAATTAATTAATTATATAATTTATCAGCGTGGATCCCTTTGAGATTTGCCTCACAGGTGATTAAGTGGAAGATTCACTGCTGAGAGAGCCCCTCACAGCATTCAAAGGCTTAGGCTACGCATTCAACTAAGAAATTACTTTTTTCTCTCTCTTTCTCCCTCAGTCTGTGAATGTTTTTCTTAACTATGTCTCACCTGGGTATAAGGACTGTCACTCACACAGCCTTTAAAGTGATTTTTTGATGAGACAGAATCTCGTCCGTGGGTTTCTGTACAGTTTAAATTTGACCCCTTTTTATAACCAGGCTATTGTGGTGACATTTTCTCTTCTACAAAAAAGGATTTAATAAGCTTCCGTTCTGGTAATTATATCAAGGTCTGATTCTTGTGGACTTGAACTCCACACTTGCACATCTGTAACCTAGCTATTGTACAGGGAATGCAGTTATAGAATGAATCCTGTGAGGCAGATGTTATAATATTGGAAGTAGGAAAGGAAAAACTTGCATTGACATAGCACCATTTACATCCTCAGGTGATTTCAAAGTATTTTGCTGTCAAAACATTAATTTCTAAGTATGATCACCACTGTTCTGCATCTTAATTGGTCACACTTCGGCCTCTGAACATAAACGCTCTGGGTCGAAGTTCCACTCAATAACTTGCGGATAACATTGGGATGAGAGTTCACAATTTTTGGCCAGGCAGCTTTCTAATCACCCTGTAAATCCTTCCAATACTCTACCCATTCCCAGGCAGAGAACAGAGTGGAGATGCACAAGCAATTGTCACACTGTAGGAAAACAATCAAATAATTAATGCACAGCATAAACAGGCTGCGGTATTAAAGCTGAGCTAGACCAGGTTAACTGAGATTCTAGAGGGTAGACCAATATAGAAGTGGTTGGTACTGCTACCTCATAGCACCAGGGACCCAGGTTCAATTCCAGCATTGAGCACCTGTCTGTGTGGAGTTTGTATGTTCTCCCTGTGTCTGCGTGGGTTTACTCCGGGTACTCCGGTTTTCTCCCACAGTCCAGGGATGTGCAGGTTAGGGTGGACTGGCCATGCTAAATTTCCCATAGTGTCAAGGGATGTGCAGGCTAGGTAGATTATCCATGGGAAATGCAGGGTTACAGGGATGGGGTGGGATGCTCTTCAGAGGTCAATGTGGACTTAATGGGCTGAATGGCCTGCCTCCACACTGTAGGGATTCTATAAAAGAAAGTGGTGGATGAAATGAACAAATATTTTGCTTCTGTTCTATCAACAAATGATAGAAAAACATCCCAGTAAAGCTGCAAACCAGGAGATGGAAAAGAAAGGGGAACTTGGTGAAATTACAATCACAAGTCTCTGGATCATGGAGATCTACAGAATGGAAAAAGGTCCTTTGGCCCATCGCATTCAGGCCAGTCCTCACTATTCTAATCCCATTTCCCAGAACTCGGCCCGTTGCCTTGTATCCCTTGGCATTGCAAATGCAAATTTAAATACTTCTTCAATGTGATGAGGGTTTCTCTTACAGGCACCAAGTTCCAGATTCCCATCAGCCTCTGAGTGAAAAAGCCTGTTCCTTACATCCCCTGTAAACCTCCTGTCCCTTGCATTAAATTTATGCCACAAAAATGGAAATTGCTGGAGCAATCTGGCTGGCCTGGCAGCGTAGGTGGAGAGAGCATCAGAGTTAACAATTTGAGTCTGCTCCTTCTTCAGAAGTCCAGATGGATTTCATCCTCGGGTATTGAAGGAGGTGGTGAATGAGGTAATCGATGTATTAGTGCTAATTTTCCAAAAATTGATAGATTTTGGAAGGATTCCATCAGATTGGGATGTAACAAATATAATCCCCCTATTTAATTAGAGAATGAGGCAGCAAGCAGAAAGCTTTCGGTTAGTTATCTTGGGGTCTAAAGAAGAGATGGTATTGGTATCGATTATTAAGTAGATTCTAACTGGGCACTTTGTCAAACTCTGGGAAGATTCAACATGGTTTTGTCAAAGAAAATCATTGGCACTCTTTGACATAATAACATGCTCTGTGGGTAACAGGGAGTCTGTGGATGTTCTGTACTTAGATTTCAAGAAGACATTTTAAAAGGTGCTACATAAAATGTTACTACATAAAGCAGGAGCTCATAGTGAGAGGGGGTAACATTTAGCAAGGATAGAAGATCGGCTGACTGGCAGAAAACAGAGAGCATGCATTAACATTATTTTGTTTCTGATTGGCAGGATGTGATGAGTGAAGGCCTACAGGAGTGGTGGTGAGCTCTCAGTGTTTTACAGTTTACATCAGTGTCTTAGATCAGGGGAATGGGGGCCTGTAGCGACATTCAGAGATTACACAAACATGGGTAGGAAAGTATGTTGTGAAGAGGACATAAGAAAGTTGCAGGTAGATGTAAAATTGGTTGTGAGTGGACAAAAGTCTGGCAGATTGAGGACAATGTGGGAAAATGGGAAGTTGTTCACTCAAGAGCAAGCATAAAAAAGCAGTGCATTATTTAAATGGAGAACAACTGCAGAATTCCAAAGTGCAGTGATCAAGGTGTTCCTGCACATGAGTCACAAATGGATAGTCTGCAGGTACAGCAAGTAATCAAGAGGCCCTAATAGAATGTTGCTCTTTATCATAAA
Source organism: Chiloscyllium plagiosum (assembly GCF_037043375.1). Classification (NCBI taxonomy): domain Eukaryota; kingdom Metazoa; phylum Chordata; class Chondrichthyes; order Orectolobiformes; family Hemiscylliidae; genus Chiloscyllium; species Chiloscyllium plagiosum. Next base: position 2,442,842 of record NW_028270164.1, on the reverse strand, counting down.
AAGAACTGAAATAAGATATTATGTTTTAGTTAGATTAGTGACACCATGTCTTGAATACTGTGTGGAATTTTTGGTCTCCTTATTTAAAGGGAGGATGTAAATGAATTGGAGGGGTTTGAGAGGAGGTTTACTGGATCAATCCCTGGAATGAGTGGGTTGTTTCATGAGGAAATTTTGGACAGACTAGGCTAGTTTCTACTGGAGTTTGGAAAGTTGAGGAGGGTGACTGATTAAAGTGTATCAGGACATGAATGGTCTTGATAAGGTGGGTGTGGGAGGAATGTTTCCTCTTGTGGGTGAACCTAGAACGAGGGGGCACTGTTTAAGAATCAGGACATCAATGAGGGGAATTTCTTTCTCTGAGGGGGTTGCCTGACTTTGGATCTTTCTGTCTCAGATGGTGATAGAAGTGGGTCATTGAATATATTTGAAGATGGAGTTAGGCAGATTCTTTTTATTGAAGGAAAACAAAGACTAATGATGGCAGATGGGAATGTGGAATTCAAAACACAAAGAGATCAGCCAGGATCCGACTGAATGTCGGAACAGGCTCAAGGGGCTGAATGGCCTGGACTGCTCCTATTTTGTATGTTATTAATAAGATAAACAACAAGATAACCCATTCTAGTGATGTTTGTTGAGGGGTAAACCTTCATTAGGCTAAAGTGGAGAACTTCACTGTCTATCAATTCTGGATAGTAAAGACAGGTTTCAAAATCCTCCATCAGTAGCTGAAACTAGATGTCTGAGGCGTGTGGTGAGGTTTGGAGGCTAAGTGTACTACAATACGATGAGTGTTATCAACTGTCATTGGGGTCATGATGAACTGTACCTGTGATTGCCAGGGGTTGAAAGCTGGGCTGGTCAATCACAGTGAACATAACCTAAGAACAAAGAACAGGAGCTGGAGGAGGCCATTCAGCCCCTAAAGCCTGTCCTGTCATTCAACAAACCCATGACTAAATTGTCCCAGGACTCAACATCCCTTTTTGTGCCAGCTCCTTATAGCTCTCAACTCTCCGAGTTTTCAAAAATCTATCAGCTCCTCTTTAAATACTTTCAGTGATCCACAAATCTCTGGGTTAGAGAATTCCAGACATTCAGTAGTCTCTGGGAAAAGGAATTCCTCTGCATTTCCATTTTAATGGAGTGTCCCCTAACTCTATAACTATGTCCTGAGTTTGAGATTCCCCCACTAATGGAAACATCTTCTCAACATCTACCCTGTCAAGTCCCCTCGCACCTAAGATCAGACCTTATTCTTCTGAGCTCTGAATATTAAAGGCCTAAACTGTTTAGCCATTTTTGTTAAATTAACCTTATGATCCAGGAATCAGCTTAGTGAATTCCCTCCCAATGCCAATGTTTTCTTTCTTATGCATTGGGCTGAAACTGTACATTGTATTCCTGGTGTGACCTCATCAACTTATTTTACAGGAGCAAAAAAGCACCTTGCTATTTTTGAATCTCTAATCCCCTAGTAATAAAGACCAAATTTCCATTTGCTTTCTTAATTATTTGCAGCATCTACCTCCTAACTAGTGTCTCATTTACAAGATCACCCAGATACCTCTATGCTGCATGTTTTTGAAGTCCCTCCATTTCAGGAAAAAATTGTGTTTTGATTCTTCCTACCAAAGTGTATGAGATCACATTTTCTTACATTAAACCCTATCTGCTTAGTTTTTGACCACTCACTCAACCCATCTGTAATCTTCCTGTAGGTTCTTTATGTCCTTGTTGCAACATACCCTCCCAACTACTTTTGTATCATCAGTAAATGTGGATACATTACACTCTGTCCCCTCCTCCAAGTTATTAATATAGATCGTAGACAATTGAGGCCCTAAGTCTGATCCATGTGGTACTCCACTAGTTATGTCTTTTTGAGCTGAAAAACACCCATTAATCCTGAATCTCTGTCTTCTGTGTGTCAACGAAGCCTGGATCCATGCTAATACATTACCCCCAAATCTGTGAGCTCTTTTCTTGTGTAATAACCTTTTATGCTGCACCTTACTGAGTGCCTTCTGGAAATTTAAGTACACTACACCTCCCAGTTCCCCTTTATTAACTCCACTTGTTATACCCTCAAGGTCTAGCAAATTTTCTAACATAATTCTCTTTTACAAATAATGGCTCCATTAAGTGTGTGACAAACCTCAATTTGTTTGTAAACATCCATGTTCTGAGAAATGAAATATTTTGAACAGGAGGCCATTCAGCCTGCTTGCAAAGTACAGGGCAACCCCCAAATCTGCGGAATAGGTTTCCACGCTTTCACTTACCACAGTTTACCTCGGCCGGAACTTATTATAGGGAACGTTCTGGAACCAGGGACCAGGAGGCTGCTGGGAAGGTATGGTTCCTATTTAAATGAATGGGTTTGTTCCTATTCGCAGTTTCGGGCTTCCACAGTAGGTCCTGGAATGTAGCCCCCGCGGGTACAGGGGGACTACTGCACTGACAATGCACTGGGCAATGATTGATATACGCACAATTACCAACACACTCACACAGTACACATGCACATACATTCTGATAAGCACTCACTCTTTCTCTCTCTCTCTTTCACATACACACTCTGACAAACACTCACACATGCTTAACACTGTCAGATTCACTCACGCACTCGTATACAAATACTCATTTGCACACTCTGGATTGACAATAATGCTCCACCCTGAGGAATGTTTTGGGCTGAGTGGGACATAGTGAAGGAAGAATTGACCTCATTCCTGTCTCCAACCCACTGAAGTTCATGGTGGTAAAGCTAGTGGACACTCTTCCTGTCCTACCCCTCAATTATGACCTTTATGGATGTGGATTTATGAGTTTTATGCAAGTACTGTTGTTATTCCCCCACCCATGGGGACAAGCACCCATCATTCAGGATGTCTGATAACAAACCCAAACATGGTCACTTGTGGCTTCCCAGGAGTGAGAGGCGAGAGATGGCCATGTTGCCTGTCACTCAGTTTGACTGAGTGGTTTAGTAGTCTATCAATAATCTAGATAGGCCACTAATTAAGACAAAGCAATGTGCATGGAGAATAATAGTAATGATCTGAACTATCTCAAACAATGCTTACCCAGTAGCACCCCCTGGTAGAGGTGACAAATGCCACAAAGTAACGAGGTTGGTAATCTGGAAAACATGACAATGTTGTTCTGCAAAACTTTATTTTGAGAAGTGTTTACAATAATGTTCTGAAGAAGGATCACCAGACCCAAAGCATTAACTTTGTTTTCTCTCCACAGATGCAGCCAGACCTGCTGGGTTTCTCCAGTAATTTCTGTCATTATTCCAGATTTCCAGCATCTGCTGTCCTTTGTATTATTCCAATAATTACCATTAGACATTATCAATTATTGAAAGACTGTTCGACATCAGTAAGTGACAAGGACAGTTGGCAATAATTTAGACCATAAGACCATAAGACATAGGAGTGGAAGTAAGGCCATTCGGCCCATCAAGTCCACTCCGCCATTCAATCATGGCTGATGCGCATTTCAGCTCCACTTACCAGCGTTCTCCCCGTAGCCCTTAATTCCTCGAGACAACAAGAATCTATCAATCTCGGCCTTGAAGACATTTAGCGTCCCGGCTTCCACTGCACTCCGTGGCACTGAATTCCACAGGCCCACCACTCTCTGGCTGAAGAAATGCCTCCGCATTTCTGTTCTGAAATGACCCCCTCTAATTCTAAGGCTGTGTCCACGGGTCCTAGTCTCCTCGTTTAACTGAAACAATTTCCTAGCATCCACCTTTTCCAAGCCATGTATTATTTTGTACGTCTCTATTAAGTCTCCCCTTAATCTTCTAAACTCCAACGAATACAATCCCAGTACAATCCTCAGCCGTTCCTCATATGTTAGACCTGTCATTCCAGGGATCATCCGTGTGAATCTCCGCTGGACACGTTCCAGTGCCAGTATGTCCTTCCTGAGGTGTGGGGACCAAAACTGGACACAGTACTCCAAATGGGGCCTAACCAGAGCTTTATAAAGTCTTAGTAGTACATCTCTGCTTTTATATTCCAACCCTCTTGAGATAAGAGACAACATTGCATTCGCTTTCTTAATCACGGACTCAACCTGCATGTTTACCTTTAGAGAATCCTGGACTAGCACTCCCAGATCCCTTTGTGCTTTGGCTTTATTAATTTTCTCACCATTTAGAAAGTAGTCTATGCTTTTATTTTTTTTGCCAAAGTGCAAGTCCTCGCACTTGCTCACGTTAAATTCCATCAGCCATTTCCTGGACCACTCTCCCAACCTGTCAAGATCCTTCTGCAGCCTCCCCACTTCCTCAGTACTACCTGCCTGTCCACCTAACTTCGTATCATCGGCAAACTTCGCGAGAATGCCCCCGGTTCCCTCATCCAAATCGTTAATATATAATGCGAACAGCTGTGGCCCCAGCACCGAACCCTGCGGGACACCGCTCGTCACCAGCTGCCATTCTGAAAAAGAACCTTTTATCCCAACTCTCTGCCTTCTGTTAGACAGCCAATCCTCAATCCATCCCAGCAGCTCACCTCGAACACCATGGGCCCTCACCTTGCTCAGCAGCCTCCCGTGTGGCACCTTATCAAAGGCCTTTTGAAAGTCTAGATAGACCACATCCACTGGGTTTCCCTGGTCTAACCTACTTGTTACCTCTTCAAAAAATTCCAACAGGTTTGTCAGGCATGACCTCCCTTTACTAAATCCATGTTGACTTGTTCTAATCAGACTCTGCTCTTCCAAGAATTTAGAAACCTCATCCTTAATGATGGATTCTAGAATTTTACCAACAACCGAGGTTAAGCTGATTGGCCTATAATTTTCCATCTTTTGCCTTGATCCTTTCTTGAACAAGGGGGTTACAACAGCCATCTTCCAATCATCCGGGACCTTTCCTGACTCCAGTGACTCTTGAAAGATCTCAACCAATGCCTCTGCTATTTCCTCAGCCACCTCTCTCAGAACTCTAGGGTGTATCCCATCGGGGCCAGGAGATTTATCAATTTTAAGACTTTTTAACTTTTCTAGCACTATCTCTTTCGTAATGGCAACAATACTCAACTCAGCCCCGTGACACCCTTTAATTTTTGGGATATTACTCATGTCTTCCACTGTGAAGACTGACGCAAAGTACTTGTTAAGTTCTCCTGCTATTTCCTTATCTCCCATCACTTGGCTTCCTGCATCAGTTTGAAGTGGCCCAATGTCTACTTTTGCCTGTCGTTTGTTTCTTATGTACTGAAAGAAACTTTTACTATTATTTCTAATATTACTGGCTAGCCTACCTTCATATTTGATCCTCTCCTTTCTTATTACACTCTTTGTTATCCTCTGTTTGCTTTTGTATCCCTCCCAATCTTCTGATTTCCCACTGTTCTTAGCCACTTTATAGGATCTCTCTTTTTCTTTAATACATTTCCTGACTTCCTTTGTCAGCCAAGGTTGTCTAATCCCTCCCCGGTTAATCTTTCTTTTCTTGGGAATGAACCTCTGTACAGTGTCCTCAATTATACCTACAAACTCCTGCCATTTTTGCTCTACTGTCTTCCCGGTTAGCCTCTGCTTCCAGTCTATTTTAGTCAGTTCCTCTCTCATGCCCTCATAATTACCTTTATTCAACTGTAACACCATTACATCCGATTTTGCCTTCTCCCTTTCAAACTGCAGACTGAACTCTATCATATTATGGTCGCTACTTCCTAAGGGTTCCCTTACTTTAAGATCTTTTATAGAGTCTGGTTCATTGCAAAGCACTAGGTCCAGAATAGCCTGCTCTCTTGTGGGCTCCATGACAAGCTGTTCCAAAAAGCCATCCTGTAAGCATTCCATGAATTCCCTTTCTTTAGATCCACTAACAACATTATTTACCCAGTCCACCTGCATATTGAAGTCTCCCATGATCAATGTAACCTTGCCTTTCTGACATGCCTTCTCTATTTCCCGGTACATGTTGCGTCCCTGGTCCTGACCACTGTTAGGAGGTCTATACACAACTCCAATTATGTTTTTTTTGCCTTTGTGGTTCCTCAATTCCACCCACACAGACTCCACATCATCCGACGCTATGTCATTCAATACCATAGATTTAATTTTGTTCTTAACTAACAAGGCAACCCCACCCCCTCTGCCCACCTCTCTGTCTTTTCGATAAGTTGAAAAACCATGGAGGTTTAACTGCCAGTCCTGACCCCCCTGTAACCAAGTCTCTGTGATGCCTACTACATCATAATCATTCACTATTATCTGTGCCATTAGTTTATCGGCTTTGTTATGTATGCTACGAGCATTCAGGTAAAGTGCCTTAATGCTAACTTCCTTATCATTAGAGATGTTGGAAGTCATATGTCCTAAGTTATCCTTGCTTTTTACTGCATTCTCAGTCTGCCTCAATTTTAAATCCGCCTGGAAACATTCTATCCTGCTGCTGATCTTGCCATTTACCTCCATACTCCCTGTTGCTTTCACTTTCCCTTCCCCCCAACTCAGAAGTTTAAAGTCCTACTGACCACCCTATTTATCCTCTTCGCTAGAACATTGGTACCTGATCGGTTCAGGTGGAGACCGTCCCAACGGTACAGATCCCCCCTGTTCCAAAACTGATGCCAATGCCCCATGAAGTGGAATCCCTCTTTCCCACACCAATCCCTTAGCCACGTGTTTACTTGCCTAATTTTCTTGTCCCTATGCCAATTGGCACGTGGCTCGGGCAGTAATCCGGAGATTATGACCCTTGAGGACCTGTGCTTCAATTTCCTGCCTAGTGCTTCATAATGCCCAAACAGGTCCTCCACCCTAGTCTTGCCTATGTTGTTGGTACCAACGTGGACCACAACAACTGGATCCTCCCCCTCCCGCTCCAATATCCTTTCAAGACGGTCGGAGATGTCTCGCACCCTGGCACCGGGCAGGCAACACACCATGCGAGACTCCCGATCCGGCTTGCAAAGGATACTATCTGTCCCCCTAATTATAGAATCCCCTATAACCACTACTTGTCTATTAGCCCCCCCCTCTTGAATGGCCTTCTGGACCATGGTGCCTTGGTCAGTTGGCTCATCCTGTCCAGAGACTAAGGCCACGTGAAATTAACTATTAGTTCTATATCGCACCAATACGTCCCTCCTAATAAATTTAAAAGTATAGAAAATGTGTGCCACACAAATGCCAGGCAATGACTATCTTTAATGTGAGAGACAATCTAAGCACCACGCCTTGACATTCAATGGTGTTACCATTACTGAATCCCCCCACTATCAACATCCTGGGAGTTACCATTGACCAGAAACTCAACTACACTCACCACATAAACATAGTAACAACAAGAACAGTTCAGAGGCTGGGAATACTGTGGCGAGTAAATGGAGGTAATGTTCTTTCTAAAATAACTCAGAAACAGATTAGATACTTGCATTTCTAGTATCACGACAAAATCACCTCCTGACTCCCCAAAGCCTGTCCACTATCTACAAGGGACAACTTAGGAATGGGATGGAATACTCCCATTTGCCTGGATGACTTAATCTCCAACAAAACTCAAGAAGCTTGACAGCATCCAGGACAAAGCAATCCATTTGATTTGTACCACATCCATAAACACCACTCCCTCCACCACTGACACTCAGTAGTAGCAGTGTGATCTGTCCACAAGATCCTCAGACAGTACCTTCCAAACCCATAACCACTTCCATCTAAAAGGACAAGGGCAGCAGATACATGGAAACATCACCATCTTCAAATTTCCCTCCAAGCCACTCACCATCCTGATTTGGAAACATATTGCCGTTCCTTCACTGTCACTGAATCAAAATCCTGGAACTCTCTCCCTCAGAGCATTGTGGGTCTACCTACAGCACATGGACTGCAGTGGTCCAAGAAGATAGCTCACCCCCACCTTCTCAAGGGGCAACTAGGGACAAGTAATAAATACTGGTCCAACCAGAAACACCCACATTCCATGAGTGAATAAAAGAAGTTCAAACAAGATGTGTAATTGTGGCTTATTCATTGAAAACTCTGTCTAATGTTAAAATTAGTCTCAATGAGCCCATCATGTGATTTTGTCGTGATACTAGAAATGCATGTATCTAATCTGTTTCTGAGTTATTTTAGAAAGAACATTACCTCCATTTATACTGCACCCATAATGTACAAAATATCCCAAATCACTTCACAGGAGCTTTATAAAGGAAAATATGACATAAAGACATTAAAAGATATATTTGGACAATTGACCAAAAACTTGATCAAAGACTTAGTTTTAAAGGCATATCTTAAGGAGGAAAATGAAGTAGAGGCATGGAAAAGTTTTGGGAGGGAATTCCATAACTTAGGATCCAGATAACTAAAGACATGGCCATCAGTCGGGGAGTAACTAAAGACATGGCCATCAGTCGGGGAGTAACTAAAGACATGGCCATCAGTCGGGGAGTAACTAAAGACATGGCCATCAGTCGGGGAGTAACTAAAGTTGTAAATGTACAAGAGATCAGTATTAAGTGTGTAGTGAAAGGAAAGGACTTTTGGTGATGGAGCAGATTTCAGAGATAACGGATAAAGATAGTTAAGTTTTATTTGTAAGAACAGCACCTTGTACAATTCTTAATCCAATATACATCCTATTTGAACTTTATATTTATGTATCAATCAATTCCCATATTTTTAAATATAAACCAAACTACCGCGGATGCTGGAAATCAGAAACAAAACCAGAAATTGCTGGAAAACCTCAGCAGGTCTGGCAGCAGTGATGGAGAGAAATCAGAGTTCTGAGGAAGGGTTAATGGACCCAAAATGTTAAATTTGATTTCTCTCCACCGATGCTACCTGATCTGCTGAGCTTTTTCAGCAATTTCTGTTTTTGTTCCTATGATTCTAAATTCAGTGCTTGTGTCTTGCCAAGTTGCTTTTTCTTGTCAGTATTTTTAACTGTAAATAAATTGGAGCTAAATATGAACTAGATTCCCATTTTTATAAATTAATGCTTTGCATGACCTTAGGACATTTCAAAATGTTTTGTTGCCGATGAAGCTGTTTTTTGTTGCCAATGAAGTTCTTTTTTGCTGTTGAAATGTAGGAAATGTGCCACCCACTGTATTCACTGTAAGATCCTACAAATAACACTGTGATGATGAGCTGTTTTTGGTGATGTATACAACATTCTAACTTCTTCCGCCAGGCAGAAGATACAGAAGCTTAAACATATGTACCAACAGCTTCTTCCCTGCTGTTTTCAGACTGCTGAATGGACCTTTCCAACTTTAAATATTTCAAATCTAATGCTGATCTTGCTTTGTGCAGCTCCTGTGCGCCTCACTGTGTCTAAGCACCATAGGAGCTGTATTTGTTTGCTGTGTATTTGTTTCCTTGTTTGCTATGACCTGCCTGTACTGCTCACAAAACAAAAAGCTTTTCTCTGTACTTAGGTACATGCAAAAACAATGAATCAAATCAAATCAGGGTGATTTCTCTTCTTTGAAATAATAGCCATGGGATGTTTTACATCCACCTGAGGGGGCAGACAGAGCCACAGTTTAATCTTCCACCCAAGTGATGTTACCCCTGACAGTGCAGCACTCCCTCAGTTCCACACTGCAGTGACACAGAATTCTTAGCCAATAGAAGGCAGGCCATTTGGCCCACTGTTCTATAATCAAGTACTAATCTCCTGCCTTTTCCTCATGTCCTTACGTATTATTTCTATCCAAGTAACCATCCAATGCCCCTTTTGAACTTGCCTCCAGCACATATCCAGGCAGTGCATTACAGGGTTAGCTTAGATTTTTGTGTTCAATCTCAAGAGCTGGACTCAAACACATAATCTTCTAAGTCAGATATAACAGCACGAGTGAACTACGCCGAGATGTGTCAGACACAATGTGTGAAATGACTGCCTTCTGTGCTTGATCTATGGCCTTCAGGAGAGACAGCGAAAGCCAGAGGGAGGAGAATGAGTTTTAGGGAATGTTTATTTTTCTGTAGTGCGTTGTTGCAAAACCTCAGGAATCTTTAATGCTTCTTGGAGCCATGTGTCATTGGGCAACTGTTAGGCATGAGATTTATGATTGGAAAGCATTGAGATCAACCAGAAACACATTTAAGTAAATGGAGCTATGTTTATTTATAAGAGATAGAGATATATAAATAGTTAGAAACATTAAAATAGGTGACATTTTTAAACCAAACTCAGAGAATCTCATTCCAAGTGAATGAGTTTCATAGAGCTGGCCTTGTTCAAATTAACATATGCTTGGTGAAAGATCCCAAACCTGAAATGTTTTTAGCAGCTTCTCTCACCAGATGGTAAACAGATGCATGGCTCAAGGTCTCAAGACCCTGTTGGTGGTCTCTCTGACCTGTGACACCCTCCTGGGGGTCATGCGCTGTCAATTGTTGGCTGCACGATCTGCTCATTCTCTGAGGAGATTTAAAAAGTAATTTAAGAAAAGTAAAAGTGTCCATTGGCTCCCTTTCTTCCTCTCCCACAGACCATTCAAATCTTACTGGGGGGACAGGGCTGTGTTTACATCGGCAGCTTATGGTCGTCATCCATATATGAGAGGAGGGGAGTTGGGGCTTAACGAGCAGTTGGCTTTCCATGAGGCCAATATCCTAACTATTGCCATACACACGCTTTGCAATGGAAGACACTGGATGCTGGTTAAAAGTGGGAATTCCTCCCTCTCCCTGACCCAGAGAAGTCAATAATAACACAGTGCTGCAGCCACAATGGTGATTAGCTCTGACAAGTATGAGGAGAGGTCGATGGGAGGCTGTTAAATATTTTAATCTTGAGATTGATTGCAACACTATAGCATTGCAGCAACTGTGGTATTACAGTTGGTAACACTCCAATAGATTGTGGATTTAAATCCCACTCCTGGAACTTTATTACAAAAATCTAGGCAGGCACACCCTGGGGCTGAGGGAGTGCTGTACCATCACAGATACAGTCCTTCAGATGAGATGTTAAACAGAGACTCTTCCTGTCCTCTCATGTAGCAGTGAAATATCACAGGGCAATGTTCTGAGGAAAGCAAGCGACTTCTCTCAGACATCCTACCAATTAGATTAGATTAGATTACAGTGTGGAAACACTGTAGGGTAGGTCTTGCCTTACAAGTCTTATTGAATTCTTCGAGGAGGTGACCAAGCATGTGGATGAGGGAAGAGCAGTGGATGTAGTGTACATGGATTTTAGTAAGGCATTTGATAAGGTTCCCCATGGTAGGCTTATGCGGAAAGTCAGGAGGCATGGGATAGAGGGAAATTTGGCCAATTGGATAGAAAACTGGCTAACCGGTCGAAGGCAGAGAGTGGTGGTAGATGGTAAATATTCAGCCTGGAGCCCAGTTACAAGTGGAGTTCCGCAGGGATCAGTTCTGGGTCCTCTGCTGTTTGTAATTTTTATTAATGACTTAGATGAGGGAGTCGAAGGGTGGGTCAGTAAATTTGCAGATGATACGAAGATAGGTGGAGTTGTGGACAGTGAGGAGGGCTGTTGTCGGCTGCAGAGGGACTTAGATATGATGCAGAGCTGGGCTGAGGAGTGGCAGATGGAGTTCAACCCTGCCAAGTGTGAGGTTGTCCATTTTGGAAGAACAAATAAGAATGCGGAATACAGGGTTAATGGTAGGGTTCTTAGTCAGGTGGAGGAACAGAGGGATCTTGGGGTCTATGTACATAGATCTTTGAAGGTTGCCACTCAGGTGGATAGAGTTTGTAAGAAGGCCTATGGAGTATTATCGTTCATTAGCAGAGGGATTGAATTCAAGAGTCGTGAAGTGATGTTGCAGCTGTACAGGACTTTGGTTAGGCCACAGTTGGAGTACTGTGTGCAGTTCTGGTCGCCTCACTTTAGGAAAGATGTGGAAGCTTTGGAGAGGGTGCAGAGAAGATTTACCAGGATGTTGCCTGGAATGGAGAGGAAGTCGTACGAGGATAGGTTGAGAGTTCTCGGCCTTTTCTCGTTGGAACGGCGAAGGATGAGGGGTGACTTGATAGAGGTTTATAAGATGATCAGAGGAATAGATAGAGTAGACAGTCAGAAACTTTTTCCCCGGGTACAACAGAGTGTTACAAGGGGACATAAATTTAAGGTGAAGGGTGGAAGGTATAGGGGAGATGTCAGGGGTGGGTTCTTTACCCAGAGAGTGGTGGGGGCATGGAATGCGCTGCCCGTGGGAGTGGTAGAGTCGGAATCATTGGCGACCTTTAAGCGGCATTTGGATAGGTACATGGATGGGTACTTAATCTAGGTTAGAAGTTCGGCACAACATCGTGGGCCGAAGGGCCTGTTCTGTGCTGTATTGTTCTATGTTCTATGTTATATGTTCTAAACAGGCCCTTCGGCCCAACAAGTCCACACCGACCCGCCAAAGCGCAACCCACCCATACCCCTACATTTACCCCTTACCTAACACTATGGGTAATTTAGCATGGCCAATTCACCTGACCTGCACATCTTTGGACTATGGGAGGAAACCGGAGCACCCGGAGGAAACCCACGCAGACACGGTGAGAATGTGCAAACTCCACACAGTCGTCTGAGGCGGGAATTGAACCCGGGTCTCTAGCGCTGTGAGGCAGCAGTGCTAACCACTGTGCCACCGTGCCACCCACACCAATATTTATCCTTCCCTCAACATCACTGAAGCATCAGAAAATTGTGTCATTATCAGAGAGCTATTTGTAGGAGCAACTTGTGTATAACTACTGCTGCATTTTCTATATTATGGTAGTGATTACATTTCGAAAAGGTATTTCTTTGGTTGTAACATGTTTTGGAGCATCCTGGGATTGTGAACAGTGCAATAGGAATGCAGTTCTCCATTTCTAGTTTCCAGTCTGGAAAGTGTCTGTCAGTTCACAAAACACTGATGGACCATAGACAGAGAGCTTAGAGAGAGGGAAATAGGGAGATACCGAGAGGTTGGCGAGACAAAGGGTTAACTTTTAATTCCTTCGGGACCTTTTGGATTGAATATAAAGATTTGTCATGTCAGTGTTACCCACATCCCCCCGTAATGTGTAACACTTGTTTTTTATTCTGCAAAATGGGATTTTGTAAATATTCCTCCACAAAATGCTCCTGGATGTTTTTTTATAAGTTTTTCTTGTTGCACATGAATAGGAGGGAGGCCATTCAGCCCAATAAACCTGCTCCACCATTTTATTTGATGATTGCTGATCTGCAGTTTGACTGTACTTAGCCACCTCAGTTCATAGCAAAATGCTTATTGATTCTGATCATGAAAACTTCATTGGATTGGCCTGTTGGGGGGCAAGAGAGTTACAGTCTTCCTTTGCCAGGACAGTTCTCCCACGAGTCGGGGAGTCTGCACGTTACAGTCACTCAAACTTTGACCATCACAAAGCAATCCATAGAGGGACATGGAGATGGAACTGAATCATGTGGGTAGTTTTGAGTGACAGGTCAGATCAGAGACTTGCATTCATAACCATCTGGTGTGTGAGAGAGAGCTGTAACTGTCTGAGGAACTCCTGCTTTCCTTCATTATCTCTTCCACTTTAAGATTCAACATTTCAAATTTGCAAAAAATTAGCTTCTACTGATGGGATACAATTGTGAAGCTTTGATTTCAAAATGCAAAGAAAACATTTGATGGGCAAGATTAGTTGTTCTTTGTATATTTGAGGTATCACTCCTCAAGGGCCTGACTAGGGTGACTTAAAGTGAACATGGAGAAAGTGAGACTGCAGATGCTGGGGATCAGAGTCGAGAGTGTGCTGTCTTGTGTAAGCACAATCCTTTTCTCTTCCCAGTAACTGATTCTGCTGTCCCTGTGTCATTACTGTAAAGTACTGATGTTAATCCAGCTGGTTTATGATGAAGCAATTTGGTTAAAAGTTGTACTGAGGTTCACTTTGCTGCTGATTTTGTTGCTAAGACCCAGGCTTTGCTGGATTATGGAAATAGTTGTGAAACTTTTTCTTTTCAGGTATCTTGTATCAATGTCCAACCTCCTGCCAATCCCTGTATACAGTCGCCAGGCTGTAAAAACCCTTTATTCTTCCACGGTAACATACCTCAACCTTGCTTCCCTGGCTATTCTGCAGTATCTGTGAGACTGAATATTCATATTGAGATTAGGAAGTTTAAGGCTGTGTCTAATGCACTGCTGCCTTGCAGCACCAGGGACCCGGGTTCAATTCCAGCTTCGGGCAACTGTCAGTGTGGAGTTTGCACATTCTCCCGTGTCTGTGTGGGTTTCCTCTGGGTGCTCCGGTTTCCTCCCACAGTCCAAAGATGTGCAGGTCAGGTGAATTGGCCATGTTAAATTGCCCATAGTGTTAGTTGCATTAGTCAGGGATAAATGTAGGGAATGGGTCTGGGTGGGTTGCTCTTCGGAGGGTCGGTGTGGACTTGTTGGGCCGAAAAGCCTGTTTCCACACTGTAGGAAATCTAATCTAATCTAATCCAATCTAATGACCATGGGAATGAGACTGACAAACTCAGTTCACCCAAAGTGCTCAGAACCAGTGAATAGAGTTGCAATGTGACCCATTGAAAGGTAGGTATCTAATCCACCGCCCATTCGCTTTGCTGTAATCAGCATCTCATATCCTTGTTTCATCTGGTCGAGATTAAGGTGGTTGGTTAACCAAGCTGCTTGTGGTGCAGTGGTAATGTCCCTACCTCTGGCCAGGACGCCTGGGCACAAGTCCCACCTGCTGCAGGCTGTGTGAGAATATCTCTGAACAGGCTATTTAGAAAATTTAAGAAACAGCTGTCTGACACATGGCCACATGATAATGCATGGTCCAGGGGTGGCCATGATCATTGTTGCTTCATTCATCTCTCTGAGTGTTTAGCTCCAGCCTGGGCCCTCAGTTGTTTCCTTGCATTACCAACCAATCTTTCATCGTCAGTGCTGGGAGTTGGGAGAGGCCAGCGGGAACAATGCCTCTTAGTCCTGCAACTGGGTCCATGCATTAAGCTTCTTCCACAGATTTAGTTACAGCTCGTCCTTTCATGGATTCTATCTAGTCTGCCTTTTCTGGGGTGTTGAGTATCTACACCTGCACTTGGAGGCTGCACTGTCTTAGTAGGCTGCTGCTGTAGTGAGTCCTGTGCATCCCCAGTTGGTCCTTAGCTTAGAATAAGGATCCCTCTCTCTATACTGCAAACTCCTAGTTTCCACCAAGATCTACATTGCATTGAGTACAGCTTTCAAGTGCAGCTTCACCTCTGCTCCACTTCAAGACTTGCCCACACATCTGTCTCTGTCTGCTTTACGGTTGTTAGAGTGGCATCACCATTTACACCATCATCATCAATATATTTACGTCCCATTGTATCAGAAGAGCAAGTCTGTGCCACTGTGTCCCTGCCACTGTGTAATTTCCAGTGTATCCCTGCCACTGTGCAATTTCCAGTGTATCCCTGCTACTGTGTAATTTCCACTGTGTCCCTGCCAAAGTGTCCCTGCCAGTGTGTAATTTCCACTGTGTCCCTGTCACTGTGTAATTTCCAGTGTATCCGTCCAGTGTGTATTTTTCCAGTGTATCCCTGTCACTGTGCAATTTCCAGTGTGTTCCTGCCAGTGTGTAATTTCCAGTGTATCCGTGCCAGTGTGTAATTTCCAGTGTGCCCTTGCCACTGTGTAATTTCCAGTGTACCCCTGCCACTGTGTAATTTCCAGTGTATCCGTGCCAGTGTGTAATTTCCAGTGTATCCCTGTCACTGTGTAATTTCCAGTGTACCCCTGCCACTGTGTAATTTCCAGTGTGCCCCTGCCAGTGTGTAATTTCCAGTGTATCCGTGCCAGTGTGTAATTTCCAGTGTATCCGTGCCAGTGTGTAATTTCCAGTGTACCCCTGCCAGTGTCAATCACATTGTCAGTACCGCTGAATATTGAAGGGGGTTAAACAACAATAGCAGCATCACAGCCAAGTCAGATTGTGTCCTGTTTCAACAAGCTGTAACCAAGGTGAAGTGGTGACGTATGAAGTAATGTCCAGCATCTGTTTCTCCGAATCAGAGAAGACCAGTTAGCTCAGCACAAACTGGAATCAACTCTACGACCAGTCCCGATTTCTATGTCAGGACTAGGCTGGGAGGAGTTTTAATTGACTAATCTATTGACGTCAATTAAAAATATTCACCAACTTGGTTTGAATTTCCTACTTTTTAAAAGCTGTTAAATGCACGTTGTCATTACTTACACCTCATCATTGCAGTAATCTATGGATCGATGGGACACCTCTTCAAAGCAGCCAGAATTGAGGATAATTCACCGGCTGGTTGCTTCTGCATTATGAAGCTGACCTGGAAGTGACAGACAGATCCCAGCAAAGCAGAGAGAACAAGCTGCTCCAGCGAGACAATGAAACAATCATTTGTTCTTCTGTCTCGTCAGTCTTAGGAAAACCACAAAATAATTGCCACTATTTCTAATTAATAATTAGCAAAGGCTCTGCCTGTAATTATGTTGTTTCATTGTAATTAAGGAGCTAATTAGCAAGATGTCAATGTAGATTTAATTACAGAGTGCACGGTTAATCCCCCAGCAATTGTTCAGCTTTTCTTCAAAGCTGCTGTATCTATGATGTTGGATATTCTTTTTTTGTGGTAAACCACTGTTCAGTTTTGAGGTTTCTCTTCACTGATGCTTGGGAGAGTAATGCCAATATCTCTGTCACCATCCTCTTCCAACTGCACAACTCTCTATGTTCCTCAAACCTTGCCGTCTGCTGTCCCCTTATTTTAGTCACTTCAGTATCGGTAGTTGTACATTAAGTTGCCCAGGCCCTATGCTCTGGACTTCCTGCTTTATATTTCTCTATCCCAATCTCTGTCTCTCCCCACTTCTTTCTCCCGCTCTGCCCCACCTTCCCTAGGACACAGTCTAAAATGTATTTTATTGACCAGGTTTTCAATCACCTGTCCTTATGTCATCTTCTATGCTTTGTATCGATCATTTTATCATTTTCCTGAGCAGCATCTCAGAAGTTGATCTTAATTTAAAGGTGCTAAATAAATGCAAGTTGTTGTTGTTGTAGGATTGAAACATTTGTTGGTTCACCAGATATATCTTCAGAGCAATGAAGGCATCTTGTTTGACTTCACAAAACACTGCATTCTCAGAAACAGAGGGTCAGCGCTGAGGAAACACTGCACTGTTGGATGGTCAGTGCTGAGGGAGTGCCGCACTGTCAGAGGGTCAATGCTGAGGGAGCACTGCAGTCAGGGGTGTCAGTGCTGAGGGAGTGCCACACTGTCGGAGTGTTCTGATTTGCAAACGAGATGCTAAATTCAGTCCTTGACAGCCCTTCAGAGGATTCAGTGGATTGCACATGACTATTTCCAGGAAGACAGCACAATCTCCAGTGGCCTGGCCAGTTTTTATTCATTGATCAACATTAAAGCAATTACTTGGTGAGTTACTCATTAATGTTTATGGGAACGAGCTGTGTGCAATGTGATTGCTCTGTTTTCCACATTATAACAAAAACATTTCAAAATTACTTCAATTGAATAAAATGTGCTTTGGGACATTTTGAGGTTGTGAAAAGTGCA
Source organism: Chiloscyllium plagiosum (assembly GCF_037043375.1). Taxonomy (NCBI): domain Eukaryota; kingdom Metazoa; phylum Chordata; class Chondrichthyes; order Orectolobiformes; family Hemiscylliidae; genus Chiloscyllium; species Chiloscyllium plagiosum. The sequence goes on along the minus strand of NW_028270164.1, from coordinate 2,425,294 downwards.
ATGTGAACGTAAGTCTGTTGTTTTTAACTGGGATTTGGACAGTGTAAGAAATTCAGTGATCTATTTCAGGCATTTGGAGATAGTGAAATGTGCTATATGGATCAAAAGCTAAGTGTCAATTCACTGAAGGTGATGGATTAAGGCTAAACCAGACCTTTACCATAAAACCCACCTGCAATGAATAGATTCAGCGGTGTTTGGGTCGGGGATGAGACAAAATTGGACTGCCTGATGAGGAAAGGACAGGCTGGGTCAGGATCCTCTAGGATTTAGGAAAGTCAGAACTGACTTAATTGAAACATATCAGAACCTGATAGGGATACTTCGGGTAACTACAGACCAGTGAGCCTGATGTCGGTGGTGGGAAAGTTGCTGGACAAGGTACTGAGGGATAGGATCTATTTATATTTAGAAATGACTGGGCTTATCAGTGATAGGCAACATGGTTTTGTGCGGGGGAGATCGTGCCCTACCAACTTAACAGAGTTCTTTGAGGAAGTGGATTTCAATCCAGACAAATGTGAGGTGATGCATTTAGGCAAGTCTAATTCTAGAGCAAATTATACAATGAACCAAAGAGCCTTGGGAAAAGTTGATGAGCAGAGAGATCTGGGAGTGCAGGTCCATTGTACCCTGAAGGTTGCTGCACAGGTGGATAGAGGGTCAAGAAGGCATATAGTATGCTTGACTTCACTGGACGGGGCATTGAGTATAAGAGCTGGCAAGTCATGTTAAAATTGTACAAGACATTGGTTTGGCCACATTTAGAATACTGTGTACAGTTCTGGTCGCTACATTACCAAAAGGATGTGGACGCTTTGGAGAGGGTGCAGAGAAGGTTTACGAGGATGTTGCCTGGTATGGAAGATGCTGGCTATGAAGAGAGGTTGAGTAGGTTAGGTTTATTTTCATTAGAAAAAAGGAGGTTTGGGGGGGGGACCTGACTGAGGTTTATAAAATCATGAAGGGTATAGACAGGGTGGATAGAGACAAGCTTTTTCCCAGGGTGAAGGATTCAATAACGAGAGGTCACACTTTCAAGGTGAGAGGTGGAAAGTTTAAGGGGGATACACACGGCAAGTACCTCACACAGAGGGTGGTGGGTGTTTGGAACGCGTTGCGCAGAGGTGGTAGAGGCAGGCACGATAGATTCATTTAAGATGCGTTTGGATAAATGCACGAGTGGGTGGGGAGCAGAGGGATACAGATGCTCAGGAACTGACCGACAGGTTTAGACAGTACATTTGGATTATCTCAGGCTTGGAGGGCCGAAGGGCGTGTTCCTGGGCTGTAAATTTTCTTTGTTCTTTGTTCTGAGAGGACTTGCCTTGGTGGAAACAAAAAGGATATTTCCTCTTGTGGGAGAATCTAGAACCAGGGTCGTTGTTTGAAAATAGGGGGTTGCCTATTTAAAACAGAAATGAGGAAACTTTTTTTTATTCTTAAAGGTTGAGAGTCTTTGGAATTCTCTTCCTCAAAAAGCAGTGGGTACAGAATGTTTAAATATTTTTGAGGCAGGGAGAGATAGATTCTTGATGATCAAAGGGATGAAAGATCATCGGAGGATATGCAGGAATGCAGAGTTGAGGTTAAAATCAGATCAGCCACGATCTTTTTGAATGGGAGAGCAGACTTGAATGGCCAATGGCCTGCTTTTGTTCCTTGTTCACAAAACAGTACAACTCAGTCCAGGCCATTCGGCCTTCAATATTGTGCCAGCCTTTTACCCTGCTCTATGATCAAACTAACCTACATACCCTTCATTGTACTATCATCCATGTGCCTATCTAAGAGTTGCTTAAATGTCCCTAATGTATCGACCCTACCATCACCATTGGCAGTCACCTGTCTGTGTAAAGAACCTACCTCTGACATCAACCTTACACCTTCCTCCAATCACCTTAAAATTAAGCTCCCTCATGATAGTCATTTCCACCCTGGAACAAAGTTTCTGGCTATCCACTCTATCAACACTTCTCATCATCTTGTACACCTCCATCAAATCACTTCTCATCCTTCTTCACATGTTTGTATATGCTATTACTGAGAAGCAGTGATTCATTCCTAAACAATAAAACTGCCGATCTTTGAGACTGAAAGATGATAAATCTCTAAGGCATGATCATCCACAACCCAGGTCATTAAAGAAGGTGGTTATTGAAATAGTGCATGAATTAATTGTTGTCTTCTGAAGTTCTGGAGATTCTGGAACATTCCTGCAGACTGGAGGGTGACAAATATAACTCCAATATTTAAAAAAGGAGAGAGGGTGAGAATGGGAATTACAGACAGTAAACCCCAAAATAGTTGTAGGGATAATGCTGAAGTCTATGATGACAGGACACTTAGAAATGATTAGTATTACACAAATGTGAAATATGGAAAGAAAATTGTCTTTGACAAACCAATTGGATTTTTTTGAGGATTTATTAGTAGAATAGGTGAGGGTGAGCCAGGGGAGGATGTGGTGCATTTAGATTTTCTGAAAGCTCAGAGGTTGGTGTGCAAGACTTCATTGAGCTGAGGGGGATGATCTTGTCTCAGAGGGTGATCAGTCAGTGGGATTCTGGACCACAGAGGGCTGTGGAGGCCACTGAGTATACTTCAGAAAGAGGCGGATAGATTTCTGGAGACTAAAGGTGTCAAGGAAAATATAGAGAGTCTGGAGTGTAATGTTGAGGTAGCTGTATATCTCTATGACTCTGTGACTCTATGATTAGGCATGATCATGCAGTCATGGAGTCAGAGAGATGTATAGCACTGAAACAGACCCTTTAATCCAACACATCCATGCTGACCAGATATCCGAAATTAATCTAGTCCCATTTCCAGCACTTGGCCCATATCCCTCTAAACCTTTCCTATTCATTTACCCATCCAGATACCTTTTAAATGCAGCAATTTTAAACCCATCCACATCCTCTGGCAGCTCAATCTACACCCGCACCACCCTCTGTAAGAAAATGTTGCCCCTTAGGTCTCGTTTAAATTTTTCCCCTCTCACCTTAAAGCTATGCCCTGTTGTGGACTTCCCCATCCCAGAGAAAAGACCTTGCCTATTTACCCTATCTATGCCCTTCATGATTTTATAAACCTCTATAAGGTCACCTCTCAGCCTCCAAAGCTCCATCATGTTGGATAGTGGGCTCAATAGGCCAAATGGCTTACTCTTGCTTGAACCTTCTATGTGCTATGTTCATGCTAAGTCCCCAAAGACAATAGCAGAACCTTAGAATAGTGACTAAGATCTGTGTGCTTTTCCAATGTTTCAATGTGTGAAATTGGACAACTTCTAAACATTGGCATGTGCCTAAGGCCACTGTGTTCACACTATAACAACAGTGTGAGCTTCTTAAACGAAGATCATTACACAATGTATTTAACAATTGGGTTCACTTCATGCTCACAGTATCTCCGTTTGTGTGGGCTGCACAAGGTACACAATAGAACATAGAACAATACAGCGCAGAACAGGCCCTTTGGCCCTCGATGTTGCGCCAACCTGTGAACTATTCTCAGCTCGTTCCCCTACACTATCGCAAAATCATCCATGTGCTTATCTAAGGATTGTTTAAATCTCCCTAATGTTGACTACATTAGCAGGTAGGGATTCCACGCCCTTACCACTCTCTGAGTAAAGAACCTGCCTCTGACATCTGTCTTAAATCTATCACCCCTCAATATGTAGCTATGTCTCTTTGTACAAGCTGACATCATCATTCTAGGAAAAAGACTTTCACTGTCTACCCTGTTTAAGCCCCTGATCATCTTGTATGTCTCTATCAAATCCCCTCTTAGCCTTCTTCTTTCCAATGAGAACAGACCCAAGTCTCCAAGCCTTTCCTCATAAAATCTTCTCTCCAGACCAGGCAACATCCTGGTAAATCTCCTCTGCACCTTTTCCAATGCTTCCACATCCTTCCCGAAATATGTGGACCAGAACTGTACACAATATTCCAAGTGTGGCCGCACCAGCGTTTTGTATAGTTGCAGCATGATACTGTGGCTCCAGAACTCAATCCCTCTATGAATAAAACCTAACACATCGTATGTCTTCTTAACAGCACTATCAACTTGGGTGGCAACTTTCAGGGATCTATGTACATAGACACCAAGATCCCTCTGCACATCCACTACCAAGAATCTTTCCATCGACCTAGTACTCTGCCTTCCTGTTATTCTTCCCAAAGTGCATCACTTCACATTTAGCTGCATTGAACTCCATGTGCCATCTCTCAGCCCAATTCTGCAGATTATCCAAGTCCCCCTGTAACTTGTAACATTCTTCCAAATTGTCCACTATTCCACCGACTTTAGTGTCGTTTGCAAATTTACTAACCCATCCACCTATACCTGCGTCTAAGTCATTTATAAAAATGACAAACAGCAGTGGTCCCAAAACAGATCCTTGTGGCACACCACTAGTAACTGGACTCCAGGCTGAATATTTTCCATCAACCACCACTCGCTGCCTTCTTTCAGAAAGCCAGTTTCTAATCCAAACTGCTAAATCACCCTCAATTCCATGCCTCTGCAGTTTCTCCAACAGCCTACCATGTGGAATCTTTTCAAAGGCTTTACTGAAGTCCATGTATACCATGTCAACTGCCCTACCCTCATCTACATGCTTGGTCACCTTCTCAAAAAACTCAATGAGGTTTGTGAGACACGACCTACCTTTAACGAAACCATGTTGACTATCTGAAATCAAATTGTTGCTTGCTAGATGATTATAAATCTTATTTCTTATAATCCTTTCCAAAACCTTTCCTACAACAGAAATAAGGCTCACCGGTCTATAATTACCTGGCTCATCTCTACTGCCCTTCTTGAACAAGGGCACAACATTTGCAATCCTCCAGTCCTCTGGTACTAAACCTGTAGACAATGGTGACTCAAATATCAAAGCCAAAGTCTCCACCATCTCCTCCCTAGCTTCCCAGAGAATCCTCGGATAAATCTCATCTGGCCCAGGGGACTTGTCTACTTTCACTCCTTCCAGAATTGATAACACTTGTTCATAACTAACCTCGATCCTTTCTAGTCTAATATCTCGTACCTCATTCTTCTCCTCTACAATATTCTCCTTTTCCTGAGTGAAAACCAATGAGAAATGTTCGTTTAGCACCTCTCCGAACTCCACAGGGTCCACCTTCAACTTTCCACTTCTGCCTTTGACTGGCCCGATTCCTACCCTAATCATTCTTTTATTCCTCACATACCTATAGAAAGCTTTAGGGTTCTCCATTATTCTATTTGCTAAAGACTGCTCGTGTCCTCTCTTTGCTCTTCTTAACTCTCTTTAAATCCTTCTGAACTGATCTGTAACTCTCCATCACCTCATCTGAACCATCTTGCCTAATCAACACATAGGCCTCCTTCTTCTGCTTAACAAGAGATGCAATTTCTGTAGTAAACCACGTTTCCCTTACCTTATCACTTCCACCCTGCCTGACAGGGACATACCTATCAAGGACACGCAATATCTGTTCCTTAAACCAGCTCCACATTTCCATTGTCCGCATCCCCTGCATTTTGCTACCCCATTCTATGCATCCTAATTCTTGCCTAATTGCATTATAATTGCCCTTGCCCCATTGTTAACTCTTGACCTGTGGCATGTACCTATCTCTTTCCATCGCTAAACTAAACGTAACTGAATTATGGTCACTCTCTCCAAAGTGCTCACCTACAACTAAATCAAGCACTTGACCTGGTTCATTACCAAGCACCAGATCCAGTGTGGCCTCTTCTCTTGATGGCCCTTCGACATACAGTATCAGGAAACCCTCCTGTACACATTGGACAAAAACTGATCCATCCAATGTACTAGAGTTATAACATTTCAAATCAATGTTGGGGAAGTTAAAGTCCCCCATAATGACCACCCTGTTCCTTTCACTCCTACCCAGAATCATTTTGCCAATCCTCTCTTCCACCTCCCGGGAACTCTGTGGAGGCCTATAAAAAAACTCCAAGCAGTGTGACCTCTCCTCTCCTGTTTCTAACCTCAGCCCACACTACCTCAGTAGATGAGTCCTCATCAAAAGTTCTCTCAGCCACCGTTATACTAGCCTTGACTAAAAAGGCCACACCTCCCCCTCTTTTACCACCTGGCCTGTTTTTAATGAAAGATCTAAACCCTGGAACTTGCAACATCCATTCCTCACGCTGATCTATCCATGTCTCCGAAATGGCCACAACATCGAAGTCCCAGGTACCTGTCCATGCTGCAAGCTCACCTACCTTATTTTGGATACTTCTGGCATTGAAGTAGACACACTTCAAACCAGCTTGCTGTCTGCCAGCACATTCCTGTGATCATGAAATCCTGTCCATGCCCTCCCTACTCTCATCCTCCTGTGCACTGGAACTACACCTCTGGTTCCCATTCCCCTGTTGAGCTCATTTAAACCCATCCGAATTTCCCACCCAGGATATTAGTACCCCTCTGGTTCAAGTGAAGTCTGTCTTGTTTGTAGAGGTCCCACCTTCCCCAGAATGAGCCCCAGTTATCCAAGAACCTGAAACCCTCTCTCCTGCACCATCCTTCCAGCCACGTGTTCAGCTGATATCTCTCCCTATTCCTTGCCTCACTATCACGTGGCACGGGTAACAAACCAGAGATAACAATCTGTTTGTGTTAGCTCTCAGCTTCCACCCTAGCTCCCTGAAATCCTGCCTTACATCCCTATCCCTCTTTCTACCTATGTGGTTGGTACCCACATGGACAACAACTTGAGGCTGGTCACCCTCTCCCTTCAGGACCCCAAAGATACGATCTGAGACATCACGGACCCTGGCACCTGGGAGGTAACACACCAACCATGAGTCTCGTTCATTCCCTACAAACCTTCTATCTGAGCCTCTAACTATAACTGTATGTCCTGTCTTATCTGTGACTGATTCTGAACAATGTGAACTGACTACGTTGTTGGAAAATGCGTTTTGAGCAACTTTTTCCCACAGAACCTGAAGGAATCCTTCCCATTTACGGAGGCCATACACGATTGGCTTATCTTTGGCAATGTAGTGTCGATGCAATTATTTGGAAATGCTAACCTATTCATTAATGTACTACTCAAAGAAAACATGGAAATTTACAGTATAGCACTATATCATGGTGACCTAGACATGTCACTATCGCATGAATCAGTTTTCATTGAAGTTATGAACTTGGCAACTCATTCAGTGGAGTTTAACAGCACCACATTTCCAACCTTAGGTGACATTGCCATCGGATCTTACTTGGTTTCAGCTTACTAGGTTCATCATTGGGTTCTAAAGGGGTTTCCTTTGATGGAAGGATATCTGTCCTCCTGGTCTAGGCATATTTCTGGTACATTGATGATATGCTTATTGCAACTGATTCCACAGCTGAGTGTTAGAATTGCCTGTTTTAAAAGGACTCCATTTTGCACTCAAATTCATCTTTGAAATTGAACAGTCAGATTAACTCTGCTCAATGTCCTGGTTGAGAATCTAGCCATGAGGTTCTCCACGATGTCCCTTCCTTTACCGGGGAGTACGCACATTGGGATTCCTACTTTTCCAAGTGCTGCAATATTGGCCTTATCAGCAACATTGTAAATAGGGCCAGAGACATTTATTCACTGCACACACCTGCTGCTGAAATGGGGGCACATCAAAGCCACACTGTGTGATAATGGCGAGCCTGACCAGGTCATTTCTCAGTGATCAAAGTTTGTGAGAAGACTTGTAGCTTGGGTGCTCGTTGTTGTGGTTCTGTTCGCCGAGCTGGGAATTTGTGTTGCAGAGGTTTCGTCCCCTGTCTCAGTGACATCCTCAGTGCTTGGGAGCCTCCTGTGAAACACTTCTGTGATCTTTCCTCTGGCATTTGTAGTGGTTTGAATCTGCCGCTTCCGGTTGTCAGTTCCCACTGTCCGCTGCAGTGGCGGTATATTGGGTCCAGGTCGATGTGCTTATTGATTGAATCTGTGGATGAATGCCATGCCTCTAGGAATTCCCTGGCTGTTCTCTGTTTGGCTTGTTCTATAATAGTAGTGTTGTCCCAGTCGAATTCATGTTGCTTGTCATCTATACACCTATACAATGTATTCGCCAAAAACAGATACCGATGCAATTTCATCAACAGATGCCTAAGGGAAAGACACGGAACGAGGACATACCACAACCCAAAGGACTAGCCACACTACCATACATCAGGAGCATTTCAGAACTGACAGCCAGACTACTGCAACCACTAGGACTTATAACAGCACACAAACCAACAGCCACTCTCAGACAACAACTCACCAGAACGAAGGACCCAATACCCAGCATGAGCAAAACCAATGTAGTGTACAAAATCCCATGCAAGGACTGCACAAAACACTACATAGGACAATCAGGAAGACAGCTAACGATCCGCATCCATGAACACCAACTAGCCACGAAACGACACGACCAGCTATCCCTAGTAGCCACACACGCAGATGACAAGCAACATGAATTTGACTGGGACAACACTACTGTTATAGGACAAGCCAACCAGAGAACAGCCAGGGAATTCCTAGAGGCATGGCACTCATCCACAGATTCAATCAATAAGCACATCGACCTGGAGGAGAAAGTGAGGTCTGCAGATGCTGGAGATCAGAGCTGAAAATGTGTTGCTGGAAAAGCGCAGCAGGTCAGGCAGCATCCAGGGAACAGGAGAATCGACGTTTCGGGCATAAGCTACATCGACCTGGACCCAATATACTGGCCACTGCAGCAGACAGCTGGAACTGACAACCGGAAGCGGCAGATTCAAACCACTACAAATGCCAGAGGAAAGATCACAGAAGTGTTTCACAGGAGGGTCCCAAGCACTGAGGATGTCACCTAGACAGGGGACGAAACGTCTGCAACACAAATTCCCAGCTTGGCGAACAGAACCACAACATTTCTCAATGAACATCGCACAAACTCATTGAAGGCTGAAAGGTGATCACTCTTGATGCTGAACAGCACCTGGTCTGCCTCAGATTAGGAAAGGTATCTCAAAACACTAGTTGTTTCATGCTGCTACTGTGTAACAGCAGCAAAACACACGTGGTGTTTGTTACTAATGGGATGCTGCCATCAAACCAGACTTTCTGCCCAGCCCTGGAACATCAGAGATTGAGGGTGACCTTACAGAGGTTTATGTGAGGGGCATGGATAGAGTCAATAGTCAAGGTCTTTTCCCCAGGGTAAGTGAGTTCAAAACTAGGTGGCATAGGCTTAAGGTGAGAGGGGAAAGATTTAAAAGGGACCTGAGGGGCAACGTTTTCACACAGAGCGTGGTGTGTGCATGGAATGAACTGCCAGAGGAAGTGGTGGAGGCTGGTACAATTGCAACATTTAAAAGGCATCTGGATGGGTGTATGAATAGAGAGGGTTTAGAGGGATATATGCCAAATGAGACTAGATTAACTTAGGATATCTGGTCTGCATGGATGAATTGGACTGAGCGTCCGTTTCTGTGCTGTCCGTCTCTAGATGTAATGTGGTCTATGAATTTCAGTGCCAGTGTAATGCCAGTCCCAATAAGGGCATCATAACAAACAACAGGCCCCTTTGACTTTCACAACTAACCCTCAGTTGATTCCATGATTGGACAGGATTGGCTAAATAATCCCAAGTGTGCACATAATTACTGTCAACCAATTCAATATTGTTAGTCAGACATGCAATGTTGTGCACTTGTACATACTGGAAGCTACATGAATTAATGCACAGACATTAGTTTGCAGGCAGAGAGAACATGTTCGTGCACTGTACACGTTTCAACTAAACTGACAAGTCATTCTCTGTTTCATTTATCAGGGAAATACCTTGACCAGAGTCAGCCTATTTGGGTTGAAATTTAAGCACAGCTTGACAATTAACTGTCATTCATTATTAACTGGTGCATTCTCCATGGAAATGCCTCCACTAACCATTGTCTATTTGCCATCCATTCAGCACTGTTCTCTTGTAAAAATATTACCCTCTCTTTGCTTTGGTATTTCTTGTCAATTGTCCTGATGAGCACAAGACAAAACTCTTCTTGCAAAATGTATCCTTTTTCACAAATACTCAAGGTCTGTATGACCAGTCTACGAAATGCATCTTAATGTGAGCACTTCTTCCATGACTTTGCGTTGCAATTAAATCGATAGACGATATGAACTTGAAAAGGAGAATAAAATGCAAAGTTGTGGGGTCCAGCTCATTGGCTTGTTCTGATAAAGAGCTGTCACAGACTCCGTGGGATGATTGGCCTCTATGTAAATTCCATGCTAATGACATGAGGGTTTTATTAACATGCCAGAGGGTGACTAATTGATATGCTGCATTGATGGGGCCACATTGTTGGTGGAGTCTAGGGCTCATCCCGGAAGAATATTGAATCCAATGAATGTGGAGTGTACATTCACCAGGATAATGCCAGGATGAGAAAACATCAAATCTCGCAAAAATTATTTGCTGTTTCATATTGCTGATTTAATTCCACACAGTCCTTGCAGAGGTCATTCACAACACCTGATCCTAGATCAGGAGACTCTGATCCCGGATTGGGAATGATGTTTGGTCTTGACTGACCAAATCATATTCTGCACTGTTGGGAGTTATATTCTGCATTTAATGGTTTAAATCTGGGACTGGGGAATGGAGTACAGACTGAGGGAATGTAGAATTATAGAATCATGGAATCCCTACAGTGCAGAAAGAGGCCATTCAGCCCATCAAGTCTACACCGGTTCTGTGAAGAGCATCCCATCCAGACCCACAAACCACCCCCCACCCCCATCCCCCAACCGTCTGCATGAGGTTTATACCACGGCCAACACACCTAACCTGCACACTTTTGGACTGTGGGAAGGAAACCTTTGCAGACATGGGGAGAAAGGGAGTCGGGTGTGAGTCTAAGGGAGTGGGGTTTCAGTCTGAGGGAGTGGGATGGGGTAGGGATCTGGGGAGCAGTGAGGTCTGAGGGTCTAGGGGAGTGGGAAGTGGGACGGTGGGAGGGGAGTGAGTTGGAGTTCGGGAGGTTTGCACTGAGGAATAAATATGTTGACCACATGGATTCTTTGATCTTTTGCTTTTCTTCTTTCTTGAGAATAATTCCATATTAGGTGGGAAAACACTGGTGCCAAGTTTCCGTGTCTCTCTAACATTCTGCACCTAAATGGTTTGGTCAGTGGGGTAGTGGTGGGTTCGAACTGATTAAAGTCAAATGATCTCAAACCATTTCTCACTGGACTCAAGTGTTTCAGGCGGATATTAACAGGGTGGTAATTTCTCCTGGAGCTTATTGGCTTGGTCAAAAAGGGCTTTTTCCCTTTTTACAAAACGGTGGCTGTAATATTAAAGAACAAAATGAAGGGTGGTCGAGAAGTCAATCCCCTCTGGGTCGAATCCATTGTCCTCCGATAATAAATTCAAATCAAGAAGGTTCAAACCAACACCTTTATTTTTCAAAGATTCTTAAAAATGAACCTACATTTTTAATCTTGTGTCGTTCTTCCATATCTCTCTCTCTCTCTCTCTCTCTCGCTTCCTTTTCTCGCTTTTTAAATTGCTTTTTTTGCCATCACAGGCTTGAGGGTAACAGTTTCATCAAAGCTGCTGACAAAATAGTGTGAGACAGGTTATAATTAAACCCACGCGTAGCGGCCATTACACCACCAGCGCATTAGTCACGAGTTGACATGCCGCATGTCAGCCCTTCATTCAGCCTGTTAATAAGCATCATTAGCATGTTTCCCGAAGCCTGATGTTAGGTATATGTTCATTTTAAAATCACAGACTTCCATTTGTGATCCAAAATAGATGTCACCTTTTGGAGCCGTCCCTGTTTCTGCCGTAGCTCCGATTTCTGAGTCACCGCTAACTCCTGCTCTGTGTTTATAGAATTCTTGTTTTGCAACCAGCAGTTCAGTGTTTCGAAGCAGTGTCTTTTCCGTTTATGCATAAGGGAGCCCTTTTTCTGCCTTGGTCCATCAGCTGTCATGACCCTCATCTATGTCTTGGTTACCAATAAATGCAGCCATTTTGTTATATTTATAGCTGGCCTCCTAGCTTTCACTCACTGTAAACTCCAGCGCATTAGCAATATTGCTGCCTTTATCCTAGCCATTAAATTGAGGCCATGTCTGTCTTCTGAGGAGGATGTAAAAGATCCCACAACCTTCTGGGTGGTCTAGTTCCTCTATGTCCTGGAAAACATCTATCTCAATGCAATATCGATAAAAAACATCTCTAGTCATTATTGCACTATTGCTGTGGGATCTTGCTGTGCACTGACTGCCAGTCACGTTTTCTACATTACTTCAGTGACCTTCAAAAGTACTTCATTGGCTTTGGAGTGACATAAAGGAATTAGATAAAACAGCAAGTCTTCCTTCTCTATTCCAGAATATCAGAACATCATTACAGAGAGGCCCCTGTAGCTCACTAATCCTGGTTTTCAATGCAGATGGAAATTCTCACACCTCCCGGTACCTCACATGTTGGTTCACTGGACATAATCAAAATCAAAGGGGGTGAAAACACAAATTGAGGAGATATCTGTCTTTCTCTGCAATGAATGGAATTCCTCAATGGAATCACACTTCTTGAATCACGTTTAAAAAAATTGTAGAAATAATCTTGTCCTTGATTAAAAATCAAATTTCAATCCCAGCACTCCGCTTTCCCGATTGATATTCTTGTAGGTCACAGCACAGTGTGCAGTTGGTGAGTGATTCACAGGTGGAGAGGATTCACATTGTCTTTCTATCTTTCCTTCTCTTGCCTAGCTTTGAGACGTCTGTAAAGATCTGTATAATATTTCAATCTCTAAAGGTTCATGTGTAATGCTATGGAATGAGAGGACTTGTGGAGAGGGTGTTTGACCATACAGAAAGAGAATATTTTTGAGAGTCTTGTACAATGCGTCAGGTTGCACTGGAATAGTAGGTCCAATTTTGGTCTCCTCTCAGAGTGAGTGGTGTTGAGGCTTTGGAAAAGGTCACCAGAACTAATTCCTGATGTCATAGTTACCACATTAATCAAAGACAGCCACTAATCCATATTTGGATTGATGGTAGTTTCTCTTCTATTTTCGCATCAACTTGTTCAAAGATGATATTACACGTTTCTGAACATAGGCCTCCTGGCTGCAAGATAGGGTCGCTATCACTGCCCCACAAAAGCCTTTGATGGCTGTTCCTAAGATGATAAAAGATTGTGCTCCTGTTGACATTATGTTAAGCAGGTTAAGAAAGACAGCTGTTGCTAGTTTATGTTGTGTGAAGTCAGAAGGTGTGTGGATGTCAGGAGGCAGTAAGTTTGAGAACAGTTTCTCTCCCATGTAGTGGATGCTGAGTTTCTGAAGGCCTTCAAGCAAGAGCTGGACCAGTTTCTGCATTTGGAATATTGTGAGCAGGTCTTATCTAAAAAACAATGTGCTGGTATTGGAACGGGCTCAGTGGAGGTTTATAAGGATGACCCCAGGGCACAAGGGCTTGTCATATGAGGAGCGGTTGAGGACTTTGGATCTCTACTCAATCGAGTTTACAAGAATAAGGGGGAATCTGACTGAAAATTACCGAATACTGACATGCCCAGATGGACTGGACATGGGGAAGATGTTTCCACTGGCAGGAGAGTCTTGGATCCAAGGCCACAGCCTCAGTTTGAAGGGATGACCTTTTAGAACTGAGATGAGGATGAATTTATTCAGCTGGAGGGTGGGGTGAATCGATGGTACGCATTGCTCCAGAAGGTTGTGGAGGCCAAGTCATTGAGAGCATTTAAGACAGAGAGAGATTGATAGTTAGGGAATCAATGGTTGCAGGGAGAAGGCAGGAGAACGGGGCTGAGAAACATAGCAGTTTTGAACAAATGGTGGAGCAGACTCGATGGATCGAATGGCCTAATACTGCTCCTTTATAGACTCTGGTCTTCTGATTGTGGCAGTGATCGCTGTATGTTATATATCTATGTATGATATTATTGAGGAGATGTAGAATAAGGGGCTAATTCTTAATTGTTTATGTCAATGACAACATGATAATTCATAGAATCCCTACAGCGTAGAAAAAGGCCATTCAGTCCAACGAGTCCACACTGACCCTCGAAAGAGCAACCCAGTCAGACCCATCTCCCCACCCTTTCCCTGTAACCCTACATTTCCCATGGCTAACGTACCTAACCTACACATCCCTGGACACCACGGGTAACTTAGCATGGCCAATCCACCTATCCTTGGTCTGTGGGAGGAAACTGGAGCACCCGAAGGGAACCTACGCAGACATTGGGGAATGTGCAAACTTCACACAGACAGTTGCCAGAGGGTGGAATCGAACCCAGATTGCTGGCACTGTGAGCTACTGTGCCACCCATAACTATGTAATAGGAGAGACAATGATGAAAAGACTCCAGTGAATGAATACTAACAGTGTATAGTATAATTAACATACATTAGTTAGTTTGGTCTAAATAAACAATTGCTTCAAGAACATAATTTTATCATCTACAACTCAACCTAATAACAAGAGAATCAACTTTTACAACAGACCAGGTACTAATAACTAATTCAGGTTCTCCTAAACTTGTATCAACTACCTTGGTAGTTTAAAAAAGAATTCCCCAAATTTCTCCTCCAAAATTAGCCCTTGTTTTTACTGTAATCCTCCTTTCCCAGGGGATAGGGTGATTTGAAGTGTGTGAGAGATGTATATGGCACACAAGGTCACATAACTGCATGTGACACGTTGGCTGCACCAATGGAACTTTTAGCCTCTGCCAATATTCATGTGTTTTAGAGAAAGTGGTGGCAAGGCATGTAGGCTGATTCTCCATCTGGTAAAGATCAATAACTCTTCTTTGATCATTGCCATCTTAATACAAAGTGATCACATGGTCCTGTATGGGGGAAGAGCATCTAGATGATTCTGTATAGTTGGCACGATTTGCCAGACGGGCCTATTGTTTAAGTGGATTCTGCAAATCCCTTAGCAGGATTCAAAAAGTACACGGCAGTTCTTTCTCCAATCAATCTTTCAGATTTATTAATTCTTCATCATACTGCTGCTAGTGGGATCTTGCTGTGTGATCATCTGCTGTTACACTTGTTTAAAAAGCAGTTTTGGAAAGAAACTTCACATTAAGTGCTTTGGAACACTTTTACTAACTGAAACACAAGCAAGTATTTTTATTTTATTAGTAAAACCCAAGGAATTGCTTTCATATACAATTTTCATGATCTCAGGACATACAGAAGTGTTTGTCCATTCACCTTTGTGAGGTGTAATGTAGGAAATGCAGCAACCAGCAAACTCCATCAAACAGTGACGTGACAATGGATATTGGTGAGAGGCCAGCTTTGCCTGGACACCAGGAACAATTCCCCTGCTCTGCTTCAAAATAGAACCATAGAATCCTTTACAGCCACCCGACCAGGCACATGGACATTTGGTTTCACATCTCATCTGAGAGATGGCACCGACAACACTCCAGTGTAAGAACCTCAAAACAAAAGGAAGTCATTCAGCTTTTCCAGCCTGATCATAGCTGACCTAACACTTCAATGCTTTTTACCCGTACTACTTCCATAACCCTTTATGCCATTGCTAATCCAAAATATATCAATCTCTACTTTAAACATTCTCAAAGACTAAGCTTCCACCTCTGCGTGTAGAGAATTGCAAAGATTCACCAAACTTTGCCAGAAGTGTCAGTTCTGGTTTCTTATTCATCTATAGAATCCATCTACCAGGCCCGCTGTCAAGGAAAGGCCACCAGCATTCTCAAAGATCCATCCCATCCTGGCAATGCTTTTCTACAACCCCTAACCTTGGGGAGAAAGTACAGAAACCTGAAGACACGCACCAGTCAGTTTTGAAACAGTTTCTACCCTACTATTGTTAGAATACAGAAGGGATTCGCAAACTCTTAACATTCGCCTGTACCTGTGATTTTGTTTTTGCAACTGTTTACCTATTATTTATTTATCTATGCTACTAAACTCTGTGAGCTGCCTGTATTGCTCGCAAGACAAAGCTTTTCACTGTGCCTTGGTACATGTGACAATAAATTCAATTCAATTGATCATTGAAAGAAAAATAGACATTATTGGCTGAGCCGACATTTAATCTCTAAACGTCTTTGAGAAGATGGTGGTAAGCAGCCTGAAGTGCACTCAGGTCTCTGGCATTGGATATGAATCTCGGAACGATGCAGTGTAGTGTGCCCTGTGAGCCCAGCTGACAATGTAATGGTGGCAGCAAATGGCAAACATGATCGCATGACACTGGCAAAGAATTAGTGAAATGTCTGCCCTCCAACCTCTATTGCCTTCCTTAATTCTATTTAAAATAACAATCGTGAAGGAATATTGAAATTCTAGAAAGTGACGGCTATAAAAGAAAGACTTCTTGTGTCAATTACTTCAAATTGTTATCAGATGTGTGAAGTTTATCAGAACAGCCCAGACCTCAACATACTGACAGAAAATGCAGAGAGTTGTTTTAACAGAAGGTAGAGAATTATTCATCTTCCTGTGGAAAAGCAAACAGTGATTTTCCTTTGAATAATTTAAGTAATTACCTAGAATGTAAACAGTTCACTTTATTCTTTAATCGCAACCTCCAATGTCCAGATGCCTGCCTTTCAGGATGCCACATTGGGGAATTGTAGGGAATTTCAACACTTTGCTCACTTAGTGAATCTTTATTGACAGAAAACCTGTAGGCTGCCTGATACCTGGAAACTTCCAGTTTTTCAAATTTGCCCAAAACACCATCCCTTTACCTCATGGATCTGGTTTTCATTTCAGTTTAGAACGATTGGAAGTGTTGGGGTGGGGGCGAGTTGGGTTGGCAGAAGAGGTGGTGGGGGTAGAGGGAAGTTGGAGCGAAACAGGATTATAAAGTAAGTGAGCATCAGCAGATGTTGTTAGCTCATTACAACATTCTTGCTGTTCACCTCTGGAACCTGGATCCAACATCCACTCAAGAGGTGGCCTTGCATAAATAGGTAACTGTTGTTTCCCTGCACCATGTGGAAATACTCTCCCCACTCCCTGGTAATATTGATGAAGGCTTCTGTTCATTGATCAAGGTGTTAGGTGCAGGGTGAATATTTCCTTGTTATCTCTGGAACCCAGGTCTTCAGCCCAGAGGACAGTGTGAGGAACACAATGTCACAGTCTGTATATGTCAGAATCTGAATTCAATGCAAGAAAGGGAGATCTCTTTTTGCAGCCCAACAGAAACACCGTGGTAAAAAAATTGAGTCCTCCCTCTTACTCACTCTTTCTTTTACAGCCTTTCTCAGTTTCTCTCTTTTAAACCTTTGTTCTCTTTTTCTGATTTGACATTCTCAGTGTTGATTCAGTTTTGGAAGGAGGCCACTGGCTAGCTGACAGGTGAGAGCTCCTGCAAGCCTAAATTCAATACAAACTGACCCGAAATCCCTTAATAGAAACTGGTGAGTGTGAGAGGCTCGCTGACTGGGAGTTGTTGTTATTTGCACACACAGAAGGCTGGGTTTGGGTTAGTGCAGAATTCTTGCCTGAGTGTGAACAGGAGTTTCTAGTCCTTTGCATATTTAATGATGGGTTGCCAAACACACTAACGATGGACCATATCCTTTCTTCTGTCATTTTATTGTGGGGCGTTGAGGATGAAGCTAGTTTCATTCCACAAAATGTGTGGGTGGTATGGAGTACCTGATCTCATAACAAACTGGTTCAGCTCTTTGATGAGAAGGGTGTAATGATTTCTCTGCAGTGAGCTAGTATAGTTGGATCATTGTGGTGTAAATTTGATGACGCGCTTTGCATTTGAGAGGCTTTGACAACCTCTAATTGTTTGAATTAATTCACGAGTTAGAGTTTCATTGAAACCAAAGTCAAAAATGCCCAGAAATTTCAGAAGTTATTGCAGAGAGTTGCAGGAGTTTGTTATAACTGCTCCTATGTAGGTTACAGCAAAGAAAATTACGTGGGAGATATTCCACCACTCTCTGGATAAATTCTTAAAAATCCTCCCTTGCATTTATTTATAATTCCCCTGTATTTATAGCCCTTAGCTCTGGCCAGAGTGGGGTGTGCAGGACAATGGTTCCAACTTCAAGTCCTACTCCAGGGGTTGCTGGTCAGGGAAGGTGCACTCATTACAGGGCCAAAATATTTCAAGACAACTTATAAATCCCTTCCAGCACACACCAATAGGCTTTAGGAGAGGGAGAGATCCCTGGTCAGTCACATGATGGGATGAAATTGGAACATTTCCCATCACCACCCATGGCTACAAGAAATATATAGAAAGGACAGGATAGAGGGAGTTTTACTCTGAATCTGTCCCTGTCCTGGGAGTGTTTGTTAGGGACAGGATAGACGGAGCTTTATTCTGTATCTGACCCTGTGCTGTCCCTCTCCTGGGAGTGTTTGATAGGGACAGAGTAGAGGGAGCTGGCCCTAATAGGATAATGAAGGCGGCATTAGGTATGTTTGCCCTTATTGGTCAGAGCATTGAATATAGGAGTTGGGAGGTCATATTGCGGCTGTACAGGATGTTAGTTAGGCCACTTTTGGGATATTGTGTGCAATTCTGGTCTCTCTGCTATAGGCAGGATGTAATGAAACTCGAAATGGTTCAGAAAAGATTCACAAGGATGGTGCCAGAGTTGGAGGGTTTGAGCTATAGAGAGAGGCTGAATAGACTGGGTCTGTTTTCCCTGGAGCATTGGAGGCTGAAGGGTGACCTTATAGAAGTTTATAAAATCATGAGGGGCATGGATAGGATAAATAGGCAAGGTCTTTTTCCCAGGATGCTGGAGTCCAAAACAAGGGGGCATAGGCTTAGGGTGAGTGGGGAAAGATTTAAAAGGGACACCTTTTTCACGCGTGTATGGAACAAGCTGCCAAAGGAAGTGGTGGAGGCTGGTACAGTTACAATTTAAAAGGCATCTGATGGGTACGTGAATAGGAAGGGTTTAGAGGGAAATGGGTCAAATGCTGGCAAATGGGACTAGATTAATTTCGGATATCTGGTCAGCATGGACGAGTTGGACTGAAGGGCTTGTTTCTGAGCTGTATATCTCTATGACTCTTTGACTCTTGTATCTATCCCTGTGCTGTCCCTCTCCTGGGAGTGTTTGAAGGGGACAATTGGAACCTGATGTGAATAGTTCTGTCTGCAGCAGTAAAACATCTGTCACCCTGTTGAGCACCAAAGTATGCATGAAAAAAGTCATAAAGAAGATTGATTACAAACTTATATATAATATATAAAAGCAATCTCTCTGGTGGAATGAGGATTTGTAATTTTTAATTCATTTTTTAATATTAAACGTAATTAAAATACACTACTCATTTTAATAGGATTTAAATTTATCAGCTACTGGTAAGGAGGTCACACTGTCATTTGAAATAAATAGTTTGCAATGGTTTTGCTCGTAATCTGTGCCTCACTCCCTCCAGATTCTGACCAGACTGCTCCAACCTTTATGATTCTTCTAAAATATTTAAAAGGATTCCAGTTTGATGGGACATTTTGCAGTTTTCGAAATACTCATCAAGGTGCCACAGGAATTGCTGAAACCTGCGATAAGACTAAACTTTAGAGACAACCGAGCGGAAAATTATCTAACAAGGAGTTAAATTGTACAGAATGTTATGGGATGAGAGGCAGAGCCTGTGTTGTGACTGAGAACAGGACCTTAGATCATGTTGATGGATGGTGGGACCATGGGCTAATGGTGGCCCACGATATGGTCACCAAGACCGGTGGCAATGGAAAGTAGCAAGTAGTCTCTGAGGGCCCCCAGACCAATCAGGGGTCTGTCAGATTGTCACCACAACTGTGCCCCTGATAAAGGTACCTACGGCTCAGGTTTCAGGTTGAATAAAATGCAGCTCCATGTTTGGTGCCTTTGAGAGGCAAATATGTTTTGTTCTTTAATGGGCTCCTGTTTGGTAGTGTCAGAGGCTTGGCCCCAAGAGTCTCGCCATGTGCCAGAAATGAGGACTCCCACCACTCCCCCCTCCCTGGAACATGTTGGGAATCCATGAGGTGTCAGTCTCTCTATGTGGTAGCCCCTTCCAATACTAGGGAAAATTGACCTTTTTTTTATTCAATTGTAGAACGTGAGTGATGGCGAGCAACATTTATTGCCCATCTGCAATTGCCCTTGTGAAGGTATTGATGAGCTGCCTTCTTGGATCACTGCCCTGAGGGAAGGAATTCCAGGATTTTGATCCAGAGAAACTGAAGAAATGACGATATAATACCAATAATTGAGTTAATTGGTTGCCCATTTCTGAGTGGTAAATGGCCACTGAGGTGAAGGTCCCACAGTTGAGAAAATCCTGTGACAGCAGAAAGACCCCAGAGCTCTTAACAGATTTTATCTGCCCTCACTTTACAAGCAGCCCTGCCTTGCAGTGTATGGGGAACACTGGGGACACACCGTGTGTCCCTTTTGTTTACCCAGCAGAGCTGTAGTCTCATAAATGTTTGGAGAGGATATAGTGGTTTAACTGACAGTTAAAATTATCCAATCACCTTAAGAGTTATGGAGATAGCATGGGAAAATAACATTGAGGAGATGATCCTGAATGTTGGAACAGGAGAGATGGCCTTCCCTAGTTTGTCAGGTTCTGAGGACCTGCCTGAATGGTCCTGAGAAGATCGGCACTGTGAGTATGGATATGCTGGGTGACCAATCAGGGGTATGGATGTGTGGGTAGGTTTCAGTCAACTCAGCTGAAGAAATCTGCCTGACGAGAGTTGGTCCCATCCTGAGTGGCAGGCGATGATGATGGTTGACCTTTCTCATTAGTGATTTTCTGATTGTCCTGGATAACAAGCCATTTCTGGGAAACCCCTCACTGTCTCTCAAAGTAAAACTATCAGGCAAGGCTTAGCAGAACACTCCAGGAACTCAGCCAAGGATTCAGTTTTGAAAAGGCGATCCACAGCATTGGAAAGATCTGAAGTTACTGCCTTCGATTTTGGCTCTTCCTCATGTTTTAGAAGAGCAGGCCAGTGCTCACTCAGTCTGTTGCCTCACCTTTTTGAGTTCAACTGTCACAGATCTCTGGATGGCCTCAAACTGTTGGCTCTTCCTACAATCCACAGAGATGGTCCAATGTCTTCTCATTGAAGCAGAGAAATGGTCAGTACTTCAGGAATAACGGCTGAGATTGGACCAGCCCCAATAAGAGGAGTGGAAATGAGATTTTCTCTTGGTTTTCTATAATCAGTTGGAGCTTAAACAGGCTCCACAAAGAAACCATGTACATTCTTTGCTTTCACTTCCCTAGCTCCTTCCAAAATGGAATACAGCTCCCTGGGAGTTACCTGGAATACTGCTCCCTGGGAGTTACCTGGCTGAGGAGCAAGGCATTAATTACTGATTTGCAGGGTAGTGATTCTGAGTCGCTGTGAGTCTCAAGGTAGATTCAGGCAATTTGCTGTTGAGTTTATTCTGATCACAAGAATTGATTCTTGCAATCCCAGACACAAGTGATGTTCTCACTTGGCATTCCCCAGAACCTCATTAGGTCTAAGCAAATGAAAACAAAAACAAATACTGGAGATCACAGCGAGTCAGGCAGCATCCATAGAGAGAGCGCAAGCTAGCGTCTTGAGTCGAGATGACTCTTCATCAAGCTGCGTCATCTAGACTCGAAATGTTAACTTGCTCTCTCTCCATGGATATTGCCCGACCTGCTGTGATCTCCAGTGTTTCAGTTCAGATTCCAGCATCAGCAGGAATCTGCAGGTAGTAGGAAATCCTGCATATTATTCCAGAGCCCCTCTCGATGGTTTAAGAGGAGATAATGAGGATATTGAATAACAATTTCACAATTGGAAGGTGTTATGAGGGAAGGCAACTTGGAGAGGAAAGTAAGATTTATTTTTCTTCTTTTAAAAGTGAGAGGTAATTGAATCGCCAATGTTGGGCCTGAAGACCCCTTTTTCTTTTTGTAAACATCACTCCTACAAATCTTTCAGTCGATTCTGACTGATTAGAAGCAGATTCCTATTCCCCTGTGCAGAGTCTGGAGCTAGTAGCTGCAAGGTTCAATTACACAGGCAAACAGTGCACACTGACTAAAGTCTGAAAAGTCTCACATTATAATGAGGAAATATCCTTAGGATGCTTTCCGCTTCTGAAAGCAAAATCACCGTGTTATGCTTTTCAGCTTTGTGGCTGATGGAAGCACATATTTTGCTGGTGATTTGGCAGATTCCGTGAGCAGGGGTTGTCGAGTGGGGAATTGTGTTTGTTTAGATTTCAGGAGGAAGCAGATGTGTGTGGTTTGCAACAGGAAAAATGGTTTTATCACTACATCAGTCATAACATTTGGCAAACGTCAGTGGCTGAACGTACACATCTGGTCCTTATGCTAAACTCATTAGAGACAGACTGAAAACCTCCCTTACAGTGCTGAGCTTTCAAAGCTGAACTGAGATAAAGGAGGTATATTTCAGATGAAAGGAAAACAGGCTGGACTGCTCCATACTACTGATGAACTCAGAGAGATGCCTCTTGGTTCTTCCAAAGCCACTGTTTTGCTTAAGTTATCAGATCATCTCCAGAAAGTGAAAAGTGATGGCTAACCTCTCACTTTCTCAGGATGAGGAATAAACATTGGCATTGCTCGGGATGTCCAATTCCCAATATTTTTGTTTTGTTTTTAAATGTGGGGATGAATCTATTGGGATTAGTGTTATAGTTGCAATGTTTTAGTTGGGGGCATGGGAGGAGGGGAGGGCGCAGAAGGGCAGGATTGACTGGTACGAGGGGTCATAGTTTTAAGATATTAGGAGAAAGGTATAGAGGGGACGTCAGAGGAAGATTCTTTACACAGAGAGTTGTGAATGCATGGATTGCGTTGCCAGCGGTGGTGGTGGAAGCAGAGTCATTAGGGTCATTTAAGCAACTGCTGGACATGCACAAGGACAGCAGTGAGTTGAGGGGTGCGTAGGTTAAGCTTTTTATTTTACATTAGGATTAATCCTCGGCACAACATTGTGGGCCAAAGGGCCTGTTCTGTGCTGTACTTTTCTATGCTCTATGTTCTAAGGGGTGGTGTCTGTTTGCTATTTAACAAGGCGTGGGATGTCAGCTTATCTTACCCCATCACATGGCCATTCCAGGTACAGACCAGTCAAACATCCCCTTACCCAATCATAGTAACTTCTCCAGAGCTCCCTGCCTTCCCTGGCATCAGTTCCTGTGGTTTGTGACCCCTTAGAGAGTGATAGCCAATCATAGCTCAGTGGGAGACTGTGTATTGAGTCGGAAGAGATAGGAGAGGTCTTGAACAAGTACTTCTCTTCAGTATTTACGAACGAGAGGGACCGTATTGTAGAAGAGGAGAGTGTGAAATGGACTGGTAAGCTAGAAGAGATACCTGTTAGGAAGGAAGATGTGTTGGACATTTTGAACAACTTGAGGATAGACAAGTCCCCCGGGCCTGACGGGATATATCCTAGGATTATGTGGGAAGCAAGAGAGGAAATTGCAGTACCGTTGGCAATGATCTTCTCGTCTTCACTGGCAACGGGGGTGGTACCAGGGGACTGGAGAGTAGTGAATGTTGTGCCCCTGTTCAAAAAAGGGAATAGGGATAACCCCGGGAATTACAGGCCTGTTAGTCTTACTTCTGTGGTAGACAAAGTAATGGAAAGGGTACTGAGGGATAGGATTTATGAGTATCTGGAAAGACACTGCTTGATTAGGGACAGCCAGCACGGATTTGTGAAGGGTAGGTCTTGCCTTACAAGTCTTATTGAATTCTTCGAGGAGGTGACCAAGCATATGGATGAGGGTAGAGCAGTGGATGTAGTGTACATGGATTTTAGTAAGGCATTTGATAAGGTTCCCCATGGTAGGCTTATGCGGAAAGTCAGGAGGCACGGGATAGAGGGAAATTTGGCCAATTGGATAGAGAACTGGCTAACCAGTCGAAGTCAGAGAGTGGTGGTAGATGGTAAATATTCTGCCTGGAGCCCAGTTACAAGTGGAGTTCCGCAGGGATCAGTTCTGGGTCCTCTGCTGTTTGTAATTTTTATTAATGACTTAGATGAGGGAGTCGAAGGGTGGGTCAGTAAATTTGCAGATGATACGAAGATAGGTGGAGTTGTGGACAGTGAGGAGGGCTGTTGTCGGCTGCAGAGGGACTTAGATATGATGCAGAGCTGGGCTGAGGAGTGGCAGATGGAGTTCAACCCTGCCAAGTGTGAGGTTGTCCATTTTGGAAGAACAAATAAGAATGCGGAATACAAGGTTAATGGTAGGGTTCTTAGTCAGGTGGAGGAACAGAGGGATCTTGGGGTCTATGTACATAGATCTTTGAAGGTTGCCACTCAGGTGGATAGAGTTTGTAAGAAGGCCTATGGAGTATTATCGTTCATTAGCAGAGGGATTGAATTCAAGAGTCGTGAAGTGATGTTGCAGCTGTACAGGACTTTGGTTAGGCCACAGTTGGAGTACTGTGTGCAGTTCTGGTCGCCTCACTTTAGGAAAGATGTGGAAGCTTTGGAGAGGGTGCAGAGAAGATTTACCAGGATGTTGCCTGGAATGGAGAGGAAGTCGTACGAGGATAGGTTGAGAGTTCTCGGCCTTTTCTCGTTGGAACGGCGAAGGATGAGGGGTGACTTGATAGAGGTTTATAAGATGATCAGAGGAATAGATAGAGTAGACAGTCAGAAACTTTTTCCCCGGGTACAACAGAGTGTTACAAGGGGACATAAATTTAAGGTGAAGGGTGGAAGGTATAGGGGAGATGTCAGGGGTGGGTTCTTTACCCAGAGAGTGGTGGGGGCATGGAATGCGCTGCCCGTGGGAGTGGTAGAGTCGGAATCATTGGCGACCTTTAAGCGGCATTTGGATAGGTACATGGATGGGTACTTAATCTAGGTTAGACGTTCGGCACAACATCGTGGGCCGAAGGCCCTGTTCTGTGCTGTATTGTTCTATGTTCTATGTTTGAATGATGTGTTGTTTTGACTGGCCTGATATTGAGCTTAAGGGAAAGTGAGGTCTGCAGATGCTGGAGATCAGAGATGGAAATGTGTTGCTGGAAAAGCGCAGCAGGTCAGGCAGCATCTAGGGAACAGGAGAATCGACGTTTCGGGCATTAGCCCTTCTTCAGGAATGAGGAAAGTTGGTCCAGCAGGCTAAGATAAAAGATAGGGAGGAGGGACTTGGGGGAGGGGCGTCGGAAATGTGATAGGTGGAAAGAGGTCAAGGTGAGGGTGATAGATCAGACTGGGGTGGGGGCGGAGAGGTCGGGAAGAAGATTGCAGGTTAGGAAGGCGGTGCTGAATTTGATGGATTTGACTGAGACAGGCTGGGGGGAGGGGAAATGAGGAAACTGGTGAAATCCGAGTTCATCCCTTGTGGTTGGAGGGTTCCAAGCCGGAAGATGAGGCGTTCTTCCTCCAACCGTCGTTTCGCTGTGGTCTGACGATGGAGAAGTCCAAAGACCTGCATATTCTTGGTGGAGTGGGAGGGGGAATTGAAATGTTGAGCTACAGGGTGGTTGGGTTGATTGGTCCGGGTGTCCCAGAGGTGTTCCCTGAAACGCTCCGCAAGTAGGCGGCCCGTCTCCCCAATATAGAGGAGGCCACATCGGGTGCAAAGGATGCAATAGATGATATGTGTGGAGGTGCAGGTGAATCTGTGGCGGATATGGAAGTTTCCTTTGGGGCCTTGGAGGGAGGTGAGGGGGGAGGTGTGGGCGCAAGTCTTGCACCTCCTGCGGTTGCAGGGGAAGGTGCCGGGAGTGGAGGTTGGGTTGGTGGGGGGTGTGGATCTGACGAGGGAATCACGGAGGGAGTGGTCTTTACGGAATGCTGATAGGGGAGGGGAGGGAAATATATCCTTGGTGGTGGGGTCCGTTTGGAGGTGGTGGAAATGGCGGCGGATGATGCGCTGTACATGGAGGTTAGTGGGGTGGTAGGTGAGGACCAGTGGGGTTCTGTCCTGGTGGCGGTTGGAGGGGCGGGGTTCAAGGGCGGAGGATCGGGAAGTGGAAGAGATGCGGTGGAGGGCATCGTCGACCACGTCGGGGGTGAAATTGCGGTCCTTGAAGAAGGAGGCCATCTGGGTTGTGCGTTTTTGGAACTGGTCCTCCTGGGAGCAGATGCGGCGGAGTCGAAGGAATTGGGAGAATGGGATGGCGTTTTTACAGGGGGCAGGATGGGAGGAGGTGTAGTCCAGGTAGCTGTGGGAGTCAGTTGGTTTGTAGTAGATGTCCGTGTTGATTCGGTCGCCTGAGATAGAAATAGAAAGGTCGAGGAAGGGGAGGGAGGAATCTGAGACTGTCCAGGTGAATTTGAGGTCGGGGTGGAAGGTGTTGGTGAAGTGGATGAACTGTTCAACCTCCTCGTGGGAGCACGAGGCGGCGCCGATACAGTCATCGATGTAGCGGAGGAAAAGGTGGGGGGTGGGGCCAGTGTAGCTGCGGAAGATGGACTGTTCCACATATCCTACGAAGAGGCAGGCATAGCTGGGGCCCATGCGGGTGCCCATGGCTACTCCTTTCGTTTGGAGGAAGTGGGAGGATTGGAAAGAGAAGTTGTTCAGGGTGAGGACCAGTTCAGTCAGTCGAAGGAGGGTGTCTGTGGAAGGGTACTGGTCGGTACGGCGGGAAAGAAAGAAGCGGAAGGCTTTGAGTCCTTCGTGATGGGGGATGGAGGTGTACAGGGACTGGATGTCCATGGTGAAAATAAGGCGTTGGGGACCGGGGAAGCGAAAATCATGGAGCAGGTGGAGGGCATGGGTGGTGTCCCGAACGTAGGTGGGGAGTTCTTGGACTAAGGGGGACAGGACGGTGTCAAGGTATGCGGAGATGAGTTCGGTGGGGCAGGAGCTTAACCCCATTTAAAATAAGATCCTGAATTAGATCATTGGCTTATTTCTGTTTGTGGAAGCATGCTGTGCACAAATCAGCTGTCACATTTCCTACATTACATTGCAATTATCAAAAAGGCATTTATTTTTCTGTTAAGCACTTTGGATCATCTTTTGGTTGGAAAAGGTGTTACATAAATGTAAGCCTTTCTGTTTGCAGCATTAAATAACATTGAAGTAAAGGGGTGATATTGGTAAAGTTGTGTTGTCATGGAAATAGCTATCCTGAGGTCCAGACTGATGCGAGGGACATGGGTTCAAATCCCTGGTAGAGTTTAGAAAGTTTCTTCGCAAAATCTGGATTTGAAAGCTGTTTCAATGATGATGATGTTGACATTATCATCTAAAAGTAAAATATTGCAGATGCTGGAAATTTCAATCAAACACAGAGAATGCTGGAGAAACTCAGAAGGTCTGGCAGCATCTGGGGACAGAGAAACAGCTAACATTCCCAGTCCAATCTGACTGAACTTTCTTCAACACTATCTTCAATCATTGGTAAATTCCCATCTGCTTCACTAATGTCCTTCATGGAAGGAAATCTGCCATCCTTACCTGGCCTGGCCTACGTGTGACTCCAGACCCACAGCAATGTGGTTGGCTCTTAACCACACTCTGAATGGCTTGGTGAGCCAACTAGTTCAAGGGCAAATTGGGAAGGGCAATAGATTCTGATCTTGCCAGTGATGCCAACATTTCAGAAAAGAATGAAAGAACAGTAAAGGGGAAATGCAGACCAGATTCATCAACATCTGAAGGGAAAGGCAGAACACTTTGACCCCATATTAACCTCTGCTTTCATTTCCTGGACACTTCTGCTGTTCCCACAGATCCCTCAGCTTGCCCTTCCTGCCTTTATGTCTCTCTCTGTCATTCTCTGTCTCTCTCACTCTCACCCTGTCTCTGTCTTTGTCTGTCTCTCTCACACACACACACACATACACGTGCACTTTCTCCCACTCTGTCTCACTCTCACATCTCTCACTCTCTCTCCTCCAGCAGTGACACCACAGCCTCAACTATCTAATTCTTACAATTTCCTGAGACCTCACTCATTGCCTTTGGTGCTGCCAGATCTGCTGAGTATTTCCACCGTCTTCTGTTTTTATTTTAGGTTTCCAGCATCTGTAATAGTTTGCTTTTGGGGGGAGAGTTGTGACAGGAGAGCTCACAATCTTGAAAAAGGACACGTGGATGAACACTGGAGTGTCAGATCATTCAAGGCTCTGGGCCTAGTGCGGGAAAATCAGATTCGAGTGGATAAGTTGGTGCAGATTCAGAGGGCCAGTTCTGTACTGCCTGACTCAGTAATTGTAAAGAGAAATGAAAGAGTAGGCAGCAGAGACTTTACATTTTACAGTGGAAGAGATGGTGACAGATGACGTGGGGGTGAAGGTTAATCTCAGAGGTAGCTGTGATATTTCCTTACTTTGAGGTTATTGCCCAAAAGCAAGGAACATCCACGACTCCCTTCTCCCTGCCATGAATCAGCAAGTTCACCTCAAATGCATGGAATGTATCACCCTAATATGGTTTGTGCCCATTGCAACAGCCGATGTTAAAGGTGAGTGTGCAATTAGGAAGCTGCAGCAAGTGACAGGCCTGCGTCACATCCCTGCCGAAGACTGGACAAGTGATGGCAGTTAATGCTGCAAAATAAATCATTGGACTTGCAGGAATGGAACTCAGCCAGATGGTTGGCAACTTCAGAGCCAGGGACACTGTCAAAAGTCAATAACATCTGAGCTCAGATAACAGCACAGGGACTGCAGCAGTTCAGGAAGGCAGTTCACCACCACCTACTCCAGGGCAACTAGGGATGGGTAATAAATACTGAATTAAACAAAAGTCAGTTTAATTGAAGGGGTCACCCAATGCTCTGAGCATGGAGTGAACACTTGATCAGCTAAAGTAGTAAAAATGGCTCCAGAAATGATCAGCCTGAGGTTCTCCTACCTCAGAACATCAGTAACAGAAGCTAGGGGTATGGCCAGTTTCTCCACAGGCAGAGGGGCATCAGATACCCTTCTCACACTGTGGGACATGACATAGGAATATGCCCGAAAGCAACGAGAGAAGAAGTTTTGGGTGTTATAGCGTACTGCCTTTGACTCAGTTCACCGTGTAGAGCAATGGTAAATCCTGGAGTGGGTTTGGAATACATCACTTAACCTGCCTCAGTCAGAAATTTTACAAATGGGTCAATAACGTGATGCATGCACTTAGAGACAAGGCACAGCCATATTTTCAGAGTAGAGATGAATAGATTCTTGATCAGCAAGGAGGGTGAAGTTATTAGAGTTGGGCTAGAATGGGGAATAATTCACCATGAATGGTACAGCAGCCTCAAGGGGCTAAGTAGCCCCCTCCTGTTCCTGATTTGGATGTGTTTGTGTAAGTCTGTAAGTGTCTATCTCCAAGGGAATGTCATGAATGGGATTAATTTCTTACCCAGTCCTATATCAATGAGTAGACCCAGGACAAGTCTGAAGCAAAGCTGAGACAGCTGGTATCAATTCTAGTTAATAATGTTATTGCTTTAGATTCAAGTTCATGAAAGAAGTAATTATCTCATTCTTTGCTTTTTCAAAAGAATGTTTTCTTAATCAATTTTCATAACACTAATTTACGAAAAAAATATTTTGGACGAAAACTAAACCGAGCTTTGATATTTTGAGAGGGTGGCACTCTTTACTGAGTCAACAAATGAAAAGTGGAGCTTTGTCAATGACAGTGTGAGGTAATGGTGACAGGGCCAAGCTGCTCTCTGAGCTGTTGCTGATGGATCCTCTCATTATAGGCTGGCTTGGTCTGGTGACGGAGGACGAAACCATTTCCTGCTCTAACTTAAACGAGTCTCTTGAAGTGAACACGATCAAGTTTATTGCACGTTAACAATGAATCATTGGTTTTAGATTTAGATTAGATTACTAGATTAGTGTGGAAACAGGCCCTTCGGCCCATCAAGTCCACACCGACCCGCCAAAGCGCAACCCACCCAGACCCATTCCCCTACATTTACCCCTTCACCTAACACTACAGGCAATTTAGCACGGCTAATTCTGCACATTTTTGGACTGTGGGAGGAAACCGGAGCACCTGGAGGAAACTCACGCAGACACGGGGGGAATGCGCAAACTCCACACAGAGAGTCGCCTGAGGCAGGAATTGAACCCGGGTCTCTGGCGCTGTGAGGCAGCAGTGCTGACCACTGTGCCACCGTGCTGCCCATAACTCACAGACATTGGAATCTTAAAGGGGCCTGAGTGATTTGGGCTACTGAAAAGAATTCCAGTGAGGTTGGACTATCTTTTATTCCTTTGACCAGCAGCGAGGTAGGTTTCTCATGAAAGGGTGAAATCTTTGAAGAGAAAATGAGGTCTGCAGATGCTGGAGATCAGAGATGGAAATGTGTTGCTGGAGAAGCGCAGCAGGTCAGGCAGCATCTAGGGAACAGGAGAAGAAGGGCTCCTGAAGGGTTCCTGAAGAAGGGCTAATGCCCGAAACGTCGATTCTCCTGTTCCCTAGATGCTGCCTGACCTGCTGCGCTTCTCCAGCAACACATTTCCATTTCTCATGAAAGGGTTCTGAGTTGCCAATTAAAATGGGAATTACTTATTAAACTCCTTCTTAGCGGCACAAATCAACCCATTAATACTGTTCCTTCTTTCCAAACACACCAAAGCAGCTGGATGTTGAGACATCTCGCCGTGGGAGTCAGGACTCAGTACCTGGAGGATTCAGCTCGTTACTGGCTCTGAGGACCATCCAGGTTGCTCAGCATCAAGCAGCATCTCAGCACAGGATCAGTGGGCACCGGCCGCACACTCTCTCATTCACCAACATTGCCATTTCTGAATTGGCAGGCCCTCACCATCACCATGGCACCTCACTGACATACTGGCAAGGAGCTTTGGAATCACACATCTGCATTGCACAGTACACCAGCAGCTGGCATTGAGATATTACTGCAAGGACACCACACACAGTCAGGCCCACAGCTCAGGGGCTAGACTGCTCACCTGCTTTCTTACTGTTCCCTCACTTAGTGCCTACCTCACAGCATTCTGCCTTGTCTAGCTGTGCGGATGAGTGCAGTCACACAAATAGGCAGCTTGCTTTGTTGCCCAGTAGTCCTCAGTTAAAGGGAGATGTGGATCTTGCTGTGCAGTAATGAGCTACATCGGTCCCACTCCTGATCCAAGTGCCAACTGTTTACACAGTAAGCCCACACTGCAGCAAGTAGCCAGCCAGGACTCAAAGGCTCAGGGGAGTTGCTTTCACTGAAGGCCACGGAGACCCTGGTCAGTCAGACATCGTAAGTCAAACGCAGCCTCTGATACTAGTCCAGGGGACTAGCTACCATCAGGCATCCAGGGGCTGTCCAGTTATTTCGCTCAAGGGGTGAGCCACAGTTGGTCTGTCAGATCCACTCACAAAATCGAAGAGTAACAGGGAGTGGGGGCTTGCAAAAGGCGGAGTTGCAGTGGGAAGGAGTGTTGGAAGCCATTCTTCTGGATGGGGAGGGGCTGCAGGCCGGGGGTGAGGACAGATGTCTCGGCCATTATTACTGTACCATGAGGAGGAGGACCTGCATGTTAGGGCCCTCTCCCCCAAGATCCTCAGCTGTTGTGACTACTATTTCATATGATGTCATCATTGTGGTGGTGTTGGTGGCCCCTCTCATTGCTCTTAGTCCATTCAGACCCATATATAACATCTCCCCTCAACCTTTGTCCTCAGGATTAACACAATACATTAATTCATATATTTACATTTCTCTGAAAGTGGAGACACAGGTAGACAGGGCAGTGAAGAAGACTTTTCATCAGTCAGGGCACTGAGTAGGGAAGATGGGAAGTTATGTTGCAATTGTACAGGGTGTTGGTAAGGCCTCACTTGAAGTATTGTATTTAGTTTTGGTCACCTTGTTATAGGAAGGATGTTATGAAACTGGAAAGAGTGCAGAAGAAATTTACAACGATGTGGCCAGGACTCAACGATCTGAGTTATAGGGAGAGGTTGGACAAGTGAGGACTTTATTCTTTAGAGCGTAAGAGACTGAGGGGGGATGTTATAGAGGTGTATAAGATCATGAGAGGCATGGATAGGGTGAATGCACTCAGTCTTTTTCCCAGGGTTAGGGAATCAAGGACTAGAGGGCATCAGTTTTAGATTAAACAGCAAAGAATAATAGGGAACCTCAAGGGAAATCTTTTTATACAGAGGGTGATATGCATATGGAATGAGCTGCCAGCAGAAGTGGTTGAGGCAGGTACATTAAGAACATTTAAAAGGCATTTGACAAATACATGGATAGGAAAGGTTTAGAAGGATATGGGCCGAGTGCAGGGACATGAGGTTAGTGTGGATGGACATTTTGGTCAGCATGGATCAGGTTGGGCTGAATGGCTTATCTCGGTGTGGTAGGACTCTATGACTCTATTTACCATTCACCTCCAAGACTCTGACCTGACAAATTGTGATAATTTAGAGGTTTCATTATTCTCTCAGAAAGTGTTCTCTTCAGACTCTAGATGAGATATTTCTTCTCAGAAAGTAGAGAATCTGCGGAATTATTTGTCATGGAGTCTGTCAAGGCTGGGTCATTAAGTATATTTGAGGCTGATAGATACAGTTTTTTAAATCAATACGGGAATCAAGAGTTCTGGGGAAAAGCCAGGAAAGCAAAGTTGGGGATTATCAGATCAGTCATGATCTTGCTGGCTCATCATGGAGGAGACTGGATGGACTGTGTTGCACATGGGGTTACATCGATTATAGATGTGGCATTTGGCTCAGGCGGGGTTTTCTGCTCATTGGTTGACTCAGTGCTTGTTTTCCTCACAGTCACTGTATTTTGTACTCTGAATGTTGACAGCAGTGTACCAATCAGTATATTCACAGATCTCGCCTCTTTACAAAGAAGAACAAAGAAAATTTACAGTCCAGGAACAGGTCCTTTGGCCCTCCAAGCCTGAGACAATCCAAGTGTACTGTCTAAACATGTCTGTCAGTTCCTAAGCATCTGTATCCCCCTGCTCCCCACCTACTCATGCATCTGTCCAGACGCATCTTAAATGAATCTACCGTGCCTACCTCTACTACGTCTAGTGGCAACATGTTCCAGGCACCTACCACCCTCTGTGTTAACATACTTACCGCGTGTATCTCCCTTAAACTTTTCACCTCTCACCTTGAAAGTGTGACCTTTCGTTATTGAATCCTTCACCCTGGGAAAAAGCTTGTCTCTATCTACGCTGTCTATACCCTTCATGATTTTGTAAACCACAATCAGGTCCTCCTTCAATCTCTTTTTTTCTAATGAAAACAAACCTAACTACTCAACCTCTCTTCATGGCTAGCACCTTCCATACCAGGCAACATCCTCGTAAACGTTCTCTGCACCCTCTCCAAAGCGTCTACATCCTTTTGGTAATGTGGCAACCAGAACTGTACACAGTATTCTAAATGCGGCCGAACCAATGTCTTGTACAATGTTAACATGACTTGCCAGCTCTTGTACTCAAGACCCCGTCCAATGAAGGCAAGCATACTATATGCCTTCTTGACCACTCTATTCACCTGTGCAGCAACCTTCAGGGTACAATGGACCTGAACTCCCACATCTCTCTGCCCATCAACTTTTCCCAAAGCTTTTCCATTTACTGTATAGTTCGCTCTAGAATTAGACTTCCCAAAATGCATCACCTCACATTTGCCTAGATTGAACTCCATCTGCCACTTCTCTGCCCAACTCTCCAGTCTATCTACATTCTCCTGTATTCCTTGTCAGTCTCCTATGCTTTCTGCTACTCCACCAATCTTCGTGCCATCTGCAAACTTGTTGATCATATGAACAGTGCCCTCTTCCAGATCATTTATGTACATTACAAACAACAGTGGCCCCAACACTGATCCCTGTGGAACACACACTGGTCACCTTTCTCCATTTCAAGAAACTCCTTTCAACTACTACCCTCTGTCTCCTGTTGCTTAACCAGTTCTTTATCCGCCTGGCTAGAACACCCTGCACACCATGTGACTTCACTTTCTCTATTAGTTTGATAGTATGAAACAAGTTTCTTATGCCAACACACCACTCCCAGTGGAATTTTTTGCTTTGTTTAGGTTCAACATTGAGTATCAAGAGCCCCATGAAATCTTCTACTGGTTGGCCTTTCACTAGTTGTTTCTCAACCAGTTGTTTTTTAACTTTATTTTCTTGAACTCCTTCTGCCATTTGTAGAACTCCGAGGTGAAGACATGCGTTCCTGCTCAAGCTGGAGCATTCTTGATTGTGAAGTATGGATAGATTTTTAAATAGCTTGCATTTCCTACGCTGGTTCATTGCTTGCAGCATCCATTTAACTTTGAGTGCTATACTTCCTGCACCATGTGGTTGTATTGTTGGAGTTAAGTCTTCTTTGGACTGTAATAAATCTGACTAACACTTATCAACAATTCCCACAACAATTTTTTCTCTTAGGACTTCTGATAAGAAATCACTATAGCTGCATGTTTTTCACTAATCTTTGGAGATCATTAATGGAATAATCTATGGATTCCCTGGATGCTTAAATGTAACTTCAATGTAACTCTTCCAAGAATTCTATTGGGTCTGAAGTCAAAAGTTCTCAGTATTTCTTCAAAACATATCTGTTGCTTCTTTAAATTCTTTGGCAAGCTATAACATTTTTTGTCACCTTACCCCAGAAAGGACATGCTTGCCATAGATGGATTAGATGAGATTAGATTCCCTACAGTATGGAATCAGGCCCTTCGGCCCAAAAGGTCCACACCCACCCTCTGAAGAGTATCCCACCCAGACCCATTCCCCACATTAAATCCTAAATAATACACCTAACACTACGGGCAATTTAGCACAGCCAATTCACCTAACCTGCACATCTTTGGATTGTGGGAGGAAACCGGAGCACCCAGAGGAAACCCATGCAGACACGGGGAGAATATACAAACTCCACATAGACAGTCACCCAAGACAGGAATCAAACCTGGGTCCCTGGTACTGTGAGGCAGCAGTGCTAACCACTGAGACACCGAGTACAGCAGAAGTTCACTAGGCTGACACTGAGGATGGCAGGATTGTCCACTGAAGAGAGATTGGTTCAATGGCATCTATATTCAGTAAATTTTGGAAATATGAGAAGGGATCTGATTGAAAAGTATAAAATTCTAACAAGGTTGAACAGACTGGATGCAGAGAGGAGGTTTTCCTTAGTTAGGGAGTCTAGAAACCAATCTCAGGATACGGATAGACTATTTACATAAGAACATAAGAACCAGGAGCAGGAATAGGCCATCTGGCCCTTCGAGCCTGCTCTAACATTCAGTAAGATCATGACTGATGTTTACAAGGCCTCAGCTCCACCTACCCGCCCTCTCACCATAACCCTTAATTCGTTTACAATTCAAAAAAAAATCTTAGCTTTAAAACATTTACTGAAGTAGCATCAACTACTTTGCTGGGTCAGGAATTCCATCGATTAACAACCCTCGGGTGAAGAGGTTCCTTCTCAATTCAGTCCTAAATCTGCTCCCCCTAATCTTGAGGCGATGCCCTCTTGACCTGGTTTCACCTGCCAATGGAAGCATTCTCTCTACGTCTATCTTATCTGTTCCCTTCATAATTTTATATGTTTCTATAAGATCCCCACTCAATCTTCTAAATTCCAATGAATATAATCCCAGTCTACTCAGTCTCTCCTCATAAGCCAACCCCCTCAACTCTGGAATCAACCCAGTGAACCTCCTCTACACCCCCTCCAGTGCCAGTACATCCTTTCTCAAGTAAGGAGATCAAACTGCACGCAGTGTTCCAGGTGTGGCCTCATCAGCACCTTGTACAGCTGCAACATAATTTCCCTGCTTTTAAACTCAATCTCTTTAGCAATTGAGGGCAAAATTCCATTTGCCTTCCTAATTACTTGTTGTACCTGCAGACCAACCCTCTGTGATTCATGCACAAGGACACCCAGGTCCCTCTGCATAGCAGCATGCTGCGACTTTTTACCATTCAAGTAATAATCCTTTTTACGGTTACTCCTACTCAAATGGATGACTTCACATTTATTGACATTGTATTCCATCTGCTGGACCTTAGCCCACTCACTCAATGTATCTATATCCCTTTGCAAAGTTCCACAGCCCCCTGCACACTTCGCTCTGTCACTCACCTTAGTGTCATCTGCAAACTTTGACACTGTACATGTGGTCCCCAACTCCAAATTATCAATATAAATTGCAAATAATTGCGGTCCCTACACTGATCCCTGAGGGACACCACTAGTTACTGATTGCCAGCCAGAATAGCATTCATTTATCCCCACTCTTTGTTTCCTGTTGGTCAACCAATCCTCTATCCATGCTAATACCCATAATGCCATGCATCCTTACCTTATGCAGCAGCCTCTTGTGTGGCACTTTGTCGAAGGCCTTTTGGAAATCTAGGTACACCACATCTACTGGGTTCCAATTGCCCACTGTGCTCAAAATGTCTTCATAGAATTCTAAAAGATTAGTTAAGCATGACCTACCCTTCATGAGCCTAACAGGACCATTTCTATCGAGATGCCTTGCTATTTCTTGCTTAATAATAAACTCAAGCATTCAAAGTTTGTGCGAAGATTTGTAGCTCGGGTGCTCGTTGTTGTGGTTCTGTTCGCCGAGCTGGAAGTTTTTGTTGCAAACGTTTCGTCCCCTGGCTAGGCGACATCATCAGTGCTTGGGAGCCTCCTGCGAAGCGCTTCTTTGATGTTTCCTCCGGTGTTTATAGTGGTTTATACACTCAAGCATCTTCCCCCCTACAAAGGTTAAGCTAACTGGTCTAAAATTCCCCAATGCACTTGCTATTTCTTTTGCCATCTCTTTTAGTACCCTGGGATGGATTCCAACAAGGCCAGGAGACTTGTCTATCCTTAACTCCATTAGCTTGCCTAACACTACCTCTTTCCTGATTATGATTGTTTCCAGATCCTGTCAAAAGCTGTTCCCTTTTTTCTAAAAGCTGCTCTTTTTCTGAAGGATACTGTGTCCTTCCTTTTTTTCAGAGGGATAATAAAATGCTCCTGGATCCAATTAGACTGGTTTGGTCACAGATTAAAGGGTATTGAAAGGCCTTTTTGTTAATATGTAAACAGATGAGAATTCAGGCCAAAGTGGTCATGCTTTAGAAGTGACCTTTATAATGGAAGGGGAGTAGTCAGCTCTTTAGCTGAGCAGTTCAGTCCAGAACTAGTTGCGAGTTCAGCAGTGTGGAATCTCTCTCTCTCTCTCTCTCTGTCCTTCTAACTTCAACCTGTAAGCACCTGTTCCATTTGTACTGTTTTTAGGGGGTTTGCTTATTGGGACTGTTGTGTTTATTCGTAACAGAAAATTAAGTCTAGTTTGGATAGATTGGGTTCTTTATTCTGTTCTTTGTGTTTTATTGTGTAATTTTGTGAATATGTTTCTATCTGTTTTAGAGCGAGCTTACCCTGGGTAATTTTAACTGTACACTTACCAAAACCAATTGCAAAGTTATGGTCTGGGCTGCCTGCTCAATAATGTTTTGAGTGATTTGGCCTCGTCTGTAACAGTCCTCACCTACCGTTGTCTTTTTGTCAGTTACTGACATGTTATTAGTGCCCTCCGCTGTGAAAACCAATACAAAATACCTGTTCAATTCCTCGGCCATTTCAACATATCCCATAACTAATAGCCCCTTCTCATCCTCTAAAGGACCAATGCTTACTTTAGCCACTCTTTTTCATTTTATATATTTATAGAATCTTTTGGTATCTGTCTTTATATCCTGAGATAGGTTTTGCTCATGTTCTATCTTACCTTCCTTTATAGCTCTATTTGTTGATCTTTAAAGTTTTCCAAATGTTTTACTTTCATGCTGGTTTTGGCCACTTTGTATACCTTCTCTTTCAATTTGATTGCCTCCCTTATTTCCTTAAACACCCAGGGCAGATTACCCCCTTTCCTACAGACCTTCCTTTTCACTGGATTATACTTTTGCCAAACACTTTGAAACATTGTTTTGAAAGTTCTCCACTGGTCATCAACTGTCCCACCATAAAATCTTTGTTTCCTGTTTACTTTAGCCAGGTCCTCCTTCATTCTATTGTAGTCCTCCTTGTTCAAGCACAGGACCCTGGTATTGGATTTTATCTTCACACTCTCCATCTGTATCCTAAATCCAACCATACTGTGATCACTCCTTTCAAGGTGATCCCTCACTATAAGGTCATTGAGATGAGGAAGGTCTTCGCCCAGAGGATGGTCAACATATGGAATTTCTTACCACAGAAAGCTGTGGAGGCCAAGACACAGAATGTATTCAAGGAAAGAATAATTACATTTATAGATTCAAAGGCATCAAGGGGTTTGTGGAAACACAATGGGAATATTGTAATGAAGTAGAGGGGCAGTACAATGGCTCAGTGGTTAGCACTGCTGCCTCAGCGCCAGGGACCCGGGTTCGATTCCACCCTTGGGTGACTGTTGAGGAATTTGCACATTCTTTTGAGTGTTCCGATTTCCCCCCACGGTCCAAAGAAGTGCAGGTTGGTTGGATTAGCCATGGGAATTACAGGGTTATAGGGATGGGGTGGGTCTGGGTAGGATGTTCTTTGGAAGGTTGGTGTGGACTCAATGTGCTGAATGGCTTGATTCCACACTATAGGTAGTGTTCTATGATTGTATGAACTGCAACGATATATTGAATGGTACAGCAAGCTTGAAGGGCCAAATGGCCTACTCCTACTTTGTGTCTCTGTGCCCCATCAAATAATCCCAGGGCAGCTACAGCAATGGGTTAGGTACAGAATAAACCGAAAGAGAATTGTCTAGTGTGAGATAATTCATGTATTGATTTTAATTTTCCAAAGCTCCCTATAAAAGGTTCCATTAAATTAGGTGAATCTTTCTCAACCAATGTTGTCCCATCAAACTTAGGCCCGAGCCTTTTACTACAATCAGTGGTAACTGAACCAGCTGCTTCTCATACGAGAATGGAACCAAAATTCCTTGCTATAGGTTCTCAGTCTAGCTGAGGCCTTATTCAAATTTAAGGGTTGGAATCCAGAGTGAATTTTGTTAAAGACTGGTTCTGTAACCACTGAAATGCCTGCACTAGCATCAACCTCCATTCGAACTGAGTGACCATTTAATCAGACATTTATTTTGTTTGGTTCTGATCTGGATGTTGCTAAGTAATTCACCGTTCCAAGCCAGATGTAGGTGCACTTTCTGGGATGTACATTCTCCTGGGTGCCGGCCTATGAGTTGTCTTACTCAGTTCAGGCCTGGGGGCCTCTTTTGTTGTCTCGAGTTGGTGTACTGGCAGCAATGACAATGGCTTGCTGGCCTGGATCCTGATGAAAATATTAACCGTTTGTCTGAGGTTTGGTTGTGTTTTGGTGTGGGCTGACCTAGAGGCCCTTTGTTCAAGATATGTCCCGAGTGTGGCTATGCAATTACTTTCACTCCAGTGATGTCCTCTAAGCTCAGTCGGCCTGGTGAGGCTATCCACTTCCACCGGCAAAACCTACAACTCATATGCTCCACTTGTTGCATTTTCTAATGACAAAGCCTAAGTCCATTTGGGCTTCAGCTAGTAGGTGCTTTTACCTGGTTACAACGTTAATCCCATAAACCAAACATCTCTCAGCATCTCATTATGGGTCAAAAATCCTGATATGGATTCCCTGGATTTTGAATTGCTGAGTAATGGTGATAGCATCTCAGAATTAGAGAAGGCTTGGGCTCGTAAATCCATCAACTCATGAAGGGTCATAGAGTCATAGAGATGTACAGCATGGAAACAGACACTTTGGTCCAACCCGTCCATGCCGACCAGATATCCCAACCCAATCTAGTCCCACCTGTTAGCACCCGGCCCATATCCCTCCAAACTCTTCATATTCATATGCCCATCCAAATGCCTCTTAAATGTTGCAATTGTGCCAGCCTCCATCACTTCCTCTGGCAGCTTATTCCATACACTTACCACCCTCTGTGTGAAAAGTTGCCCCTTAGGTTTCTTTTATATCTTTCCCCTCTCACCCTAAACCTATGCCCTCTAGTTCTGGACTCCCTGACCCCAGGGAAAAGACTGTGCCTATTTATCCTATCCATGCCCCTCATAATTTTGTAAACCTCTATTAGGTCACCCCTCAGCCTCCGACGCTCCAGGGAAAACAGCCCCAGCTTGTTCAGCCTCTCCCTGTAGCTCAGATCCTCCAAACCTGGCAACATCCTTGTAAATCTTTTCTGAACCCTTTCAAGTTTCACAACATCTTTCCAATAGGAAGGAGACCAGAATTGCACGCAATATTCCAACAGTGGCCTAACCAATGTCCTGTACAGCTGCAACATGACCTCCCAACTCCTGTACTCAATACTCTGACCAATAAAGGAAAGCATACCAAACGCCTTCTTCACTATCCTATCTATCTGCGACTCCACTTTCAAGGAGCTATGAACCTGCATTCCAAGGTCTCTTTATTCAGCATCAATCCCTAGGACCTTACCATTAAGTGTATAAGTCCTGCTAAGATTTGCTTTCCCAAAAATGCAGCACCTCACATTTATCTGAATTAAACTCCATCTGCCACTTCTCAGCCCATTGACCCATCTGGTCCAGATCCTGTTGTAATCTGAGGTAACCCTCTTCGCTGTCCACCACACCTCCAATTTTGGTGTCATCTGCAAACTTACTAACTATATCTCTTATGCTCGCATCCAAATCATTTATGTAAATGACAAAAAGTAGAGGGCCCAGCACCGATCCTTGTGGCACTCCACTGGTCACAGGCCTCCAGTCTGAAAAACAACCCTCCACCACCACCCTCTGTCTTCTACCTTTGAGACAGTTCTCTATCCAAATATCTAGTTCTCCCTGTATTCCATGAGATCTAACCTTGCTAACCTTGCTAATGGGGAACCTTGTCGAACGCCTTACTGAAGTCCATATAGATCACATCTACTGCTCTGCCCTCATCAATCATCTTTGTTACTTCTTCTAAAAGCTCAATCAAGTTTGTGAGACATGATTTCCCATGCACAGAGCCATGTTGCCTATCCCTAATCATTCCTTGACTTTCCAAATACATGTACATCCTGTCCCTCAGGATTCCCTCCAACAACTTGCCCACCACCGAGGTCAGGCTCACCGATTTATAGTTCCCTGGCTTGTCTTTACGCCCTTCTTAAACAGTGGCACCACATTTGCCAACCTCCAGTCTTCCGGCACCTCACCTGTGAATATCTCAGCAAGAGGCCCAGCAACCACTTCTCTAGATTTCCACAGATTTCTCGGGTACAACTGACCAGGTCCTGGGGATTTATCCACCTTTAACCGTTTCAAGACATCCAGCACTTCCTCCTCTGTAATCTGGACATTTTGCAAGATGTCACCATCTATTTCCCTACAGTCTATATTTTCCATATCCATTTCCAGAGTAAATACTGATGCAAAATATTCATTTAGTATCTCCCCCATTTTCTGAGGGTCCACACAAAGTCCGCCTTGCTGATCTTTTAGGGGCCCTATTCTCTCCCGAGTTACCCTTAATGTATTTGTAAAAATACTTTGGATTCTCCTTAATTCTATTTGCCAAAGCTATCTCATGTCCCCGTTTTGCCCTCCTGATTTCCCTCTTAAGTATTCTCCTACTTTCTTTATACTCTTCTGAGGATTAGTATCTGGTGGTCTTAGTATCTGGTGCCTCAGGAAATGTTAAGCTCCTAATAACTGAAAAACCTGTGGCTCCACAAGCTGTCAGGAGAATAATTGTTGCTTTTCATCTGCCCCCAATATCATTTGCTCCCCACAATACTAGAATTGCTTGCCTTAATTTAAAACAACTGTTGTGAGCAAACATTGTCATGCGTGCATTCTTTTCTTGTCGTCAAAAAAATAACGTCACAGAGACCAGCATCCCGTCACCAAGTCACTCTTTATTTACACATGGAGAGCCCTTGACAATGGTCCAGCTCCCTCAGCGATGTCTGACACTTCTGTTTATATCTGTCAGCCAGGGTTCCCTGATTTGACCAGGTTAACAGCCCCAATCACGGAACTCAGATTCTGAGATCCACCTGTTGATCTTGTTTCAATCACTACTGTCCTATAGATGGAAGGAAGCACTGAGAAGGCTGTGCAGTGCTCCCTTTGCACAGGGTTTGCTGAGATGAAGCAATTGCAGATTTTGCGAAGCCTTATGGACAAAAGTAGGGGCAGGAATCCGGAGGCTGGAAAGCAAAGGAATCGTCAAACCAGTCCAGTTTGCAGCATGGATACCACTGGTCATACCGATTGTGAAGCCTGAATGGTCAGTTTGCTTTTGTGGGGAATTTAAGCAAATGGTAAACCACTTGTCGCAGCTGGATAAATACCCGATCCCTCACAGAGAGGATTTATACAGGAGCTGTCCTTCACAAAGCTGGACATGAGCCATGCGTATCTGTAATTGCGATTAGATGAGGATTCCCAGAAGTATGTTACAACTGCCTTTGGGGTATCGTCACCCTGTGCAGTTTTTCAGCAGATGATGAGAACACTTTTTACAAGGTCCACCGAAGGTGGCCATTTATCTAGATGACGTGCTAATAGCAGGGAAGACCAATAAGGAGCACTTAGAGACATTTCTTAATCCTTAGACATTTCTCTCAGGTGGGAATACGCTTTAGAAGAGAAGAATGTCTGTTCCAGGCACCTCAAGTGACATACTTGGGCTACAGAATTGACCATTGAAGGATAAAGTGAGAATTATCAAAGGTGCCCTGGCTCCTGCGTCTGTACCAGAGTTTAGATCTTTCCTTAGACTAATGGATTATTACGGAAAGATCAAACATAACCTAGCCTCCATTCTGGCATCTTTGCATCAACCCTTAAAAAAGGGTCAGTCTTGGAAATGGTCACATAACCATGCCATAGCCTTCAAGGATGTGAAGAAACAGCTATCATCCTCTAAGGGTGTTGGCACACTATGATCCCAAGCGAGATCTGGGATTGACATACAGAATTAGTAGTATTAGCCCATAGGTGACCCAATGCAGAGACCACCCAACAACGTATGCATCCTGGACTTCGCCTAATGCAGAGGTAAATACACCCAGATAGAGAAGGAAGGTTTGGTGATCATATCTGGAGTCAGGAGGTTCCACCAATACTGTTACATTTGTAAACTGGTAACAATAACTGACCACAAACCCCTGCCCGGTCTACCTAAAGGGACGAGACAGAGCCACCAGAGCTTCAGGCTGAATTCAGCAGTGGGTTCTAATATTAAGAGCATATAATTACAGGTTAGAACACCATCTGGGAGATCAAGTCGCAAACTGTGGATGCACTGAGCTGCACTGGAAGAGTCTGTGATGGTTTTACATTTGCAGTCCCAGCTGACCTTATCAGACTCTGGACACAGATTCGGTGCTGGCAAAACTGAAACAGCTGGTGGTGATGGGAGAACCAAAAGGCCATCACAACAAGGATTGAGATATTTTTGGATGCGGAGAGACCAGATCACTGTGGAGAATGGCATTTTATTATGGGGAGCAAGAGTGATTGTCCTGAGCAAAGGTAACCACCAGATACTGGCTGAACTCCATCAGGATCATCCAGGGGTTTCCAAAATGAAGATGTTGGTGGTATATTAGGTCTGGTGGCTAGGATTGGATACACACAGAACCGCATCAATGGGGTAGTGTCCAGAGTGCGAACCAGGACAAAAATTACCTCAGCTGCTCACCCATTTTTGTGGGAATGGCCAGTAAATCCTGGATTTGGTGACAGTTTAACTATGCAGGTCCTTTCATGGGCTCAATGTTACTAGTCATTGTGGATGCTCACTGAAAATGGCTGCACATACATAGAGTTCATTCATCAAACACAGGGACAACGACAGATAAACTGCGCACATGTTTTGTGATACGTGGACTCCTGGAAGTATTGGTCACAGATAATGGGCCAATGTTTCCAAGCATGGAATTTGAGTATTTACTAAACTCAAATGGTGTTTGACATATAAGGACTGCTCCATAACATCCATTGTCTAATATCTGGTAGAAAGATTAGTCCAAACTTTGAAGGCAGGCTAAAAGAAACAGCCTAAAGCTTCACTTGATACCAAACTGTCCTGGCTCCTATTTGATTATGAGGATTATAGAATCCTCATCTAATCGCAATTACAGATACGCATGGCTCATATAACTACAGGGATAGCTCCAGCAGTGTTGCTAACAGGGAGAAGACTCAGTACCAGGTTTATTCTGATCTTGCTGGACCTGGAGGTAGTGTGAAACAGCATCAGGAATACCAATACTGTACACAAAACTCCGCTAAGCAAGGGAGACAGTTTACTTCCGGGGATGAAATTTGGTGTTGGAACAATGGGAATGGTACTGCATGGGTAAGAGGCATAGTCACCACGAGGTCGGGTCCAGGGAAGTATAAAGTTCATGTCAGTGCGATGGGCTTGAAGAAGCACATGGACCATACGAAAGCTGCAAATTCTCAAATAGTGCGGAAGCAAAGCTTGCCCGGTTTCTTGACAGCTGATCTGACTGTTATGGAACCTGTGGGCTTTCCGTTTCCTTCAAGTGTTGAAGATTCCTCCGAATCTGAGACGGACATGGTGGATAACATCGCCTCGCCGCCTTTGCTACCCGGAGAGGAGAATGACTTTCTTCCGTGATGCTCCGGGGACAAGAAGTGAGCTACAATGCATTACACGCTGCCCGTATCAGAGGCAGAGTTTGAGGGACCAAACTAAAACACCCCAGGAGGAGCTACAGAAAAACAAAGTGGTCCATGTCCTCTGACTCAGCCGGGACGGATGTTGTGCTTGTAACTAGGTC
This sequence comes from Chiloscyllium plagiosum, assembly GCF_037043375.1. Taxonomy (NCBI): domain Eukaryota; kingdom Metazoa; phylum Chordata; class Chondrichthyes; order Orectolobiformes; family Hemiscylliidae; genus Chiloscyllium; species Chiloscyllium plagiosum. The sequence continues at coordinate 2,380,531 of NW_028270164.1, read as the reverse complement.
AGCCAGGTGGACCTCATAATATGAGCTCCCTGATTGGGACTTTTAGCCTGGTCTAATGAGGGAGCCCTGGCTGACAGGTATAAACATGAGTGTCAGAGGTTCTGTTCACTCAGAGCTGGCTCTGATGGAGCTGGATCAGTGTCAAGGACTCTCTATCTGTGTCAGGGAGGGGACTGACTCTGAGCTGGCTGACCACATCCAGTGTGTACTGTTGTTGGTTTCTGTTTTTCGGGGGGAATCTAATTCCTAAACTGGCTGATTTACACAGTCAATGTGTTTCAGGTGTATTTCAGTTCTTATTGGGAACCTGATGTTTCACTGGTTGGTTCCAGCCTGTGTGTCACTTCTTTTCTTTTACTTTGAGAATAAGACCATACTGATTTTGTGCCAGGGCCTAGCCCTTGCACTCTGGTTTCTTGCTGTATTGAATGCATTTGCACTTTTTTTTGGTGTTTAGACTGAGCCCGAGAGATGCTGCAGTAAAATCGACATTTCGGGCAAAAGCCCTTCATCAGGAATAAAGGCAGTGAGCCTGAAGGGTGGAGAGATAAGCTAGAGGAGGGTGGGGGTGGGGAGAAAATAGCATAGAGTACAATGGGTGAGTGGGGGAGGGGATGAAGGTGATAGGTCAGGGAGGAGAGGGTGGAGTGGATAGGTGGAAAAGGAGATAGGCAGGTAGGACAAGTCCGGACAAGTCATGGGGATAGTGCTGAGCTGGAAGTTTGGAACTAGGGTGAGGTGGGGGAAGGGGAAATGAGGAAACTGTTAAAGTCCACATTGATGCCCTGGGGTTGAAGTGTTCCGAGGCGGAAGATGAGGCGTTCTTCCTCCAGGGGTCTGGTGGTGAGGGAGTGGCGGTGAAGAAGGCCCAGGACCTCCATGTCCTCGGCAGAGTGGGAGGGGGAGTTGAAATGTTGGGCCACGGGGCGGTGTGGTTGATTGGTGCTGGATTAGTGTGAAGGACTCTCCATGTATAAATAACGGAGGACTTGGTGACAGGATTCCAGCTTCTGGGGAGTTATTTCAAAGACAAATAGTACTTTTTTAGCTGTCTGTCTGCTTGGGTGCAGAGGAGGAAATTAAATGTGGCTTACAGTTTTACCTTGTTAGATTATCATTCAACATCTTATAATTGTTTACTTGTAGTTAAAACCTGTTTTTTTTTTTGCAATATTAATTCTTGTTAAGGACAGAAACCTGGGTCTAAAAGTCAGGGAAAATATGGAATTCTGGGTCCTTTATAAAATCTGTGACTACTCTGCGTGTTGTGTTGATTCATTCATAGAATGAGGGGATGGCTGGCCAGGCCAATGTATGTTGCCCATCCATAATTTCCCAGATCATTGTTGACTGTCAGCCACAGTGCTCTGGGTCTGAAACCAATTGAAAATGGTTCCATGGTCATTGTTAGACTCTTAATTCCAGACTTTTATTGAATTCAAATTCTACTATCTGCTGTGGGATTTGAAGCCAGCTCCCCAGAACATGGCCTGGGTCTCTAGATTAACAGTTTAGTGATAATACCATAAGGCTGACACTTCCTCTGTGTAGCAGGACTTCATCTCCAGCCCATTCCCCCAGTGAGATATAATGCAAAGGTATGAAAGGTGTTCGGGGATAGTGGGAATGTGCATTTGATCAGCCTTGACCTTACTGAGGGGCCAAATAGCCTACTGCAGTTTCTTGTCCACGTGCTCTTCTATCTCAAAGATACTTCTTGTCAGTAGCAACAGTGTGTACTATCTACAAGATGCACTGCAGAGATTCACCAAAGATCCTTAGACAGCACCTTCCAAATCCACAACCACTTTCATCCAGAAGGACAAGGGCAGCTGGCACTAATAAACACCACCTCCTGCAAGTTTCCCTCCAAGCCATACACCACCCTGACTTGGAAATATACCACCGTTCCTTCACAGTAATTGGGTCAGAATCCTGGAATTCCCTCCCTACCAGCATTGTGGGTCAACTCACAGCAAGTAGACTGCAGTGATTCAAGAAGGCAGCTCACTCCCACCTTCTCAAAGGCAAATAGGGATAGGCAATAAATGCCAGCCAGTCAGCAACGCCCAAGGCCCACAAATGAATAATAAAAAAAATCACTTGGTCTGACAGGACTCACAAGCCCAGCCCGCTGGATGTCCCCACTGCTCAGGAACTCCCAGCTGCTCTACATCTGGGGAAAACAACAAAAAGGGGACATGGTGAAAATTGCGCACAATTCTGGTCTCCTTCCTATTGGAAAGATGTTGGGAAACTTGAAATGGTTCAGAAAAGATCTACAAGGATGTTGCCAGGGTTGGAGGATTTGAGCTACAGGGAGAGGCTGAACAGGCTGGGGCTGTTTTCCCTGGAGCGTCGGAGACTGAGGGGTGACCTTATAGAGGTTTACAAAATTATGAGGGGCATGGATAGGATAAATAGACAAAGTCATTACCCTGGGGTGGGGGCGTCCAGAACTAGAGGGATAGGTTTAGGGTGAGAGGGGAAAGATATAAAAGAGACCCAAGGGGCAACTTTTTCAAGCAGAGGGTAGTACGTGTATGGAATGAGTTGCCAGAGGATGTGGTGGAGGCTGGTACAATTGCAACATTTAAGAGGCATTTGGATGGGTATATGAATAGGAAGGGTTTGGAGGAATATGGGCTGGGTGCTGGCAGGTGGGAGCTAGAATGGGTTAGGATATCTGGTCGGCATGGACAGGTTGGACCGAAGGGTCTGTTTCCGTGCTGCACATCTCTATGACTCTATGGCTAAAACAAGAAATGATCAGAAGGAGAGGGGGAGCTCCTGTTTTAGTGTCCTACTCCACCACTATCTTGTCTGGAACCTGTAGAGACCACTGGAATAGAGAATCCCTCATTCCCACAATATTCCTAATATTCCAACTATACTTGGCAAAATGAGTTGTAACAGACTCAGCCATAATGAGTGATCAGTTGGGTGGGGTACCCCAGGCTAGCAGGACACCGTGCAAATGTAATCAAATGTCAACTTGCAACTTCAGAAAAGGCAAGGGGAAAATATCCAGCCAATGAAAAATTGGTGTTTCCGATTGGTTAGATTTCCTGCCAGTTCAGGATGTAGTGGCAACTCTTCAAAGTAGGTTGACAAGTTCGACAATATTGACCATCCTCAGCCGTATCCTGTTTACATTGTGATTCTGCCTGGAAGAAACCATTTGCCAAAAATATTAATGAGAAGGTTTTTTTTTAAAAAAGTCGACTCATTTTCCCAACCCTTGACAAATATTCCAATACACTACTCGCAAAACTCATTGCTTATTTAAGCAGCACGATACTTTAACCGAGGTAAAATATGAGCCCGGTGCCCAGAGAAAAGGCTATTGGGTCCAAATCCACCATGACTGAGACTTGGCATGCTCTGAGAAAGCTTTTTCAGTCAATGTTGATAAATGGCTAATTGTTCCCAGATTGTTTGGAAGAGAAAATGTGTAACAAATGTTGTTATTTCAGGGACTTGAGGTTATTTCACTAATACTGTAATTTACTGACTTGCAATAAGATATATTAAAGTAAACTTAAACCAGCACGGGTAAAGCTGAACTGAAATGCGACCACATAGCATAAGTGCCCCAGGTTCACGCTGAGCAGTAATGGTAGTCTAACAGTCACATCCAGTCACCCTAATCACTATCCAGTTCAAATATCCAGGGACAAATAGACCAGACTGTGCTCAGCTGAATCAAACCCTCACTGTTACTGCCCCTCTGAAGGATGCCCACTAGTGAAGAGCAGCCAATGGAGCCCATGAGGAATCAATAACATTTCTTTATATCATGATTTTTACAACCTCAGTACATTCCAAAGTATGCCACATCCAATGAAGTATGTTTTGAAGTGTAGTCACTGTTAAAATGCAGGAAATGTGGCAGCCAATTTACACACAGAAAGCTGCGACCAAGCAACAACAAAATACTGATCCAGTTTTGAATTACGTTAAAAAGGAGGTTAATATTGACCAGGCATATCAAAGACTCTCGGACCTGTCTTCAGAGTAGCGCCATAGAATCTTCTACATTCATGTGAAGGGGAGACAGGGAGCACTTCACTAAAAGATGACAACTCTGACAGTGCAGCACCCCTCAATGGTGCACTGAGATGTTGGAGTGGAGCAGGACTTGGAGATTTGAATTGTTTGTCCTTGTGATTTTTAGAGCTCATGACTTGGTTCAGGGAGAGAGTGAGAGAGAGAGAGAGAGTGAGAGAGAGAGAGTGAGTGAGTGAGGAGAGAGAGTGTGAGAGTGTGTGTGTGTGTGAGAGAGAGTGAGAGAGAGTGAGAGAGTGAGTGAGTGAGGAGAGAGAGTGTGAGAGAGTGTGTGTGTGTATGAGTGAGAGTGTGTGAGAGAGAGAGTGAGTGAGTGAGTGAGGAGAGAGAGTGTGTGTGTGTGTGAGAGAGAGAGTGAGAGAGAGAGTGAGAGTGAGAGATGGTGTCTGGTATCTTCAGGAAAGGAAGACATAAGGCTGAGGGAACATAAAATGCTGACATTTCTTCGAACAACTTTGATTAATTATTTTCACAGGAACAGTGGAAATTAAGAGGAGGATTAAATACAGGGTTTTAAAATGATGGAAGGTTTTGATATACTGATCAGGAAGTTCTGATTTCCTTTGACTGGGGAGTCAGTGATAAAGAGTTATCAGTTTAAAATAGTCACAGGGAGTGAAGCTGGAGAAGTTGTGTAATGTGGAATGATTTGCTATAGGGATGATGGAAGCGTAAATAGTTACACCTTTAAGGAAAACTTGTATTAGTTTTGGACCAAAGAAGCTATACAACAAATGGGAAGAAAGAGTGAGAGACAGACAGAGGGCAGGGCAGGGGATTATATAGTAGATTGAAACAGGCTTCTTGGAAGGAGAATTTCTGTGATTCGTTAGGACATGTGGGCATCTCTGGCTGGACCAGCATTTATTGCCCATTGCTAATTGCCCCTTGAGAAGGCAACAGTGACCAGTCAGTGGCAAAGGGAGACAGTGGAGCTGTGGTAATTGTGTTATTTATCTCAGGCAAAGTACAGACAGATAAGATGGGCTGCAGGTCTCTTATAGAATCGTACTGTATAGAAATGGCCTTTTGGCTTATCGAATCTCTGCAGACCATGTGCTGTAAAATTCCAAGATTCTAAGATAAGGAAATAATGGAATCAACATCAGTCCCTGACAAAGAAACAAAAGATTATTGCTTTGGCTGGATGGTTGATTACAACAGCAGCTTCAAAAGTCCAGTTGACAGTTAATCTCAATCTTTGATTTTCAGATTGTGACTGATCTCTTGCGTGTTACTGACTATTTTGTTTTAATTTTAGCTTTGATGTATTTGCTATCACATTGCAACTTGCTTTGGAATTGAAAGGTTAATCTTAGAAAGAAAACAGTCTGGGGGTTGGGGAAATCTGAATATAACAGAGAGACACAGCTCCTTAATAATGATTACCTTTCCACCCTGCCATCCCCAAGGGAATGTAATCAGCAGAGAAGTTAAACGTCGCTTGACACCTCTGAATGAAGATGGTGAGAGCCGAGGCTAATGAAGAGGAGTTGTCTCCTCATTAAAATCGGTGCTAATTTCTCAAGAGTGGCTAGCTTTTCCAAGTTCAAACCCAGTAAATTGGTTACAGCACTGCTCACTCATTGAGGTGGTTCTCATCAAGGATCAGGATACGTTGAGCAGTTTTTCAGCAATTCTATTTAGTTATGCAATTTTATACAGGGCTGTACTTTTGCTGATAATTGCTGTTTGAAACTTCCAATTTTGATGTATCTATTTTTAAAAATAGAGCTGCAGTTTTTCACCTGCCTCTGACTGTATTCTCTCACTGGGTTAAAGTCTTTGACTGTATTTGACTGATGGTATATAATTCTTTGAATGCATTCCACTATTGGAGTTCAGGTCTCACAATTGTATCACTCTGCACTTTGGCTCTATTCTCTTTTGGGGTAGAGCTCTCTGACTGGATATTTTTCGGGTACAGTTCTCAGTTGTATTCTCTTGTTGAGAATACACACCAGATGGCCTCCTTCTTTAGAGACCGCAATTTCCCTTCCCATGTGGTTAAAGATGTCCTCCAATGCATCTCGTCCACATCCTGCACCTCCACCCTCAGACCCCACCCCTCCAACTGTAACAAGGACAGAACCCCTCTGGTGCACACCTTCCACCCTACCAACCTTCGCATAAACCAAATCATCCGCCGACATTTCCGCCACCTCCAAAAAGACCCCACCACCAGGGATATATTTCCCTCCCCACCCCTTTCCACCTTCTGCAAAGATCGTTCCCTCCGTGACTACCTGGTAAGGTCCACGCCCCCCAACAACCCACCCTCCCATCCTGACACCTTCCCCTGCCACTGCAGAAATTGCAAAACCTGTGCCCACACCTCCTCCCTCACCTCCAACCAAGGCCCTAAAAGAGCCTCCCACATCCATCAAGGTTTTACCTGCACATCCACTAATATCATTTATTGTATCCGTTGCTCCCGATGTGGTCTCCTCTACATTGGGGAGACTGGGCGCCTCCTAGTAGAACGCTTCAGGAAACATCTCCGGGACACCCGCACCAATCAACCACACCGCCCTGTGGCCCAACATTTCAATTCCCCCTCCCACTCTGCCGAGGACATGGAGGTCCTGGGCCTCCTTCACCGCCGCTCCCTCACCACCAGACGCCTGGAGGAAGGACGCCTCATCTTCCTCCATGGAACACTTCAACCCCAGGGCATCAATGTGGACTTCAACAGTTTCCTCATTTCCCCTTCCCCCACCTCACCCTAGTTCCAAACTTCCAGCTCAGCACTGTCCGCATGACTTGTCCTACCTGCCTATCTTCTTTTCCACCTATCCACTCCCCCCTCCCCCCGACCTATCGCCTTCATCCCCTCCCCCACTCACCTATTATACTCTATGCTACTTTCTCCCCACCCCCACCCTCCTCTAACTTATCTCTCCACCCTTCAGACTCTCTGCCTGTATTCCTAATGAAGGGCTTTTGCCTGAAACGTCGATTTTCCTGCTCCTCGGATGCTGCCTGAACTGCTGTGCTTTTCCAGCATCTGCAGTCATTGTTTTTACCTTCTCTTGTTGAGTTACGGGTCTCAGGCTGTATCCTCTTTTTGGGGCAAAATTCTCTTCTGCTGGGAGATTGTCATCTCCTGGTGGGTCAATATCCCTGGGAGATGGCCGCACCTTCAATACCACACGTCTATTCAGTGAGGCCAGGTTCAAGAGCTTGAGGTGTCTTGATGGAGCAGATGTGGAAAGGATGTTTCCTCTTGAGAGAGAATCTAGAACTAGGGGTCACCATCTTAAATGTGTGACTCATTATTTTTAAACAGAGAGGAGAAGAAATTACTTTCTCATAGAAGGTCCTGTGACTTTGGCACATTCTTTCTCAAAAGGTGGTGGAAGCAATGTCTTTGAATATTTAAGGTTAAGGGAGACTTTACATTTTCAAATACTTCCATAAAATTAGCTTAGTGAAAGAGAAAGCAGAAAGTGATGATCGAAAGGTGCTTTTGTGACAGGGAACAGTATCTAATGACATACCATGGGCTTCAGTGCTGGGTCTCCTACTTTCTGTTGAGTACATTATGATATAGATATAAATGTTTGATCAGTATGTTTGCAGATGACAGGAACATTAGTGGTGTGGTAAATAACAAGGAGGAAAGCTTTGGAATACAGAAATAAATGGGATGGTCAGATGGGCTCAATAGTGTAAATAGAATTTAATCCTGAAAAGTGAGAGGTGATGTACAGTATTTTGGCAAAACAAAGGAGTATACATTGATTGGTAGGACCCTCAGAAGTATAGAGGATCAGAAAGACATTGGTGTGAATGTCCAGGAGAATTGGTAGATAAAGTAATTAGGAAGGTGTATGTGATGCCTGGCTTTGATGTGTCAAGGCATTGAATACAGGAACAACAAGGTTATGATTGAGTTGCATATAATATCATATATAATATAATTTCCTGAAGAAGGGCCTGTGCCCGAAACGTCGAATCTCCTGTTCCCTGGATGCTGCCTGACCTGCTGTGCTGTTCCAGCAATAAAGTTTCAACCTTGCATATAATATCAGATAGGCCACAGTTGAAGTATGGTATGCAGTTCTGGTTGCCACACAATTGGAAGGATATGTTTGCATATAGAGGGAGCAGATAGAGAAGAGATTGACCAGGAAGGATGTAGCTTGTGATGGAGTGTTTCAGTGATGAAGACAGACTGGGCACACTCAGGTTGTTTATCTTAGAACAGCGAAGGCTGCTGAGGAAACTTCCAATGGTCTTGAAAGATAACTATTAATTGGACGGCTTTTAAAACATGTGCCATTTCCTCTAAGTCTCTCTTGCACTTTCCTTACCATCTCATCTCTGCTCAGACCTCCCAACAGTTCCATCATCAAACATCTCTGGGAATTAAGAACCTTTTTCTCATAAGCGAAGAATAAACTGAAGATAAATACATCTGTGGTGATAAATTGTATCTCATCATGGCAATCTCTGAATAAACTTAGGAACATCCTTCTTAAAGTCATGGACTTTCTTACTGTTGTTACAGAGAAGAGGTGAAAGTGACTGCCCTTGACATCAAAGTCATATACGACCCAATGTAATATCAAGGAGACGAGGCAAAATTGGAATCAATGGGAATCGGAGGAAATCTCTTCCCTAGTTTGAGTCATTATCTGTCACAAAGGAAGATGGTTGTGGTTGCTGGAGGTCAGTCATCTCAGACCCAGGACATCTCTGCCGGAGTTCCTCAGGGTAGTGACCTAGGCCCAATCATCTTCAGCTGCTTCATCAATGACCTTCCCTCCATCATAAAGTAAAAAGATGTTCTGAGAATTGCACAATGTTCAACAGCATTTTCATCTCCTCAGGTACTGAAACAGCCCGTGCTGAAATGCAGCAAGATCTGGAAAATGTCCAGGTTCCATCTGAAAAGTATCAAGTAACACAAATACCAGGCAATGACAATCTCCAATAAAAGACACTCTAACCTTGACATTTAGTGGCATTAACATCACTTTAAATACCCTGGGAATTACTGTTGACCAGAAACTGAACTGGACCAGCTTTATGAATGCTGTGATTACAAGAGCAGGTCAGACACTGGGAATACCGCAATGAGTAAGTCATTCCCTGACTCCCCTGTCCATCATCTACAAGGCACTAGTCAGGAGCGTGATGGAATACTCCCCACTTGCCCCTGGATGGGTGCAGCTCCAATAACATTCAAGAAGTTCAACACCATCCAGGACAAAACAGCCCCTGATTAAATTGGCACCATATCCACAAACATCCACTCCCTCCACCACCAATGCTCAGTGGTAAATGTGTGTGTGTGGGTACTATTGACAAGATGAACTACAACAACTCACCAAGACTCCTTCGACAGCACCTTACAACCCCACAACCACTTTCATCTAGAAGGACAAGGGCAGCGATGCATGGGAACACCACGCCCTGCAAGTTCCCCTCCAAGCCATTCACCATCCTGATTTGCAAATATATTACCTTTCATTTGGCGTCATTGGGTCAAAACCTTGGAATTCCCTCCCAAAGGGCATTGTGAGTCTACGTACAGTAAGTGGACTGCAGCGATTCAAGATGGCAGCTCACCACAACCTTCTCAAGGGGTAATTAGGGACAGGGCAATAAACGCTAGACCCAATGACAATCACATCCCATGAATATGTAAAATAAGTGTCTAAGGATGAGGAAAGTGTTGATGCTTCTGGTTCAGTTTAATTAGGGTTCAGATGGTGGATTTTTATCAAGACAGAATCTAAGTGTGTGATTATTTGGGGTTTCTGATTTAAATAAATTGCAGGGGGGTGTTTAGGCATAAATAGCAGGAAAGCAGGGTTGGGTTCCCACAGGTAAAATGTGTACATTAAATCAAGGTCCACTTGAATGTGTAGATATTTCAAACATATTAATATACATAAGAAGGTCTGTAGGAAAACAAACGTTAATTTGCCCCTGGAACAACCATGTCAGTCCTAAATATTATAACATACATCGCCTGCTGCTTCTCAACAGCAAATTCATCCCAAAACTTCATTTCCCCAATTATGAGCAAGTTACTTAGGAAAAGGACTTCATTGGTTAGGCCACTGTTGGAATATTGCGTACAATTCTGGTCTCCTTCCTATCGGAAAGATGTTGTGAAACTTGAAAGGGTTCAGAAAAGATTTACAAGGATGTTGCCAGGGTTGGAGGATCTGAGCTACAGGGAGAGGCTGAACAGGCTGGGGCTGTTTTCCCTGGGGTGGGGGAGGCTGAGGGGTGACCTTATAGAGGTTTACAAAATCATTAGGGGCATGGATAGGGTAAATGGATAACGTCTTTTCCCTGGGGTAGGGGAGTCCTGAACTAGAGGGCATAGGTTTAGGGTGAGAGGGGAAAGATATAAAAGAGACCAAAGGGGCAACGTTTTCACACAGAGGGTGGTACGTGTATGGAATGTGCTGCCAGAGGATGTGGTGGAGGCTGGTACAATTGCAACATTTAAGAGGCATTTGGATGGGTATATGAATAGGAAGGGTTTGGAGGGATATGGGCCGGGTGCTAGCAGGTGGGACTAGATTGGGTTGGGATATCTGGTCGGCATGGATGGGTTGGACCGAAGGGTCTCTTTCCATGCAGTACATCTCTATGACTCTATAAAAGAGCTCAATACTTAGACGGACCATAGAATGTAACCTATCTGGATGCAGCACAGCTTGGTATAACCGCTTTTCCCAATACTGCAAGAAACTGCAGAGAATTGTGAACACAGCCCAGTCTATCGAACAAACCTGCCTCCCTTTCACTGACTCAATCTACACTTCCCACTGCCTTGGGAAAACCACCAATATCAAAGACCCTTCCCACCCGGTTATACTCTCTTCTACCCTCCTCCAACGGGCAGAAGATATAAAAATTTGTATATGCGCTTGAACAGATTGAAGAACAGCTTCTTCCCCGCGGTTATCAAACTTCTGAATAGACCTATCAAATGTGAGTGCTGATCTCTCTCTGCACACTCTCGGCAGCTGGAACACTGCTCTGTTCTGTTACCCCAATGCACTGGGATTGTACAATCTGCCTGTAAAGCACATAAAACAACACTTTTCATTTTCTCTCAGTACATGTGACAGTAATAAATCAAATCAAAACTAAAATCTGAACATCTCAAAAGTACTGAGGGTTACAAAAAAGTCAGGAAAGACCTAAAAAGAGAGCTTAGAAGAGCCAGGAGGAGACATGCGAAATTGTTGGCGGATAGGATCAGGGTTAACCCTAAGGCTGTCCATAGGTATGTCAGGAATAAAAGAATGACGAGAGTTAAATTAGGGCCAATCAAGGGTAATAGTAGGAAGTTGTGTGTGAAGTCAAAGGAGATTGGGGAAGCATTAAATAAATGCTTCAGGAATGCTTCAGGAAGCATTCCTGAAGAAGGGCCTGTGCCCGAAACGTTGAATCTCCTGTTCCCTGGATGCTGCCTGACCTGCTGTGCTGTTCCAGCAATAAAGTTTCAACTTTGATCTCCAGCATCTGCAGACCTCACTTTCTCCTCGAAGCATTAAATAAATATTTTTCGACAGTGTTCACTACAGAAAATGAAAATGTTGGTGAGGAAGATACAGAGATACTTGCATCTAGACTAGAAGAGATTGAGGTTCACAAGGAAGAGGTATTAGAAATACTGCAGAGTGTGAAAACAGACATGTCCCCTGGGCCGGATGGGATTTATCCTCAAATCCTCTGGGAAGGAAGGGAAGAGATTGCCGAGCCTTTGGCATTGATCTTCAAATCATCATTGTCTACAGGAATAGTGCCTGAGGACTGGAGGAAAGCAAATGTGGTTCCCTTGTTCAAAAAGGGTAGTAGAGACAATCCTGGTAATTACAGACCAGTGAGTCTCCCTTCAGTTGTTGGTAAAGTGTTGGAAAAGGTTATAAGAGATAGGGTTTATAACCATCTAGAAAAGAATAATCTGATCAGGGACAGTCAGCACGGTTTTGTGAAGGGTAGGTCGTGCCTAACGAATCTTATTGAGTTTTTTGACAAAGTGACCAAACAGGTAGATGAGAGTAAACCGGTTGATGTGGTGTATATGGATTTCAGCAAGGCGTTCAATAAGGTTCCCCACAGTAGGCTATTATACAAAATGTGGAGGAATGGGATTGTGGGAGACATAGCAGTTTGGATCAGTAATTGGCTTGTTGAAAGTAGACAGAGGGTTGTAGTTGATGGAACATGTTCATCTTGGTGTCCAGTTGCTAGAGATATACCGCAAGGGTTGGTGTTGGGTCCACTGCTGTTCGTCATTTTTATAAATGACCTGGATGAGGACTTAGAAGGGTGGGTTAGTAAATTTGCGGACGACACTAAGGTCGGTGGAGTTGTGGATAGTGATGAAGGATGTAGTAGGTTGCAGAGAGACATAAATAGGATGCAGAGCTGGGCTGAGAGGTGGCAAATGGAGTTTAATGTGGACAAACGTGAGGTGATACACTTTGGACGGAGTAATTAGAATGCAAAGTACTGGGCTAATGGTAAGATTCTTGGCAGTGTAGATGAGCAGAGAGATCTTGGTGTTCATATACACAGATCCCTGAAAGTTGCCACCCAGATTGACAGGGTTGTTAAGAAGGCATACAGTGTTTTGGCCTTTATTAATAGAGGGATTGAGTTCCAGAACCAGGAGGTTATGCTGCAGCTGTACAAAACTCTGGTATGGCCACACTTGGGGTATTGTGTACAGTTCTGGTCACCGCATTATAAGAAGGATGTGGAAGCTTTGGAAAGGGTGCAGAGGAGATTTACTAGGATGTTGCCTGGTATGGAAGGAATGTCTTACGAGGAAAGGCTGAGGGCTTTGAGGCTGTTCTCGTTCGAGAGAAGAAGGTTGAGAGGTGACTTAATAGAGACATACAAGATAATCAGAGGGTTAGATAGGGTGGACAGGGAGAGCCTTTTTCCAAGCAGGGGGATGGCAAACACGTGGGGACACAACTTTATAGTGAGGTGAGAGAGGTATAAGACAGATGTCAGAGGTAGTTTCTTTACTCAGAGAGTAGTAAGGGTATGGAATGCTTTGCTTGCAACGGTAGTAGATTCGCCAACTTTAAGTACATTTAAGCCGTCATTGGACAGGCATATGGACGTACATGGAATAGTGTAGGTGGGATGGGCTTCAGATTAGTATGACAGGGTGGTGCAACATCGAGGGCCGAAGGGCCTGTCCTGCGCTGTAATGTTCTATGTTTCATGTTCTATGTTTTGACAATTTCTGATTCTTTGAGGATGCTTGTTTTTAACTCTGTACTGAAAGGCAATGTTTTAATTGACTCGGTGTTTGAGGGAGGTATTTCAATTGACGCTTCATCAATGTGAAAAAGATGGAAGAAGGTCGTGATACTTGTCGGTTGTTGCTGCTTGATTTAAGTTTCCCACCAGCCCGGCTTACATAATGTATGAAAAGATTTTGCACTTCACAGATTAATTTTCTCAGACAGTCGGACTCATCAGGACTGCAGCATAGTCAGGAATGCAAATTTGGAAAATTAGCCCTTACAGTGGGTGAGATGTTATACCCAAGACTCAATTGGTCTTCACAGGTGGAATTGAAAAATTCTACAGCATGATTTTAGGAAGGGCAAAGCCCTTCACTGTCATATATAGCTAGCATTTAATGTACAAATAAAATTATTGAATTAACCGATGACCTGGTCATTATCACATTGCTGTATGTGCGAGCTTGCTGTGTGTGAATTGGCTGCTCTGTTTCTTACATTCACTTCAAAGAGTATTTCATTGGCTGAAAAGAATTAACTTCGAATCATGAAAGATACTACGGGAATGAAAGTTCTTTCTTTCTGTTTGTATGTATTTCAGCCTGTCTGGGTGCATTATCATTCCTTAATGATGATGCTGTTTTAGCACTGTGCTCTACATCAGCACTGACCCACACCACCCCCCATCACCTCCCCTCAGCACAGGCGCCCCAGCTCCCCAAAGCTGAGCTGTCCCTTTGTGTACAGACCTTAGTGACTGGATTCCTATTGGTTGAGAGTCTGCACTGGGAGTATCTTTACCATCCATTGAGGCAATGAGTCAAAGCGAGAGAGATCAGCTCTTCGTGTGGTGGATCACTGTGAACGGAGTGAAGATGCTGCAGCATCACTGTCTGTTTGAATTGTACAGCAGGGCTCAAGGGGCTGAATGGTCTCCTCTTGTTCAATATATTTTACATAAATCTCATAAAGATATCATTAAGGGGTTCAGCAAGCAGAGGCTGTCATGGGACAACTAAAAGATTAAGAAGAGCTTGCATCTTAACAGAGGTTTTCATGATCACTGGATGTTTCAAAGTGCTTACAGCTAATTAAATATCCTTGAAGTGTTGTAATAAGGGAAGGAAATTGATTTAAAATACACAAAATGGAGCAGTGGGGTGACAGAGCAATAGAAATTAATACAAGGGTTGGGAGAGGAAGGAATGATCCTGTCATGTTTGAAGACAGAATGGAGGAAGAATTGGATAAGAGTCCTCAAGCTTGTGTGCCAGATCTCGATTGACAGGACCATGTGTTTGAAGTTCATGATTTCATCTTTCACGTGTACCAGCCTGGTGAAAGGGTGCGACGCACTCATCTTTGGGTTCAGTCTGAGGCCTACTTGCTTCTTGCGTGGATGTTAAAAGATCCCACTGCACGAGTTAAAGAGGACCAGGCAGTCCTCCCCGGTGTCCTAGGTCAGTGTTCGTCCTTCGTCCAAAAACAAAGACAAAAAAAGTCTGATTAACTGGTGATTGATGTCATTTCCATTTATGGGATCTTGCTGTGTGCAAAATGGCCTCTATGGTTTAATAAACGGCGACCACTATCAGTGAAGTACTTAAGGATTCTCTTGAAAGATAATACCAAGAGCTGATTTAATAAAATCAATTAATTAATTATAAATTGGAACTGACAATATTAAATAGGACACTGATTGTTTCTGTATTGCTGTGATTTAAACTGAGTTCCTGCCTTACGTCACAACAAAATACAAAATACTCTGTCGCACTTAGTTGAGAATAAGGCTTGGCTTGTTCAGCAAAATTCAGAGCAGCAGGAGACCATTCCACCCTTTGAGTCTGTCCCACCATTCATTAGGTCATGTATCTTCAATTCGCAGGGCTCAGTGTTGGGGCCCTTGCTGTTTGTGGTTTATATAATAATGCAGACTTGAATGGTCGTTCAGTCAGTTTACAGATGATAAAAAAATTGCTGGTGTTGTAAATATTGAGGAGGACGGCCTGAGGTTGCAGGAAGATATAGACAGGCTGGTCGGGTGGAATTCAATCCAGATAAATGAGAGGTGATGCACATGGGCAGGACAAACAAGGGAAGGCATGATGGAAGGTAGGACCCTGAGAAGTATTGGAGATCAGAGGAATCTTAGTATGTTTGTACACTGGTCCCTTAAAGTAATAGAATAAGTAGATAATGTGATTAAGAAGGCACATGGGATATTTGCCTTTATTAGCTGAAGCATAGAGTTTAAGAGCAGGGAGGTGTTGCTGGAACTTGTTAGTTAGGTCCCAGCTAGAGTCAAGTCTGCAGTCCTGGAATCTACATTATAGGTGGGATGTAAATGCAAATGAGGTGGGTGCAGAGGAGTTTTACCAGGATGTTGTCTGGGCTGGAGAGTTTCAGACAGACTGGGGTTGTTTTCCTTGGAGCAGAGGAGACTGAGGCAGGACTGAGATGTATCATGTTACGAAGGGTATCGATGGAAAGAGAAAGAGTTTCCCCTTGATGAAGGGATCAATGGCCAGGTGGCAGAGATTAAAGGTAAGGGCCAGGGGCGTCCGAGAGGATGTGAGGAGGAGAATGTCAGCCAGAGGGTGGTGGGAATGTGGACCTCACTGCCTGAGAGAGTGGGAGAGGCAGAAACCCTCATCACCTTGAAGAAACATTTTGATGATGAATACAAGGATGTGGGCCAAGCGCTGGAAAGTGGAATTAGAATCATTAGGGGTAATTTTTGATAGCGTAGACCTGACAGACTGATGGCCTCTATGACTGTATAACTCATTTACCAGCCTCAGTTTATATTCCTCTATCCCTGTATCCATCAAAAATCAATTCATCTTGGTTCTGAAAATTCCAGCTCTCCCTTTGCCATTTTCAGCTTTTGGGGGAGGCAGAGTTCTGGACTTCAACTGCTGGAAGAGTTTTTTTCTTAATTTCTCTCCAAAATTTCTGCTCTAACGTTTAATATGTTAGCATCATTTTCTAAATGAGTTTGTGATTCTCCAATCTCTACTCTGTGGAACCACCATTTCCTTAGATTAGGTCACATCCCAACCTTCTAAACCTGAGGGAATTCAAACCAGGTTTGTACAACTTGTGTTCCTAACCCTAACCCAATCATAATTTAATTCTTTAAACTCCAAAATTTTAAAGACCTAGTCAGCAAAGAATGTTAGACCTTGATTGAATTTTCGCTGCAGATACCTGATATGATACTAGGAAGAATTCTGGTTGGGAAGCTTGTTTGGATCATGATACCATCATATAACTTTATAGCTTTAAATTGAGGGGTGATAGATATAGGACAGATGTCAGAGGTAGTTTCTGTACTCAGAGAGTAGTAAGGGTATGGAATGCTTTGCCTGCAACGGTAGTAGATTCGCCAACTTTAAGTACATTTAAGTCGTCATTGGACAAGCATATGGACGTACATGGAATAGTGTAGGTGGGATGGGTTTCAGATTAGTGTGACAGGTCGGCGCAACATCTAGGGCCAAAGGGTCTGTACTGCGCTGTAATGTTCTATGTTCTAAAATGTTCTATGTTCTATCCTGGGGGGGGATGGTCAAGTTGGAAACTTTTGGCAGGAACTTTGTTCAATGAAGGCCTCTGGGCCAGGTGTGAAATGCTTCCTGAGACTGAAACTTTACTCATCCTCAACCCATTTCATGTCACTGATTCTCACTCACTTACTCCTCACTATATGTCTCCTACAGCCTTGGCTCCACTCCTAAAGCACATGGACCTAAAACACTCAATATTGGGAAAAACCCTCACAGAGGTCACTGGAGGCCAGGAGTGGAAGGTCAAAGTGGTTTTTGGGTCATGTCAGGAAGAAAGGCTTGGCTGGATATGACAGTGATGGCTTTTGGCCTTGCTTCTGATCCTGGCACTGAGGAGAATGGTGTATAACATTGACACTTTCACAGATATTGAGCATCTAGAATAATTAAAACAGGTTCTTGTGTTGAAACTGTCAAGTCAATTTCATCCACCAAAGAACTAAATCCAATATTGCCAGAATTCTTCTGGAAAGTTGGCAGGCTCGGGATGAAAGGTCAGAGGCCACATGATTCAAGTCTTGGATCATTGTGATGTAACAACTTCCCTGTAAAGATCCTCAGTCCTCCATATTTTACCCCATTCTCATGATGGATAAACCATCAATAACTCCAGCCGGAGAGTTTCCTGTCTCTGGACTTGTTTATGTATCTGCTGCTTAACAGTCTCATCTCTTTAATCTTCAAGTACTCAGAGAGAATCAGGTTCACCCAGCCTCACCTGAAATCATTGAGGAGTCTCAGGGTTCAGTTTGTGACACCTCGACTTGAATTGGAATCTGCAGGTGATTGCAGAGCAAGAGGGGATAACCATGTTGGAGGGATCACAGCTCCATAAAACACAGTGCAGATGAGGTTAATGAAGAGCTCGGGAAGATTTGAACTCAAGCTTTGATTTGAATAATTTGTAAATTGTGGGGTGGGTGGGGAGACTAACAGTTAGGGTTAGGTTGAGGATTGATAGTTGGATCAGAATTAGGGTTTGGGTTAGATTGAATATATGGGTAAGAGTTTGGGTGGTTTAGGTTAGGCTGGTGTTTAGATGCTCAGGTAGGAGAATGGAAGACCCTAATTGAAGTTGTTGAAGTTAGGGTCAGGGTTACATTAAAGGTTTGAGGCAGGGTCAGGATTTAGTTTCATGTCAGTGAATAGTCAAGGAGGTTAGCATTTGGAATGGAGATTGGGCCAGCAAATTCGGATTACATTGGAGTGTCTTGCAGTGCATTACCTTCCCTCATTGTGTATATATTGTAATTACTCATTTTTGTCTAGCTTTTCTGGAACCTGTCAGTTACAGTTTGCTCATATTTCCAATCATTTTGTGTCATGTTTTACTGTTATCCTTTATGGATACTGTTTTTAATCTTATCTTTGGTTGGGGATTAGAGCAATGAGGAATGGGTTCTGAGGAAGGGTCACTTTACCCGAAACGTTAACTCTGATTTCTATCTACAAATGCTGTCAGACCCGTTGAGCTTTTCCAGCAATTTCTATTGATTAGAACAATGGGGTTGGTTTTGTATCTCATTGGACTGTGACTTTTATATTAAGGATGTTTGCTCTGCGGGTGTAGTTTATTTGGAAACTGTGGACGGGCTTTAACATTACAAATTTGTGCTTGAGGCAACTGGTGGAGGGTTTAAAGAGCAAGGATCTGGATTAGGTTTGGATTGGGCTGAAGATCATGTGGAGGGTCTTTTAGGGTGAGGGTTGTGGATCACGGTTTGGAGAGTTAGAGTTTGTGATGAGGATAGGTTGTAGTTTGAATTAGGTTTGAAGTGGAGTTTAGGGCTGTTACGAGTTGGGATTAAGGTCAGGTCTAGGGGTTTGGGTAGAGGCGAGTACATATAGCTTAGGGAGTTTTTGAGTTGGATTCTAACAGTGAGGGGGATGGTATTGGGAGGAATGTGAGAGATGAAAGGTTCATGATAAAATGTCAAAACAGATTGCAATTGCAGCAAATAAAATTTAATTGAGTTAATCACAAAAGGATGTGGAGGTGCCCATTCACTGGCATTCCTGTAAAAGCAAGAATTAACCCCCACTGTGATTTGATTCTCTATTTCTTCAAGGACTCAGCTGAATTGAGGAATGTTCCTTGCTTCTGCACCTTTGTTCAATGTGATTTTTAAAGCTGTCATGATATAAATGAATAAAATGTTACTTAAACAGAAGCTTTGTTTAAGAATTCATTCATTTTCAAAAGTTCCAAGCAACATAAAAACCTGTTTATTATCACTGTACAAAGCCAGAAATAAACCATAGCAAACAGTAAATTGTATAGCAGTGTTGGAGCGAATTACAGATTGGAATCCAATTGAGGGGATCAGAGGATGTATATGAAGCAGAACAGATGCCTGGGACAGAATTACAGATTGGAACCTAGTCAGGTCTTATACACAGTGCCTTCTGATCTCACCCAATAAAGGCCTGAATACATTTGAGGTCAGTAATTGGTTAACCAGACAAACACTGAGTGGGTCAGGACAATAAACTGGGAGTTTACGTTAGAGCCCGGGTGTCCTTGGAGAAGGAGCACGCGGTGTCCACCAACACCCTGGAGTTGTTCAGGGAGAGGTGGGCGCCGCAGGGAGTGGAGTGCATCATTTCTCCCTCCAACTCTATTTTGATTTAGTCCCTACCCACCCCTTCACTGTTTTGATCACACAGCACTGCCCTTTGATGTGAAGGGCAGTGCTTGTCACTGGCCACCCGGGTGTTTTCCTATCTTCCTGGTGGTGGAAATTGAATAAAGATTGGTGCACTTTGTGTCTTTCACTGTGTCTCACACCTGCACACACACACCATGGGTGCTGGGGAAAAAATAAGCACTACCGCACTTAGGCGGTAGTGTGGGGTTAAAATAAAAAAAAAAGAAAAAGAAAGAAAAAAAAAAGAAGAAAAAAAAGAAAATAAAAGAAAAAAAAAATAAACTGGGAGTTTACGTTAGAGCCCGGGTGTCCTTGGAGAAGGAGCACGCGGTGTCCACCAACACCCTGGAGTTGTTCAGGGAGAGGTGGGTGCCGCAGGGAGTGGAGTGCATCATTTCTCCCTCCAACTCTATTTTGATTTAGTCCCTACCCTCCCCCTCACTGTTTGATCACACAGCTTTGCCCTTTGATGTGAAGGGCACTGCTCGTCACTGGCCACTCGGGTATTTCCTTTCTTCCTGGTGGTGGAAATTGAATAAAGATTCGTGCACCTTGTGTCTCTCACTATGTCTCACACCTGCACACACACAACATGGGGGCGGGGGAAAATATAAGCACTACCGCAGTTAGGCGGGAATGTGGGGGGAAAACAAAAAAAAATAAACAAAAAAGAAAAACTAAATAAACATCGGATAGCATTATCCTTTGCAAAAAGAAAAAAACAAAATTAACAGGGGCCTCCCCCTCCAACTCTATTAAAAAAATAAACTGGGAGCTCCTTCCACCATTCCCACCCTTTCCTAGAATCTGTAACACTTCTTCCCTCAGGCAGGGAACGTGACCTTTCATTCTGCACAGAATCTTGAAAACCTCAAAGGATTCTCACTCTAAAAAAGGTGTGGTCAGTTGTTTCTGGGCTCATTGGCCAACTGATCAGCTGTGTCCAGGTGAGGGCCCCCTGCGCTGGTTTTGTGATTGGTACTTGCATGTTCTTTGAACCACTCTGTGTTAGAGACAGAAACATTTCACTATGGTCAGCAGCTGACCACTTTTCTCATACTGTTTGTCTCATGAAAAACTGGATTATGTTGTCACACCGTTCACAGGTTTATCTGTTAACCACACTTCAGAGTGGCTCCGTCTATCTGAGACATTTCAGGGTGATAGTGAGGTATTTAGAAACGTCTTTCTGCCTTTTTTACGTGATCCTCAAACACAGTGTCTAAATGCTGCCACAGGGAGGCAGCAGATACACACTTAACAACAATCCTCCTGCCAATGTCTCTTCGGTTACGGCACCGGTCCCAGTAGCACAAACAGTGAACTGTCGCATCTGTTCACTGTCTGGGTGTTGGAGAAAGTCTCTCCAGCCAAAGATCAATGATTGGCTGTCACTAGTTGACCCATAAGCTCTGCAGAGAAGTTCCAGGAGTTTATTTTTTGAAGTGTGGTTTAGCAGCATAACTAAATGGGGGGGCCCATTCAGTGAAGATATAAATTATCTACAAGATAGAGGCTAATTATCTTATGGAAGTTGTATTTTTGAAGGTGTGAATATCCACTGGTGACCGTCCCCACTTCCTGTCAAGGGTCTAGTCAGAAGCTCTCTGACCAGACAATATTCGGGTGGCACGGTGGCACAGTGGTTAGCACTGTTGCCTCACAGCGCCAGAGACCCGGGTTCAATTCCTGCCTTAGGCGACTGTCTGTGTGGAGTTTGCACGTTCTCCCCGTGTCTGCGTGGGTTTGCTCCGGTTTCCTCCCACAGTCCAAAGATGTGCAGGGTCAGGTGAATTGGCCATGCTAAATTGCCCGTAGTGTTAGGTAAGGGGTAAATGTAGGGGCATGGGTGGGTTGTGGGTCAGTATGGACTTGTTGGGCCGAAGGGCCTGTTTCCACACTGTAATGTAATCTAATTTCAGGATCATGGAGATGGCCAGAGCCCAAGGATTCATAAATTTTAAACTCATTCAATCATCTTCACAAAGGTTTGCGAAGGCAGTAACAGCTTTTCCATTGCTGTTGTTCTTCAGATACTGGGAGTTTCTGGTGTCGACAGAGCAGTCCTAACATATGTAACTTTCATAAACTCACATGCCTTCAATCAGATTCAGTCTTAGACACACACATTTTCATAATCATACACACTATGGACATGGAGCTGACTTTTGGGAAGTTTTACGGGGCGTTGTTCTGGGAGTTATCCAACTCGATTCACTGTGTGTCGTATTGCTCCATTGCCATCCTCATGCCTACCGGTGGAAGAAGGGTGCTTCAGGTCACACACCCACAATCACAAGTAGCCCTTCACCATACACAACAGGAGCAGGAGACAAATAAGACAAGCTTCTGAGGACAAATGGGTGGCCCAGGTCACACTGCACTGGAAATAGAATCTCCTTTGTAAAGAGGTTTTGACACCACTACCTGTCTGATGTTACTGTCATTGTAGCTGTAGCTACAGACTACCCATCCTCAACAGCATTCAATGTTAGAGCTCTGTCTAAGGAACTCCTACTCTTTCCCTATTGCCCAATGTCTTGTCATTCTGCAGACTGTCTGTGGCTCACTCCCTGGACTGTAACGACATGGAAGCCTGACCCTGGAGGCTCACTAACTCTGTCCAAGCTCCTGGAGTGCTATTGGGCTCTGCTGATAAACACTGACACCCAACACTCTCCCTGATTGAGGACTTTTTCCCTTTGAGTTTGAGACATGGACACTTGGTTGAAGCATATTCAATGAGTTTACTGTGGGCACATGGTGAAGGTGTGGCACAGTGCTGTATGGCAGTATGTCCAGCCCCCTGATGGATCACTGCTGGCTACCAGGACAAATGTCTGAGTCTTTGTCTGCAATGCCAGGCGAGGTGAGACAGACGTACAGTGAGCCTGTCAGTTCAGAATGAGGCTGCAAAGTGGAGAGTTGCTGTGAGCATCCACATAGACCCAAAGTCAGTGACCACTAAGAGGTGTAGGATACAGCTCAGCTCGGTGAGCTGGGGGCAGAGCAGTGAGGGAGCAGTGGGATACAGCATTGAAGTGGCAAACGGTCTTCAAAGCAAGTCAGAGACATGCCGTGTGGATACCGTGTGGCTGGTGTGTGTCTGATGCCAACCTTCATGGATAAAGTGTGCAGACAGTCCCTGCCCATGGTGTGAGCCCCTGAGATGTTGGCAGCTGCTGCCTGAGCTGGGTGCCTGGAGGAGCCAGCAGTGAGCTGGAGTTACCGGGTACCCGCTCAGACTTTCAGGTCAGCAACTGTCAGTCAGTGTTTAGATTCTCCCCACTGTAGAAGATGAGCAATCCACATAGAAATAAGGCTCAAATAAGTCATAATCAGATGTTCACGCATACAAATAGGCCATTCACTGCACACAAGTGACATTCAGGTCTCTCTGTGCAAAATTGGAATTTTTATTCTCAATGTTGAGAATCATATTTTCTCAATCTCATCATATTCCCACAACTGACTCACTGTTACTCAGGCACGAAACAACCTGAGTAAGTTCAGTCCATTTCTCATCACCTATTCCAGGTTCGATTCCCGCCTTGGGCGACTGACTGTGTGGAGCTTGCATATTCTCCCCTTGTCTGCGTGGGTTTCCTCCGGATGCTCTGGTTTCCTCCCACAGTCCAAAGCTGTGCAGGTCAGGTGAATTGGCCATGCTAAATTGCCCATAATGTTCAGGGATATATAGGTTAGGTGCATTAATTAGGGATAAAATGTAAAGTAATAGGGTAGGGGAATGGTTCTGGGTGGGTTATTCTTCGGAAGGTTGATGTGGACTTGTTGGGCCAATGGCCTGGTTCCACACTGTAGGGATTCTGTGATTCCATCAGTATCGGGCTTTTATCCTGGAATTCCCCATCACACAGGAGAAAGTGAGGACTGCAGATGCTGGAGATCAGAGCTTAAAAATGTGTTGCTGGAAAAGAGCAGCAGGTCAGGCAGCATTAAAGGAGCAGGAAAATCGACGTTTCGGGCATAAGCCCCTCTTCAGGAATGAGGAGGGTGTCTTGTAGAGGGAGGAGGAGAGCTTCTTCAAGGAAGGCATCCTTGCAAGAGGATTCGCATCACACAGTCAAGGGTTTTGAGAAGGGGATGAAATTTTGCCTTCATTCATTGGCTCTAACATGGAGTAAATGAAGCATTTTGGTGGAGATTGGGAGTGAGGGAATCCTCCTTGCTGTGCTGAGCTCAGGGCAATAAAAACTGAAACCACATCTTTTTATTTTGCATTAGTTCTTATCAACCAGGAGCTGAGTGTTAAATCTTCAGTACAACTGGCAGCAAGGTTCATAGCAGAAATTCCATTAGTACCTCCAGTCGGTGCGTAGGTGGAGTTGAGGTTTAGGAAGAATTTAAGGAATAATTGCATTTGAATTGAGTCTTCCATTCCCTTTACAGCTAGTAAAATACCTTTGAAAGAAATGGCTGCTGTAGTGTAGGAGACAAAAGAAAAGCTGCAGATGAGTGAATCCAAAGTAGACAAAGTACTGAAGGAAACAAGGCTGTGACAATGACCAGGAGAAAGTGAGGACTGCAGATGCAATCTGCAGATGCAGATGAAGTGAGGACCTGATAATGACCAGGTAATTTGTTTCACCAATACTGGTTCGAGACAGGTGTTACCCAGACCACTGGGGAGTCTTCCTTATGCATCTTCAAAACGTGCCATGGCATCTTTCGACATCCAGCCAAGTGGGTGAACAGAGGCTACGTTTACTGTCTCACCTGAATGTTAGCACCTCTGACAGTGCAGCACTCTGTCAGCATCACACTGCGAAGGTTGGTCTGAATATTATGCTCAAGAATCTGGAGTTGAACATGACCTCATATTCCTGTCTCAGAGGGCAACCATAATTGCTTGGCATCAAGCAGCCGAAATCCTGTGCCAAGCGGGCTCACAGAGTGACCAACCATTGCCCAGGCAAAAGGCACCTGGTGCATTTCTAATCCAGATATTTAGCAACTAAAACACTGCGGCTAGTTTTATAGCCATGAAATGGTGTAAGTTAAATTTATCTGCCTGCATCTCTCTCTGACCTACTAATTACCACTTTAAGATGTTTTTGCACATGATTATATTCACTTCAGAGAGCCCTTTATCCTTGTAAGGTTTCTCCAGACAATTTTTGCTCTTTTTATTGCAGCATCATGCATGCCTTGCCTCAGCCTGCCAGCTCTGGGTGTGTTTATTGTCACTCCAGGGCTTCGGTCTATTTTCTGTCAAATTCGGCTGACCAGAGAGTCCCAGTAGGTATACATAAGTTATAGATTGACTTTGTTTTCTCAGGCAACGTGGGTGAGACTACGTATTGTCCATGAGGAGGTGGCCGTGTGGAGGTGGCCGTGTGGAGGTGACCGTGTGGAGGTGTCCGTGTGAAGGTGGCCGTGTGGAGGTGGCCGTGTGGAGGTGGCCGTGTGGAGGTGTCTGTGAGGAGGGGGCCATGTGGAGGTGGCCGTGTGGAGGTGGCCGTGTGGAGGTGTCCGTGTGGAGGTGGCCGTGTGGAGGTGTCTGTGAGGAGGGGGCCATGTGGAGGTGACCGTGTGGAGGTGGCCGTGTGGAGGTGGCCGTGTGGAGGTGACCGTGTGGAGGTGGCCGTGTCGAGGTGGCCGTGAGGAGGTGGCCGTGTGGAGGTGGCCGTGTGGAGGTGGCCGTGTGGAGGTGACCGTGTGGAGGTGGCCGTGTCGAGGTGGCCGTGTGAAGGTGACCTTGTGGAGGGGGCCGTGTGGAGGTGGCCGTGTGGAGGTGACCGTGTGGAGGTGGCCGTGTGGAGGTGACCTTGTGGAGGTGACCGTGAGGAGGTGGCCGTGTGGAGGTGGCCACGAGCTCGCTTTTTGAGCTACTGCAGTTCATCTCTGGTTTGTTCTTTTCCTGAGAGTGTGACATGTTTTTCCATCCCTTGATGCTGCTGATGATCAGCCCTGTCCATCCTGGCACTGATGTGCTTCCCCAGGCCAATCGGAAAGCAAACACATGGTTAATTATCCAATTGAATGATCTTTAATTAAACAGCGCCTTTTACTTCCCTCTCCAATAGTTTGTAATTAATAAACAAACGTTTCAAGACTTTCTGTAAAAAACTTTTTTAAAATTCTCGCTATGTTCTTAATCCTTCTTATATGTTGGTCCTATCTTTGGTCAAGCATTTGGTCACTTGTCCAAATTTCAGTTCTTAATTTCATATGTGAAATGCTTTGCAATCTTATTCTCTGTTTGGGGTACTAAAACCACAGGATTTGATGTTATTTGCTCTGTTTAAAGCAGCATTCAATGTCAGATGTTATGAGCAATCTTCAATGTCACTTAACAGCGACAATAGCTGCTTTTAACAATTCAAACTAAATTATACAAAAGGTGTCCAATTAGAAATCTTTGAAGGAATCAGGACAAGTGGAAAAACCAGTGAGTAAAGCACGCCAGATCATTGTTTTTCAGCCTACATCATTCCTTACAAAGCCAAAGATGATATGCAAATAACTGGTTGCAGCTACAGCACCATGTCCAATTCTGGAGATTGCATGTTGTGAAAATCTTAGGAAGGGATCAGATGGATTGCCAGAAGAGTGTCAGGAATGAGAGGCTTCAGCCAATGGGGAGAGACTGGAGAAGTTGGAGTTGTTCTCCTCAGAGTAGAGTAGGGAGGATACTTAATTGAGATTATCAAAACCTTAAGAATTTCAATGGAGTAAATAAGATAAAAATGCTTTTGGTGATCGCAGGAACACCATTTAAACAACTGACAACAGTGTCAGAAAGGAGATGAAAATTTTAATTTTAATGCAATGAGTTGTGATCTGGAATGCACTGCCTGAAAGGGCTTTGAAAGTAGATGTAATAGTAACATTGAAAATAAATAAAATGAAAATCAGAAATTGTGGAGCTATGGTGAACTGGGTGAGGGGTGAACTGCATGGTTCTAGCAAAGAGCCAGTACAGATACAACCCAGACTCAATGATCTCCTTTTATATTGTAACATTCTGTAAAATTCCACATGATTCTAAGATACTGATAATGAGGAAACACGCTCTGAACAAACACAAATCCATGTTTTAAAATGAGTGACCCATTAATCAGTGGTTATTTACTGATAAGTGTTGAAACCTGATAAATCTCTCATACACAAGTGGTTACCTTTGCCTAAGAGATAGCAAGAGATATTGTTAAGCGGTGGTATGAAATTAATAATGCTCATACAAAGTGTTGGATCTGACTCGCAGTCTGCTTAAATTGCCTCCCACTGTCATTAAAATTATACATACCTTCCTTGTGAAGTGTATCTTTAGCCGAGTTAATGAAATTCTCTGCTATTTTCCTGTTATAATGAGGAGAGAGCGCATCTCTCAATTCCCTGCAGCATGCCTACTGTGGAGTGAGGCAGTGGGGAATCTATTTCTGGGTCTTAATTTACTTTTTGATTCCTTGATAATGATTGTCCTGTAGGTGATATATTGAAATTAACCTTCATTTCACTTCTCTACTCACAAATGACAGTTGTAGCACTTTCCACCAACACAAAGGGCACTTCTTTCACATGCAGAAAAAAAATGAAAAATGGCAAACAGGATTTATGCAAAACTGCCCCCCTTTGGAATGACTCTCCTTTTGAATTGTCTGATTTTCTCTTTATCTGTTTAAAAAGACATCCAGGCTTCAGGCTGCTCTGCCCTGTACCTCTGCTGAGAGCTAGGTGTTCACATCCAAGGTAATCGAAGACTGAAATGAACAAAGCATTAATTTCCCTGACACCCCAGCCTCAGACTCCTGCAGTAAAGCTCATTAACAAAATGGTTGAGTGTAATCCTACTGTGCAGATGTGTTTGAAGGTCTCTCCTTGGTAACAGAATAGTGTTTAAAAGAGCGAGTTCAAATTATGAATTACAGAACAGGTAGCCCATTGACTTGAAACACTCAACTCCCTCATCTCAGCATGCAGCAGAGTCTGGCTAACTCTGTTCTCCAGGCTTGTTATGGAATGCTGGGGACTATATGGTGACAGCAAAAGGGTTTATTACAACCAGGTAAAGGTCAACGCAACTTGACGAGCCTAACCCGTGAAGTGGCAAGTGAGAGTTTCCTTTAGCAGCACATCTCTCCCTGTCACAGACAAAAGCACTATCATCGGAAACATTGAAACCTTCAGTCCCTCTTGAAATCACAGACTGGTCTTGTTTTTGAACATTTATGAGCCAATGTTTCATTGTTACTGGGTCAGAATCCAGAAACTGTTAATTGCGGGAGCACCTTATCACATGGACACATGGCTCAAGGAATCACCTCCTCAAAGGGCAACGAAGGATAGATGCCGGTCTCACCAGCAGCATCACATCTCAAGGAGGAGCAAATGAAGAATATTTATCTGAAATTAAAACAGAAATTGCTGGAAAAACTCAGCAGGTCTGGCAGCACCTGTGAAATGAAATCAGTCACCAGACCTGAAACGTTAATTCTGATGTCTCTCTCGCGGATACTGCCAGACCTGCTGAGCTTTTCCAGCAATTTCTGTTTTTGTTTTTGATTTACAGCATCCGCAGTTCTTTCTGATTTTATTAAAAATATTTATCACATTATTCTTACTTCAACAATATTGCAGTCAAGCATCCTGAGCTAACAATAGAGAGGGACACTGTTGCATATCTTCATTGCTATTTGAGGTTAAGGAACTCATACAATAACTGTTTAATAAATTTGATTCAGTAAATCATTGAAACCCGACACCGTGTGCAGTTTTTACAACATTGATAATGAAAATAACTTGTGCAGACTCATTGGTTGTATGTGTGTTACGTCTTGAGTGTTCACACAAACCTGAACTAGACAAACTCAATGTACTGAAGGTTCCCAGTATGTTGTCTCTTTCAGTTTAATGATGGCTTCCTGGAGGGGTTTGTCTTATAAAGAGAGATTGAGCAGTTTTGGCATACACACGCTTGAGTTTAGACTTGTGATTTGGAGATGCCGGTGTTGGATTGGGGTGTATAAAGTTAAAAATCACACAACACCAGGTGTTTAGAGAAATGAGAGGAGATTCTATGGAGTTCTATACAATGCTATGGGGGATTGGCTGAAGAGACATGGAGAAGATGTGATTTCCTAATGTGGGGTAATCTAGAAGGAGAGGTTATAGATTTAGAATGAGGGGTAGCAGATTTTAAACAGAGATGAGGAAGAATTACTGATGAGGTCAGCCATGATTGTATCAAATGGCAGAGCAGGCTCGAGGTGCCAAATGGCCTCCTCCTGCTCCTAGCTCAGATGTGAAGCGATTACATCATCGCATTCTTCCTATAATGAAAGACCAGGGGAGTACATTATCCAACACGTCACCTCACAGTGATATATTCAAACCTCTTTTCAGCTGTAGCTGCACAGCACCAAGTTCTGTCCATTGTTCACTCTCTCAATGTCTTTGCATTCTTACATAGCTGGCTCAATTTTCTCTGTATTCCTATCCTATAGTCAGACTTTTTCAAGTAATTAATATTATTTTTCACAACTAACCCAAATTGTTACAATATTCTGCCGTTTATCCCTTACAACTGCAACAGAACAAGTAAAATTAATGTTCCTGCTTATATGGCTATTCCGTCGAGTGTCCTGTCTCACATTCCTCCCCTTAGGAAAAGTGCTTAAAATGAATGTCCTTCAATCCATGGCCAACATTTCCATCCCATTCTTCCTATGGACTCAGCCTTCATTGGCTGTTTAAAACAGATAGCAGTGACTGTGCCCTTATCACTGAGATTCATCCTGGCAGAACGTCACTTTGCAAGTGAGGCTTCCTAGTATAACCCATGAATTTGACTCAACGTACCTTACACCAATCTATCTTCCCAGCCCATTTCCAAGTTTTTATTTGTTAATGCAATGGAGAACGTGGATTGTAACAATATCAACATTATTCCACTCCTTTTGAATCTGCCTGAGCACACAGTCTCATGCCGGATTAGCTATTCCTTCAGGGTGATATGGCTGATTGCATCAGTAATTTTAACCTTAATCTTGTCTAATTCTTCCTCCAATTGTTCCATTGAAACCAGTGACTCTCGTTGCTCTGATTAAAAAAATCTTTTGTAACATGGTCAGTATCCACACTGATCTCTTCAACAGATTCCACATTTTATCACAGTGTTCCTACATGGTTTCTCCAGAAATTCATTCACTTGATTCCCTAACCCCATCTGTTCTCTTATCGTGAACCCTCAAGTGTTTCCTGAAGCAACATTTATGTCTCTTTTCAAGTTGCAATTAATAAGATCCACGTTGAACATTGAATGACAGGAATTCTTTAACTCAGAGTGGTGAGATTGTGAAAATCTGACCATATAGAAATGTGGGAGGTGAATAACAGGAACACTGATTGGTGATTCTAGAACAAGGAGGCATAGTCTGTGAATTAGGGCCAGACTGATCAGGAGAGATGCTTGAAAGCACTTCTACATGCAAAGGCTGCTAGAGGATTAGAACTCTCTTTCACAATCCAGTGGGTGCTGGATTGGTTTA
The DNA here is from genome assembly GCF_037043375.1 of Chiloscyllium plagiosum. Taxonomy (NCBI): domain Eukaryota; kingdom Metazoa; phylum Chordata; class Chondrichthyes; order Orectolobiformes; family Hemiscylliidae; genus Chiloscyllium; species Chiloscyllium plagiosum. The sequence continues at coordinate 2,350,493 of NW_028270164.1, read as the reverse complement.
TGGTTTTAAATCTGAGATAGATAATTTTTTTGTTAAGCAAAAGCATTAAGGGATATGGGCCAAAAGTAGGCATATAGAGTTAAACCACAGATCAGCCGTGATCTCATTGGGTGGTGGAACAGAGTTGAGGGGCTGAATGGCCTCCTCCTGTTCCCGTATTGCTTTGATGTATTCAACGGGAAGGTAATTAAACATATGTAAGAGAAAGGAGTACCTCGGTTTGCTGATTAAATAGGTGAAGAGAGGTGGGGAAGCCTTGTGTAGGACATAAACACAAGAATGGGCCATTTGGGCTAGATAGCCTGTTTCTATGCTGTACATTCAATGTATTTCACTATAAAAATCCTCATAGATTCCGTTAAATAATACTGAGCTTTTAAGATACTGGTAATCCTAAACCCAGTGACTGGTTTGTGTGACCCACTTGATAATCTTATCTTGTGGTTAATGCTACAAGATGAGGAGCATGGTAATTACCTCAAGGCAGTGCAAACAAATTGTTAGTTTAATTCACAGACATTTCTGGGTCTCAAGGTTGATCCCATACACTTGTGTGTCTAAGACTCACCATTCCTGCTTTATTTCTGACTTCTGACCCTTTCCTGGTTATCCAGTTCTCAGTTAAACAGAATTAACATTTCAGGTCCAGTGACCCTTCTTCAGAACTCAGTTAAACTCCAGTTCAAAACGTGTGTTTTGAAGAAGAGTCACTGGACCCGAAACGTTAACTCTGATTTCTCTCCACAGACGCTGCCAGACCTGCTGAGTTTTCCCAACAATTTACGATTGTTATATCCAGCATCCTCAGTTCTTTGTTTTTTTTAAGAAAGTGACTTCCTTAATAAAATTTGGAAATGTGATTATTTTGCCTCACTGATCGCAGAAACCTAGAGCATGGGTACTTTACCCTTTTTGTTTTCCAGGAGATATTTAATATTTTAGACTGTTAAAACATTTCTCACTCAGAGGCTGCAATGGATTTTTCAAACAATCGATTAACTCACTGACTTCTTAACCAGGGAAAGGACGCCAGGATATAAAGTAAGCCCCTCTCTGTATAATGGCTGTTTCCACTTTAGTTTAAAATTGCAGAGGTGTATGATGACAGTAGGTTGAGTAGCACAATAGCATACAGGAGGCCTGTGTTCCCATGAGTTTAGACATTTAGTGAGTGAAATAACAGCTTTCCTTAAAATGATTAAGGGATTGATAGGGCAGATAGAAAATACTATGTCCTCGGGTGGGGTGTTCAGATCAAATGGCAACACCCAAATTTTCAAACAATTTATTCTGTCAATTGTTGTAAATATCTTCTTCACTAAAGTTCTTTAGGAAAGGAAACTTCAGTCCTTACCTGTTCGAGTCTAATATGACTCCAGACCTAGAGAAATATGGTTAAACCTTAGCTGCCCTCTGAAATGACCCTTGCCAGCCAGCTGGTGGGTCAATTAGGGACAGGCACTAAATGCGAGCCCAGCCAGTGATGCCCACATTTGTAAATGACAGAGGAGAAGTCTTGCTGTTACATTCAGAGTCTCTGAAGAATTGTATTTTTAGCTGGTCTTGCTCAATGAATGTTAATCTTTGATCCAATCATTAACCAACCAGGATCTGGGTGGACAGGTCGACAGACAATCTCCAGCATCAGCTGTCCCTCAACACCCTCGCACCCCAGGAAGCTATAGCCAAAACACTGCTATTCAGAAACTCAGAGGGTATGCAAAGGTCTCTTGTAAACTATTCCTTTTGGACCGTCTGCAGCTGAATGAAAGAAAACTACAGGTGACACTCCGAACCAAAAACCAAACTGTGGAATTATTGCATCATCTTTCCTGACCCACTGTTAAGATCCCAACAGCAAGATTTGGGATTAACTGACAGGAATTGTTCAGGATATTAACTGGAAAAGACAGCATAAATAATAAACTCCTTCCATTGGTTGGAGATTCTAGAATGAGAGGACATAGTCTGAGAATTAGGGTCAGAGCGTTTAGGAGACATGTTAGGAAGTACTTTGACACAAAGGGTGGGAGGGGTTTGGAACTTTCTTCCACAAACGGCAGTGGATGCTGCATCAGTTGTTAATTTTAAATCAGACAAAACTCCTTTGCTTAACAAAAATACTAAAGGATATGGCAAAAGGCAGGTCTCTGGAGATAGGCCAAAGATCAGCCATGATCTCATTGAATGGTGGGACAGGCTTGAGGGGCTGAATGGCCTCCTCCTGTTTCTGTGTTCCTCTGTGACAGCTGGACAGCCGTATGGTCTAAGACCTTGCGCAAACCTGGGATTGGAAATGGGAACGTTCCTTGCTCTGTCACCCAGCTCTAACCTAAGGCCATAAAATGTTATAATTTCCCTCCCTCCTCAGTCTCACAGCAGGATGCCTTTAAGAGATCAGTGCAGTAATTTAATTTTCAATTTAGTTCACCCGTCCCTTCGATTGGCCTTCACACTCGCTACCTCCTGAGGGGAACAATGATGGAAAATAGGTTCTGTTGTGACATAAAGCAGGCAGGGCCATGGCGGTATCAATAGGAGATGGGTTTGGGTGTTTTTTTAACCACTTTTTATGATAATGGCTGTATTGTATCACAAAGCAGTATGATAATCAGCAGCCTCGACTGTATAATCACCTCTGTCACTTCCCAGCCAGAGGTGCCATACTACCCTGGCACCCTGCAGAGCTTTTCATCTTTAATGCTAAGAGTAGAGACTTAAAACAACAAAAAAGATACAATGAATGCATCTCACATTTTTAAAAAAAAATTTACTTAGTCAGCTTCAAGTCTCTTAACTTTCTAATTCCCCAGATTGTGTCTCACTTGCAGTCACTGGATGATTCACTTCCTCTTGGGACATTACCCAGAAATGCTACATTGGGTGGACTATTCATCAGACACTCCCAGGACTGGAACTGCACAGTAAAGCTTTCTCTACGCTGTCCCCCAACAAATACTTCCCAGGACCAGGACAACATTGAGTCAGATGCTGTATCTGTCCTGAGAGTGTTTGGTTGGGACAGTGCAATGGAAGCATTACGTTCTGGTGAAAAGCTATAGAGAGATGTATTTTCAGTTTAAAAGAGTAGAGGGAGCTTTACTCTGTATCTGACTCAAATGTTGTCGCATCTGAGTGACTCACTACTGGGAGAAGTGGGACACATCAACAGACAAGCCCGCACTTAAAGATATTTGCCCAAATGTTGCTCCTTCATATCTGTGACCATTTCCACACTGTAAGTAATCTAATCTAATTTCAAATGCCCCCACCACCCCACCCCCAACTCTCTTACTAATATCTCAAACTCACAAACTGGGGAGGCTGTGTAGTGTGTTGGGGTGAGTCAGATTTTGGGAGCCCCGAGGTGGGTGAGGAGGTTGGGGGTGGGTACAATGGAGAGTGAAATAACAAAACTCACGACAAACGTGCCTGAAATCCAGAGAATCTGAGATTTTGGAATGTTGAAATGGAACCAAAAACAGTCACCCTCAGATGGACATAATAACTTGCAAATGAAGCTCATGAACATTTAACAAACCATTAGGTTTGCATCAATGAAATACAAATAGGATCATTTTCAGAACTGAAATATTTAACAAAAATTAATTTTAAAATAGCAGTGATTTTCAATGTATCACAATGTCTGTGTTTAATTAGGTCACGATTACTTTACATGTGATATTGTACTTTTTATGTTCAGTCTGCACAATGATTGATGATAATATATATTGACTGGTGTTTATAATGGTTTATGGTTCAATAAATGCATGCTGATTAAATCACAATTGTAATCTTTATCATGATTGCAGTGAATAAACCATACCGCTCCCTCAGCCCCACATCCACACATCCCAGCTTGCTTCCTCACATTCGCAGTTTTCTTTATATCTCAGCTGGTTCAGCAGCTGGGGTCTCTCCAATCACCCACTCAGTTCCTGGGTTGGAGAGCGGGCGAAATCAGCCAAGACCCATACTCCTGATTACCATCGAGAGGGGGAGATCAGCCAGGGATCCTGTTCTTGATCACTGACCCTGAGATTTTGCAGAAATAACCCTTGGCATCTGCTCCTGATCGTCATTGCCCAGGATGGTGGGAGAGTGGAGATAAATCATAGTAACTGCTAAAATGGGTCAAACAATAAGGTACAGTTGCACAGATCAAGTCCACATTTCCTCGCATATAGAACTGGGTCAGTAAATATAAACTATTTCACCTGGACAGAGAAGTCCACAGCTAGGGGAGACAGATTTAAAATCAGGCTGGACTTTCAGGGATGATATTGGGATGCAGTTCTTTACACAATAGGGAGTGGGAAACTGGAACTTTCTCCCACAAAAATTGAGGTTTGGCGGGGAGAGAGGGAGTCAGTTAAAAAATTCAAAACTGAGATTGATGCTTTTTTTGGAAGCAAAGGATATGAAAGAATGTGGAGCTAAGGTAGATAAAGTTCAGATGGAATGCCATACTAGGATTAAAGGGGCTGAATAATCTCCTTTAATTTGAAATTCCTTTATAGTAATTATTGGAGTCATAGATCTGATGATTTGGATCAGAGGAAAAGCCTCAATGTCCTTTTGGGAAGTGATCTCTAGCTTCCTGAACCCTTTGTTTGCAGAAGCTAAAGGGAGGTGAACACAGTCTGAGCTGATGTTAGGATGAAGCGAGTCACGTTATTGTTACAGTGAGGCAAAAGGGTCCTGACCATCCCCAGGTGGTCCCTCCCTCTGCTAAAAAGTGAGCTACAGAGATGGAGACTCCAACATTGACACTAGGAGACTATGATGAGCTGGGGACGCTGTGGGCTTGGAAGGGACAAGCAGAGCTGAAAGGTTCAGCTGGTGAGGAGAGGAGCGAGTGGAAGCAGGGGTCAGTGATGGTGCAGCTTCTGAATCTAGTGTTTCCCTCTACAGCATTTGCCGTTCCAGAGTGGGGCTCCTGAACATTGATTCCCGAAACACAAACTATTCTCTTTTGAGATGGAAGGTAGTTACTGGGAGGCGACAGTTTCTACTGTTCTTAGATCCAGAAGTGCGCTTGCATACAACTGACTGTTTCTTTTTGCCATAGCCAAGTCACCTGTGGTTTTTAAAAATCTATTAACCTCCAGCAGTAAATCACCCATGATCTCCATTTGATTAATTTCCAGGTAAGGGATAGGTAAGGGGAAAAGAGAGGGGGCTAAATCAAAATGGAGTTAGAGGAGTGGGCTACTGTTTCTACGGTGACATCTTTCATTGATGTATTGATTGATTTATTAATTGATTTGATTGATTGAAATGTTAGTGACAGTATTGGTATATTGTGCAGACCTAAAGCCCTGTTGTGGCACAGTGGTAGAGCCAGGAGCTCTGGGTTTAGGTCCCACCTGCCCCAGACACATCACAACATGATTACAAAATCTACAGCACAGCTCCAGTTGTAGGGGACTGAATCAGGAAGCAGTAAATACCAAGACCAGTCTGAAAGAGAAAGGAAGGAATTGAGAGTCATTGAGAAAGAATGGGTGTTAATAGCAGAGACTGTGATGGTACTGAATTCAGTAGAATAAGAGAAAGGGGAACCAGGGGATGTATAAGAATAATTTAGAGGAATGTTTCAAGGAGCAAACGGTCATAGTCAATGATGTTATGTAAATTGCTGCCAAACCATTAAAGGGTTAACTAGATTTAGATAGGCAAACTGCTATTACATCCTTAAGGCAGTTATATTAGCATACTCAAAACTTCTATTATCTGACAAATTGTCTCGTCAGCTCTATTTCCCGTCTTCATTGCCTGCTTTCCACTCGTGTGTCCATTCTTCATTATCAGGAGAAAGCTGCAGGCTTGCTTGATTGGCATAGTGCATACGCAGTTTTACTGCAGCCTCTGTGGGGAGAGACAAGCACAAGATGTTACCTTTCCATTCCATCCCTTTCCCAGATTATCATCAATTTTACATGCCATGTTCCCCAGCACCAGACTTGCCTGTCTATCAACCGTAACAAAATATGACACATGTCGACGAATGACATCAATCAATTAATGACAGAGTGGGTTTAAAGACTCCGTTCCTGTTGACCTGTCACTCAAACTCCAAGCTGATGTGTGATGTGCTGCATTAACCCTTTCCTGGGCTCAGTTAATCTATCCTAATGTGAAACCTGATTGTTTTTAAATCGGAAACCATTTTGGATGTTCTAGTTTATGCCTTACCTTGAGCTTGAATCCAACTGTTCGTTGCAGGGATTAACGGGTATGGCTCACACTGTTTCCCTTCTTTTGTTCCAGCAACTTTTCTAAAGTTGCCAGAACCAACAAGTACTGAAAATGTGTTGCTGGAAAAGCGCAGCAGGTCAGGCAGCATCCAAGGAGCAGGAGAATCGCTGGAAAAGCGCAGCACTGAGCCACTGTGCTACCCTAAATAAGGGATAGAGAATTCTAAATAAATTTATGCTTATCCCAGTGTTAGACAGCCAATCCTTTATTAAATTTCTGAAGTTTAATAGTTAAATGAGCTGACCAATGGGATGCTGAGCCTAAAATAGACAAGAAGGTGAATTGGTAGATTTCTGCAGAATGGGCTGATCACTTGGGCAGTCCTGCTCCTGCTCCTGCTCCTGCTCCTTGGATGCTGCCTGATTCTCCTGTTCCTTGGATGCTGCCTGACCTGCTGCGTTTTTCCAGCAACACATTTTTAGCTCCGATCTCCAGCATCTGCAGCCCTCACTTTCTCCCAGAACCATCCAGTATCCAAGCCAAGACTGCCTTCTATAACCGTGAACTGGGATGGTGACCATGCACAGCTGATTTCTCTCTCAAGTTTTCTTGACGTATACACACTTGTTACAAGGGACCCAGGATGGTAATAGGGGGCAGGAAGTCTTGCTGCTTCCCAACGTCCTGAGTACAACTGGACTGCCCAAGTGATCAGCCCATTCTGCAGAAATCTATCAATTCACCTTCTTGTCTATTTTAGGCTCAGAATCCCATTGGTCAGCTCATTTAACTATTAAACTTCAGAAATTTAATAAAGGATTGTCTGTCAACACTGGGATAAGCATAAATTTATTTAGAATTCTCTATCCCTTATTTAGGGTAGCACAGTGGCTCAGTGGTTAGCACTGCTACCTCACAGCACAAGGGGTCCAGGTTTTAATTGCACCCACCGGTAACTGCCTATGTAGAGTTTGCACATTCTCCCTGTGCCTGTGTGGGTGCTCTGGTTTCCTCCCACGGTCCAAAGATGTGCAGTTAAGGATAGATTGGCCCGGCTAAACTGCCCCATAGTGCCCAGGGATGTGTCGGTTAAGTGGATTAGCAGTGGGAAATGCAGGGCTATTTGGGGGGATGCGGGGGGTGTCTGGATGACATGCTCTTCATGCGGGGCCCTGTGCACTTGATGGGCAAAATGGCCTGTTTCCACATGGTAGGGATTCTAATGATCCCAATGAGCTGGGGTTTGTTCATCTGTTGAGTTTATTCAAGAAAAATATTTTTGATTTACACAGTAAAAAAGGAATTGGGTGATATTGGGATCAGGTGGGCAATTTAAGTTGAATTAAAAGAATGATCACATTGAGTTAGCTTTGAGGTGCCAAATGACCTTTTCTGGCTCCTAGTTTGTATCCTCATAAGTTCAATATGGGTACAGATTGTGAAGGTGAAGTTAATTCATTGGACTGTCATAGTTAATCACTGCTCTTGTGGTACAGTGGTAGTGTCCCTACTCCTGGTCCAATGGGCTTGGTCTCAAGTCCGACCTGCTCCAGAAGAGTGTTATAACATCTTGGAACACGTTGATTAGGAAAATAACTAGGTTAATCAGCCTAACCTTGACAGTGATAACCTCATGGGACAATGATACAGGATATAATGACCTTCACCCCAAGAAATTAAGGATTCATTAAGGAAATTAATTAGTTTATTAAGAAACACCATTGTAGAATTATAAAATCAAGTCAAGTCTGTCAAATGCTGTAGTGTTACACGTTGAGGTAACCGGATATTGTTAAAGGGAATAGCATGCTCGTATACATGAATTTTCAAAAGCATTTCATAGGGATGCTGTATAAGAGGCTTCTAATAAAACGTATGTCACATGTATTAAAGGGACTGTGGCAATGTATTGGCGGTTGACTGAACACACACATTAATACTTAGTGGATGTTTGCAGACTGCAATTTTGTCCCTGGTGATCAATGATCTCATTGATTATTGCTTTCCAGATCCAAAGTTGGTCTGAACTTGAGTAAAATAGGCAGAAAGCAGCAGTGGGGTGTGTAAAGGAGGTCCCTAAAGGCTTCAGGAAGAAATAGACAGGTTAGTCCATTAGGCTGGTTGTAGGCATATACATACTAACATCTTGGGACCACAAGCGAAGTGGGGAAATAAACAGTAAAGTTTAAAAAGGAGTTGAGGAGCAGACTTACGAGTTCAGATAGACAAAGCTTAAATGAAAGAGCATTTTGATGAATAGATGGAGAGAAATTTGGTCCGCAAAGCATCAAGGGCACTTCCTTTATAAGCTGAGGCATGGACTATAAAGGACTGGGAGGCTATGTTGGAAATGTAGTTAGGCCACAGCCAGTTTATACAGGGCAATGGTAAGCCCACATCTCAAACACTGTGTGCAGATTTGGTTATTTAAGGAAAGATGTAAATGCATTGCAGACAGTTCAGAAATTTACTGGATGGATCCCTGGAGTCAGTGCGTTGTTCGATGAGGGAGAGTTAGACAGACTGGGCTAGTTACTGCTGGAGTGCCTCACAAACCTTATTCAGTTCTTTGAGAGGGTAAAACAGTTGATGTGGTGTATATGGACTTCAGTAAGGTGTTTGATAAGGCTCTCCACGGTAGGCTATTGCACAAAATATGGAGACATGGGATTCAGGGTGATTTAGTGGTTTGGATCAGAAATTGGTCAGCTTAAAAAAGACAGAGGGTGGTGGTTGATGGGAAATAGTCATCCTGAAGTTACTAGTGGGGTACCTCAAGGATCTGTTTTGGGTCCACTGTTGTTTGCCATTTTTATAAATGACCTGGATGAGGGCGTAGAAGGATGAGTTAGTAAATTTGCGGATGACACAAAGGTAGGTAGAGTTGTGGATAATGACGAAGGATGTTATAGGTTACAGAGACTCATAGATAAGCTGCAGAGCTGGGCTGAGAGGTGGCAAATGGAGTTTAATGCTGAAAAGTGTGAAGGAGTAACAGGAATGCAAAGTACTGGGCTAATGGTAAGATGCTTGGTAGTGTGGATGAGCAGAGAGATCTCGGTGTCCAGGCACACGGATCCTTGAAAGTTGCCACCCAGGTCGATAGGGTTGTTTAGAAGGTATACGGTGTGTTAGCTTTTATTGGTAGAGGGATTGAGTTTTGGAACCATGAGGTCATACTGCAGCTGTACAAAACTCTAGTGCAGCCGCACTTGGATATTGCATACAGTTCTGGTCACCACATTACAGGAAGGATATGGAAGCTTTGGAAAGGGTTCAGAGGTGATTTACTAGGATGTTGCCCGGGATGGAGGGAAGGTCTTACAAGAAAAGGATGAGGGTCTTGAGGCTGTTTTCATTAGAGGGAAGAAGGTTGAGAGGCAACTTAATTGAAACGTATAAGATAATCAGAGGGTTAGATAGATTGGACAGTGAGAGCCTTTTTCCTCAGTGTCATTTGCAAATTTAGAGATTTAACATTTAATTGCCTTATCTAAAACATTGTGTATTATGAGTAACTGGATTCTGAGCACTGATTGATGTGGTTCTCAACTAGTCACTAACTGCCATTTGGAAAATGATCTGGTCATTCCTACTCTTTGATTCTTGTCTGCCAACCAGCTTTCTAGCATCTCAATACACCAGCCCCCAATCCCACGCACTTTAATTTTAGACACTAATCTAGGACATGGGACTTTGTCAAAGGCCTTCTGAAGGTCCAAATAAACCACATTCACCGGCTTCCCCCTATCAGTCACATCCTCAACAAACCCCAGGAGATTTGTTAACTATGATTTCCTTTTTGTAAATCCACCCTGACTTGATCTGCTCCTGCCATTGTTTTCCAAATGCTCAGACATTAAATTGTTTACAATGGAATTGAGTATTTTCCTCACCACAGACATCAGACTCACCGGTCGAGAGTGAGGTTACATTAACTTCCCTCCAATCTGTACAAACTGATACAGATTCTATAGCATCCCGGAAGATGTCCACCTCTGCAGCCTTTATTTCTAGGCCACTTCCTAAAGTACCCTGGGATGCAGATTATCAGGTCCTGGGGATTGATTGGTCTTTAATCCCACCAATTTCCCCAACACCATTTCCTTACTGATGTTGATTTCCTTCGGTTCCTCCCCCTTACTAAACCTTGTGTTCCCCAACATCTCCAGGGTGTTTTTGTGACTGAGGATTGATATTCGCCCATGATGAAGGGCAGCATTACAGTAGTCTTCCTGATTATAGGTTATAGCTGCATGCTGGCATTTTGTGTATCATGCCCGAGAAAACATAAATGTCTCTGCATCTCAGACTACTGTAGATGTTTTCCATTTTAGTAACATCCCGCTTTTTCATTCTTCCTGTTGAAATGAACAAGTTAATGCTTTCCATCTGCCAGATTTATGCCCCCTCATTTAACCTTTCTCTCTCAGTCTGCAAGCTCAATATACCCTCTTCACAACATACCTCCCGGTCTGACAATTCATTCAAATTTGACCAGCATGCCTTTTGTCCCCTCAGTGGGAACAGACAATGTTCAGGGATGATTTATTTGAGGTTTTTACAGAGCTATGAAAGATCCCACTTGGATGGAGCGAGAGGATTGACTGCCCTCAGAGAGGTCAATAAGCTGAGGGTACAGGTTTAACATGACTGGGGAGAGTTAGAGGGGAGTGGAGAAGTTTTCTTCATTGCAGAGGATGGACAGGGTCTGGAAACATTTGGCGTGTAACAGTGACAAAGGCAGAACCCATGATCATGTGGAAACAGAAACTTGTACTGGTTGTTGGAGTGAGCTAGTGAACAAGAAATGGACAGTTCGGGTGACAATGGATCCCTTGCTTTTGAGTCAGCACGGAGTTGATGAGGAGAATAGTCTCCTGGAAATGCTGCATATGTCCATGAAGCGAATTGAATCTGTAGCTAATCAATTACAAATAACGAAAGGGAGGCAGATAGTTTCTGGAGGAGCAATTCAGAGTCCTGGATTAATAATCTGGAAACATAGCTTCAATTCCACCCAATTAACATGGGGAATTTAAATTCAGGCAAATATCACAATGAAGAAAATACTGGAGGGACACGTCTGTCACTGTACAACACTGGGGTACAGTACTGGTGGGGACAGGTCTGGTCACTGTATAACACTGGGGAACAGTACTGGTGGGGACAGGTCTGTCACTGTATAACACTGGGGTACAGTACTGGTGGGGACAGGTCTGTCACTGTGTAACACTGGGGTATAGTACTGGTGGGGACAGGTCTTTGGCTGTATAACACTGGGGAACAGTACTGGTGGGGACAGGTCTGTCCCTGTATAACACTGGGGTACAGTACTGGTGGGGACAGGTCTTTGGCTGTATAACACTGGGGAACAGTACTGGTGGGGACAGGTCTGTCACTGTATAACACTGGGGTACAGTACTGGTGGGGACAGGTCTGTCACTGTGTAACACTGGGGTACAGTACTGGTGGGGACAGGTCTTTGGCTGTATAACACTGGGGAACAGTACTGGTGGGGACAGGTCTGTCACTGTGTAACACTGGGGTACAGTACTGGTGGGGACAGGTCTGTCACTGTATAACACTGGGGTACAGTACTGGTGGGGACATGTCTGTTACTGTATAACACTGGGGTACAGTACTGGTGGGACCAGGTCTGTTACTGTATAACACTGGGGTACAGTACTGGTGGGGACATATCTGTCACTGTATTACACTGGGGTACAGTACTGGTGGGGACAGGTCTGTCACTGTATAACACTGGGGTACAGTACTGGTGGGGACAGGTCTGTCGCTGTATAACACTGGGTACAATACTGGTAGGCACGGTCTGTCACTGTATAACACTGGGGTACAGTACTGGTGGGGATGGGTCTGTCGCAGTATAATACTGGGGTACAGTACTGGTGGGGACAGGTCTGTCACTGTGTAACACTGGGGTACAGTACTGGTGGGGACAGGTCATTGGCTGTATAACACTGGGGAACAGTACTGGTGGGGACAGGTCTGTCACTGTATAACACTGGGGTACAGTACTGGTGGGGACAGGTCTGTCACTGTGTAACACTGGGGTACAGTACTGGTGGGGACAGGTCTTTGGCTGTATAACACTGGGGAACAGTACTGGTGGGGACAGGTCTGTCACTGTATAACACTGGGGTACAGTACTGGTGGGGACATGTCTGTCACTGTATTACACTGGGGTACAGTACTGGTGGGGACAGGTCTGTCACTGTATAACACTGGGGTACAGTACTGGTGGGGACAGGTCTGTCACTGTATAACACTGGGGTACAGTACTGGTGGGGACAGGTCTTTGGCTGTATAACACTGGGGAACAGAACTGGTGGGGGCAGGTCTGTCACTGTATAACACTGGGGTACAGTACTGGTGGGGACAGGTCTTTGGCTGTATAACACTGGGGTACAGTACTGGTGGGGACAGGTCTGTCACTGTGTAACACTGCGGAACAGTATTGGTGGGGACAGGTCTTTGGCTGTATAACACTGGGGTACAGTACTGGTGGGGACAGGTCTGTCACTGTATAACACTGGGGTACAGTACTGGTGGGGACATGTCTGTTACTGTATTACGCTGGGGTACAGTACTGGTGGGGACAGGTCTGTCACTGTATAACACTGGGGTACAGTACTGGTGGGGACAGGTCTGTCACTGTATAACACTGGGGTACAGTACTGGTGGGGACAGGTCTGTCCCTGTATAACTGTGGGGTACAGTACTGGTGGGGACAGGTCTGTCACTCTATAACACTGGGGTACAGTACTGGTGGGGCCAGGTCTGTCCCTGTATAACTGTGGGGTACAGCACTGGTGGGGACAGGTCTGTCCCTGTATAACTGTGGGGTACAGTACTTGTGGGGACAGGTCTGTGGCTGTATAACACTGGGGTACAGTACTGGTGGGGCCAGGTCTGTCACTGTATAACGCTAGGGTACTGTACTGGTGGGGACAGGTCTGTCACTGTATAACACTGGGGTACAGTACTGGTGGGGGACAGGTCTGTCGCTGTATAACACTGGGGTATAGTACTGGTGGGGACAGGTCTGTCACTGTATAATACTGGGGAACAGTACTGGTGGGGACAGATCTGTCACTGTATAACACTGGGGTACAGTATTGGTGGGGATGGGTCTGTCCCTGTATAACACTGGGGTACAGTACTGATGGGGACAGGTCTATCACTGTATAACACTGGGGTACAGTACTGGTGGGGACGGGTCTGTCCCTGTATAACACTGGGGTACAGTACTGGTGGGGCCAGGTCTGTCGGTGTATAACACTGGGGTACAGTACTGGTGGGGACAGGACTGTGGCTGTATGACACTGGGGTACAGTACTGGTGGGACTTAGTCTGTCACTGTATAACACTGGGGTACAATACTTGTGGGGACAGGTCTGTGGCTGCATAACACTGGGGTACAGTACTGGTGGGGCCAGGTCTGTCACTGTATAACGCTGGGGTACTGTACTGGTGGGGACAGGTCTGTCACTGTATAACACTGGGGTACAGTACTGGTGGGGATGGGTCTGTCCCTGTATAACACTGGGGTACAGTACTGATGGGGACAGGTCTGTCACTGTATAATACTGAAGTACAGTACTGGTGGGGACGGGTCTGTCCCTGTATAACACTGGGGTACAGTACTGGTGGGGACAGGTCTGTCACTGTATAACACTGGGGTACAGTACTGGTGGGGCCAGGTCTGTCGGTGTATAACACTGGGGTACAGTACTGGTGGGGACAGGACTGTCGCTGTATGACACTGGGGTACAGTACTGGTGGGACCTAGTCTGTCACTGTATAACACTGGGGTACAGTACTGGTGGGGACAGGTCTGTGGCTGTATAACACTGGGGTACAATACTTGTGGGGACAGGTCTGTGGCTGCATAACACTGGGGTACAGTACTGGTGGGGCCAGGTCTGTCACTGTATAACGCTGGGGTACTGTACTGGTGGGGACAGGTCTGTCACTGTATAACACTGGGGTACAGTACTGGTGGGGGACAGGTCTGTCGCTGTATAACACTGGGGTATAGTATTGGTGGGGACAGGTCTGTCACTGTATAATACTGGGGAACAGTACTGGTGGGGACAGATCTGTCACTGTGTAACACTGGGGTACAGTACTGGTGGGGACATGTCTGTCACTGTATAACGCTGGGGTACAGTACTGGTGGGGACAGGTCTTTGGCTGTATAACACTGGGGAACAGTACTGGTGGGGACAGGTCTGTCACTGTATAACACTGGGGTACAGTACTGGTGGGGACAGGTCTGTCACTGTGTAACACTGGGGTACAGTACTGGTGGGGACAGGTCTTTGGCTGTATAACACTGGGGAACAGTACTGGTGGGGACACGTCTGTCACTGTATAACACTGGGGTACAGTACTGGTGGGGACATGTCTGTCACTGTATTACACTGGGGTACAGTACTGGTGGGGACAGGTCTGTCACTGTATAACACTGGGGTACAGTACTGGTGGGGACAGGTCTGTCACTGTATAACACTGGGGTACAGTACTGGTGGGGACAGGTCTTTGGCTGTATAACACTGGGGAACAGTACTGGTGGGGGCAGGTCTGTCACTGTGTAACACTGGGGTACAGTACTGGTGGGGACAGGTCTTTGGCTGTATAACACTGGGGTACAGTACTGGTGGGGACAGGTCTGTCACTGTATAACACTGGGGTACAGTACTGGTGGGGACATGTCTGTTACTGTATTACGCTGGGGTACAGTACTGGTGGGGACAGGTCTGTCACTGTATAACACTGGGGTACAGTACTGGTGGGGACAGGTCTGTCACTGTATAACACTGGGGTACAGTACTGGTGGGGACAGGTCTGTCCCTGTATAACTGTGGGGTACAGTACTGGTGGGGACAGGTCTGTCACTCTATAACACTGGGGTACAGTACTGGTGGGGACAGGTCTGTCCCTGTATAACTGTGGGGTACAGCACTGGTGGGGACAGGTCTGTCACTGTGTAACGCTGGGGTACAGTACTGGTGGGGCCAGGTCTGTCCCTGTATAACTGTGGGGTACAGTACTTGTGGGGACAGGTCTGTGGCTGTATAACACTGGGGTACAGTACTGGTGGGGCCAGGTCTGTCACTGTATAACGCTAGGGTACTGTACTGGTGGGGACAGGTCTGTCGCTGTATAACACTGGGGTACAGTACTGGTGGGGGACAGGTCTGTCGCTGTATAACACTGGGGTATAGTACTGGTGGGGACAGGTCTGTCACTGTATAACACTGGGGAACAGTACTGGTGGGGACAGATCTGTCACTGTATAACACTGGGGTACAGTACTGGTGGGGATGGGTCTGTCCCTGTATAACACTGGGGTACAGTACAGATGGGGACAGGTCTGTCACTGTATAATACTGAAGTACAGTACTGGTGGGGACAGGTCTGTCACTGAATAACACTGGGGTACAGTATTGGTTGGGACGGGTCTGTCCCTGTATAACACTGGGGTACAGTACTGGTGGGGACAGGTCTTTGGCTGTATAACACTGGGGAACAGTACTGGTGGGAACAGGTCTCTCACTGTATAACACTGGGGTACAGTACTGGTGGGGACAGGTCTGTCACTGTGTAACACTGGGGTACAGTACTGGTGGGGACAGGCCTTTGGCTGTATAACACTGGGGAACAGTACTGGTGGGGACAGGTCTGTCACTGTATAACACTGGGGTACAGTACTGGTGGGGACATGTCTGTCACTGTATTACACTGGGGTACAGTACTGGTGGGGACAGGTCTGTCACTGTATAACACTGGGGTACAGTACTGGTGGGGACAGGTCTGTCACTGTATAACACTGGGGTACAGTACTGGTGGGGACAGGTCTTTGGCTGTATAACACTGGGGAACAGTACTGGTGGGGGCAGGTCTGTCACTGTATAACACTGGGGTACAGTACTGGTGGGGACAGGTCTTTGGCTGTATAACACTGGGGTACAGTACTGGTGGGGACAGGTCTGTCACTGTGTAACACTGCGGTACAGTATTGGTGGGGACAGGTCTTTGGCTGTATAACACTGGGGTACAGTACTGGTGGGGACAGGTCTGTCACTGTATAACACTGGGGTACAGTACTGGTGGGGACATGTCTGTTACTGTATTACGCTGGGGTACAGTACTGGTGGGGACAGGTCTGTCACTGTATAACACTGGGGTACAGTACTGGTGGGGACAGGTCTGTCACTGTATAACACTGGGGTACAGTACTGGTGGGGACAGGTCTGTCCCTGTATAACTGTGGGGTACAGTACTGGTGGGGACAGGTCTGTCACTCTATAACACTGGGGTACAGTACTGGTGGGGCCAGGTCTGTCCCTGTATAACTGTGGGGTACAGCACTGGTGGGGACAGGTCTGTCCCTGTATAACTGTGGGGTACAGTACTTGTGGGGACAGGTCTGTGGCTGTATAACACTGGGGTACAGTACTGGTGGGGCCAGGTCTGTCACTGTATAACGCTAGGGTACTGTACTGGTGGGGACAGGTCTGTCACTGTATAACACTGGGGTACAGTACTGGTGGGGGACAGGTCTGTCGCTGTATAACACTGGGGTATAGTACTGGTGGGGACAGGTCTGTCACTGTATAATACTGGGGAACAGTACTGGTGGGGACAGATCTGTCACTGTATAACACTGGGGTACAGTACAGGTGGGGATGGGTCTGTCCCTGTATAACACTGGGGTACAGTACTGATGGGGACAGGTCTGTCACTGTATAACACTGGGGTACAGTACTGGTGGGGACGGGTCTGTCCCTGTATAACACTGGGGTACAGTACTGGTGGGGCCAGGTCTGTCGGTGTATAACACTGGGGTACAGTACTGGTGGGGACAGGACTGTGGCTGTATGACACTGGGGTACAGTACTGGTGGGACCTAGTCTGTCACTGTATAACACTGGGGTACAGTACTGGTGGGGACAGGTCTGTGGCTGTATAACACTGGGGTAAAATACTTGTGGGGACAGGTCTGTGGCTGCATAACACTGGGGTACAGTACTGGTGGGGCCAGGTCTGTCACTGTATAACGCTGGGGTACTGTACTGGTGAGGACAGGTCTGTCACTGTATAACACTGGGGTACAGTACTGGTGGGGATGGGTCTGTCCCTGTATAACACTGGGGTACAGTACTGATGGGGACAGGTCTGTCACTGTATAATACTGAAGTACAGTACTGGTGGGGACGGGTCTGTCCCTGTATAACACTGGGGTACAGTACTGGTGGGGACAGGTCTGTCACTGTATAACACTGGGGTACAGTACTGGTGGGGGACAGGTCTGTCGCTGTATAACACTGGGGTATAGTATTGGTGGGGACAGGTCTGTCACTGTATAATATTGGGGAACAGTACTGGTGGGGACAGATCTGTCACTGTGTAACACTGGGGTACAGTACTGGTGGGGACATGTCTGTCACTGTATAACGCTGGGGTACAGTACTGGTGGGGACAGGTCTTTGGCTGTATAACACTGGGGAACAGTACTGGTGGGGACAGGTCTGTCACTGTATAACACTGGGGTACAGTACTGGTGGGGACAGGTCTGTCACTGTGTAACACTGGGGTACAGTACTGGTGGGGACAGGTCTTTGGCTGTATAACACTGGGGAACAGTTCTGGTGGGGACAGGTCTGTCACTGTATAACACTGGGGTACAGTACTGGTGGGGACATGTCTGTCACTGTATTACACTGGGGTACAGTACTGGTGGGGACAGGTCTGTCACTGTATAACACTGGGGTACAGTACTGGTGGGGACAGGTCTGTCACTGTATAACACTGGGGTACAGTACTGGTGGGGACAGGTCTGTCACTCTATAACACTGGGGTACAGTACTGGTGGGGACAGGTCTTTAGCTGTATAACACTGGGGTACAGTACTGGTGGGGACAGGTCTGTCACTGTGTAACACTGGGGTACAGTACTGGTGGGGACAGGTCTTTGGCTGTATAACACTGGGGTACAGTACTGGTGGGGACAGGTCTGTCACTGTATAACACTGGGGTACAGTACTGGTGGGGACATGTCTGTTACTGTATTACGCTGGGGTACAGTACTGGTGGGGACAGGTCTGTCACTGTATAACACTGGGGTACAGTACTGGTGGGGACCGGCCTGTCACTGTATAACACTGGGGTACAGTACTGGTGGGGACAGGTCTGTCCCTGTATAACTGTGGGGTACAGTACTGGTGGGGACAGGTCTGTCACTCTATAACACTGGGGTACAGTACTGGTGGGGACAGGTCTGTCCCTGTATAACTGTGGGGTACAGCACTGGTGGGGACAGGTCTGTCACTGTGTAACGCTGGGGTACAGTACTGGTGGGGCCAGGTCTGTCCCTGTATAACTGTGGGGTACAGTACTTGTGGGGACAGGTCTGTGGCTGTATAACACTGGGGTACAGTACTGGTGGGGCCAGGTCTGTCACTGTATAACGCTAGGGTACTGTACTGGTGGGGACAGGTCTGTCGCTGTATAACACTGGGGTACAGTACTGGTGGGGGACAGGTCTGTCGCTGTATAACACTGGGGTATAGTACTGGTGGGGACAGGTCTGTCACTGTATAATACTGGGGAACAGTACTGGTGGGGACAGATCTGTCACTGTATAACACTGGGGTACAGTACTGGTGGGGATGGGTCTGTCCCTGTATAACACTGGGGTACAGTACAGATGGGGACAGGTCTGTCACTGTATAATACTGAAGTACAGTACTGGTGGGGACAGGTCTGTCACTGAATAACACTGGGGTACAGTATTGGTTGGGACGGGTCTGTCCCTGTATAACACTGGGGTACAGTACTGGTGGGGCCAGGTCTGTCGGTGTATAACACTGGGGTACAGTACTGGTGGGGACAGGACTGTGGCTGTATGACACTGGGGTACAGTACTGGTGGGACCTAGTCTGTCACTGTATAACACTGGGGTACAGTACTGGTGGGGACAGGTCTGTGGCTGTATAACACTGGGGTACAATACTTGTGGGGACAGGTCTGTGGCTGCATAACACTGGGGTACAGTACTGGTGGGGCCAGGTCTGTCACTGTATAACGCTGGGGTACTGTACTGGTGGGGACAGGTCTGTCACTGTATAACACTGGGGTACAGTACTGGTGGGGGACAGGTCTGTCGCTGTATAACACTGGGGTATAGTATTGGTGGGGACAGGTCTGTCACTGTATAATACTGGGGAACAGTACTGGTGGGGACAGATCTGTCACTGTGTAACACTGGGGTACAGTACTGGTGGGGACATGTCTGTCACTGTATAATGCTGGGGTACAGTACTGGTGGGGACAGGTCTGTCGGTGTATAACACACTGGCGAACAGTACTGGTGGGGACAGATCTGTCACTGTGTAACACTGGGGTACAGTACTGGTGGGGACAGATCTGTCACTGTATAACACTGGGGTACAGTACTGGTGGGGACAGATCTGTCGGTGTATAACACAGTGGGGTAGAGTACTGGTGGGGACAGGTTTGCTATAACATTGTGCCTGATAATTGCAAGGCAGTAACATGAGAGTTTTTATTCAATGCTGTCCTGATAAATAAACATGATTACAGGTTTTCAATCTCACATGAAATATAATGTAACTTTTTTGTGCTGATTCTAACAGACCTGTTTTAATTCTGTGTTTCAGATTTTTGGGTGGATGTTGGGGACATTATTATTCTTCACATCACTATTGCGACAATCTCACAGTTTCGCAGAAAATAGTTGGCAAGTGGTTTCTTCATAAGAAAGGAGCCTTTCCGTGAGATAACTGGCAAACCTGAAAAATAAGAAGCAACATTATTGGAATAAAGTTCCAACTTCTCAGGAAGCCAATGGCAAATAATTGGAGTTTGACTTTCCAAATCAGTTTAAATGGGGAACTGGAGATCAAGGCATTACAAGGAGCTCATAAAAGGTCTCTTGGTGTAATCGTGAAAAAAATTTATTCAAATGCTTTCAAATTAGGCAGAATTATTGGTTTCAGTTTCCCATTTGTCAAACCTTTAGATCTTTGCCTGCACCTCAGATGAGAACAGCCCTCGATCCCTGTCATTCTATTCACAGGTCTGCTCAGCAGAAGCTCATTACCATATTCTCCCAGCTGTGTGAATGAGCCTTACTTTATTATGCAGGAATATTAATCTTGAGTTGTCTTATCGTCTCCCAAATCACACGGCTGTCGAAGCTGGAGACATTGGACCCAGAGGCTGAAGGCATTCACTTTCTCACAAAGAAATGCTTTCAGTAATTTCACCCCAATTTCAACAGTCGGAAAGTGTCTTGTTTTGTACCGACATTACTCTGTAGAACTCTACCTTCAAGTTTTAAGAGGCATTTTTCAAATGTGAATTAAAAATGGTGTAAGATGATTTCCATCGTTACTAATCTTCCCTCCTTCCAGTGCAGACTCCTTGCTGTTGAAATTTCCAGAATTACCAAATCTTGGCATTTGACCTGCACAAAGTCTCTTGGTTTCTCTATCCTTGTGGCTTTCCATTGACTCCTTACTTCCCCATCAGTGTCAGCCTCTAACGTCTCATTCTTGTCTTTAAATGTCTCCCACCTCTTCCTTCCTGTTGATAAAACAAACATTCTCCTATTTCATGTTCCTCACTCTTCCTCTTCTGGTCTTTATGTCCATTCATTTATCAGATCTGGGGTATTGATGGCAAAGTTGATATTGATTACCCATTGCTAATTGTCCTTCAGTAGGTAGAATTGAGCCTTTTTTTTGCAGTCTATGTGCTGAAGGTATTCTCAATGCTTTTGGTTAGGAGTACCAGAAAGTTTAACTCAGTAATATTGAGGGAATAATAATAATGACATGTTTAAATCAGGATGCTGTGTTACTGGGTGGAAGATTTGAAGGTGATAGTCTTCTCCTGCACATGCCACCTCCACCCTTGACTCTTGGCAAGTTGTTCCCTGCCCATCCCCCTTCTCCTGCTCTCATCATTGGTGCAGCCCTCATCCATTTTGTCTCTCAGCTTTTCTGAGAAACTGGAAGAACCCCAGCAAAATGTCTATGCCTGTCCCCATGTTCAATGCCCTCCTTAAAACCTGCCTCTTTGAATGCACCTTTTAAATATTACTCCTAATTAACTTCCAATTCACACTTGGCTCTAACATTCCCTTGAATCTATTCTATCCAATAACGACAGGGTTAACTTGCTTTCCAAGTTGATGCCATACAGTACATAGTATTCCTGCAGCACAGTAGTAGAGCATTCACCCAACTGGTCTAGGTTGGTGTCAATGGTCCACAAGCTCCTCCTTTGCCCTGCACCACCCCCTGCTCAAGTCTCAGCTCATTTCCCCCTTGTGTGTTTACCTGGCTTTCAGTTAAAGATATCTAAACAATGTACCTCATCAACCCCTCATATCAGAGCGCTTCACATTCTCACCAGTCTTGAGGAATAGACCCATATACTCATTCCATTGTCTACCCAACTGTTAGTCTCGATCTCCACCTTTTGTTTACTCTTTCCCCTCACCCCACCCTTTCTCTACTATATATACCAACCTTTCCTTATCTACAATCAGTTCTGAAGAAGGGTAACTGGGCCCTAAATGTTAACTCTACTTTCTCTCCACAGGTGCTGCCAGACCTGCTGAGTTTTTCTAGCAATTTCTGATTTTGTTTCAAAGAAAATAAGTCTTTCTTGAATTCCATATTGGACTGATTCATGAATATCTCCTGTCTTTAAATGTGATCTCCACTGGAAGCTGGGACATTTTCTACATAGCTACCTCATCAAACCCTTTCGTTGTGTCAAAGAGCTCTATCGTCAGTTTTCAATCCAGGTCGTTCTGCTGGTAATGCGCATTTCCTCAACGTGAATTCGCTGTCACACAATTGACAAATTGGGGGACACTGTAAAGCACAAACTTTTAAATCGTGTGTTGGCTGTGACGTGATTACACCGCCAACACTAAGTGCTGTTTCTAAAGAGTGATATCTCTATAACACGAGGATGCACAAGAACACAACCATCATGTTATCGAAGAACTGACTGTATCCTTGTTTCTGGAAAAGATAACCCCCGGCTGCTAGATTATTTCTGGTGAGTAAACCTCTCAGTTCTCTTATCATTCTCATAAATCTATTTTTCCACCTGCTTTAATTAAGGAATTATATAATACAGAAGGAGGCCATTCACTCCAAAGTGCCTGGACTGGCTCGTCAGACGAGCTCTCCAATTAGTCCCATTTTTCCTATTCACTTCTGATAACCTTGCAGATTTGTCTCCTTCAAATAATCATTTCTTTTGAACCTGACAATTGAATCTCTCCACTGTCCTTTAAGACAGTTATTTCTGGCCATTACATTGTCATAGCAGCACAATTGAGAAAGGGAAATACAAAGGTTTCCTGAACAACCAGTGAACCCAATTAAATACAAAATAATTTTTAAAAATATCAAAATCAAAATCCAGCTCTGGTCTTTTTGTATTAACTTGAAGAATTGTGATGTTTGAGGTAACCTTCACATTTTTGAAAAGGATCTGCAAAGGATCAATTAATATTTATGTCTGTGACTCATTTGTGAAGAGTTGCAACCAATCAATACTCAAAATGATAATGAACAAATTAAAGAATGTGTAAAAGACAGACAGGAATACCAGAGTTTGTGGCATTTTGTTAATGCGCTGTCAGGGACAACAATCGCAGCCTCATTGTGATCAATATTTATTCCGAGAAAAACAGTTAAGGTATTTTTGAAGAATATTTCAGGAGGGAAGGCAGGCAGCAAGTTTGCTAAATTTCAACTGTACCGATAGTTAAATGAAAATCCATTGACACTTTCAATGGTTCCTGCTCCCCCATAAGCTATTGTCTTGCTCCACAGTGAAACTAATGTTGAAACTATGGTTTTACAAATGTGAATGTCTCTGGGCTGAGTTAAATCGGGAGGGTTCTCCCTTGCAAGTCTCGTTACTCTTCTGTCACACAGTTCCCCAACAACATCAGTCTGGATTTAATTTTCCACCTCCTGGTATCTCAACAGCCTGGATTCATTCCTGATGAAGGGCTTTTGCCCGAAACATCAATTTTCCTGCTCCTCGGATGCTGCCTGACCTGCCGTGCTTTTCCAGCACCGCTCTGATCTAGAGCCTGGATTCAGTCAGTGGAATCTTTCATTGTTCTTTTGCAGTCACTTCCTCTTTTAAAGTGAGGCTGAAGCTTCAGAATTGTTCCAGTCATTATTCCTTTGTCATCAGCCTCCAAATTAGAGTCATAGAGATGTACAGCACAGAAACAGACCCTTCCGTCTATCTCGTCTATCCGAAATTATTCTAGTCCCAATTGCCAGGATTTGGCCCATATCACTCTAAACCCTTTCTATTTGCCATTCTTCGACTTACCTTTTCCTGCTGCTGCTGATTAGATTTGATACCCTACCAGTGTGGAAACAGGCCATTTGGCCCAACAAGTCCACACCAACCCTCAGACCTATTCCCCTACCCTCTATTTACCCCTGACTAATGCACCTAACACTATGGGCAATTTAGCATAGCCAATTCACCTAACCTGCACATCTTTGGATTGTGGGAGGAAACCAGAGCTCGCAGAGGAAACCCATGCAGACACAGGGAGAATGTGCAAACTCCACACAGACAGACAGTCACCCGAGGCAGGAATTGAACCCAGGTCCCTGGTGATATGAGGCAGTAGTGCTAACCACTGAGCTACTGTGCCACACTATGCTGATCTTCACTTACAAATTTACATTTAGCCTTTTTCCTGCTTCCTTTCAGAATTGTAGTGTCTCCTACTTTTCCTTCACCCTAAAGCTTCAGGAAGATGTTGATAGGAGTTAAAAATCAAACACCAGGTTTTAGTCCAACAGGTTTAATTGGAAGCACTAACTTTCGGAGCATCGCTCCTTCACCAGGTGGTTGTGGAGTACCTGATGAAGGAGTGGCGCTCCAAAAGTTAGTGCTTCCAATTAAACCTGTTGGACTATAATCTGGTGTTGTGTGATTTTTAACTTTGTCCAGCACTGGCATCTCCAAATCATTGATATGAGTTGTTTACAACAGGATTTGTGCTTCACCCCATTTCAAGCCTTTCTCAGACCCTCCCACTGCTGGCCATATTGCACCATTCCTGTTAGCCCTGAGTCTGCCATTGTAGGAAGGAATCATTTGCTACCAGTTTCCAGTTCCCTCGAGCCTGAGCCCTCCTGTTAATCATTGAGTCTTCAGGCTTGTGCTATCCCTCCCAGCCTTTAAATCAGTTCACCGCCCCCTCCGCAAGTTAGAGAGTCACAGAGTCTTAGAGAAGTACAGCACGGAAACAGACCCTTCCATCCAGCTCATCCAGGCTGACCAGATATCCTAAACTAATCTAGTCCCATTTGCCAGCATTTGGCGCATATCCCTCTCAACTTTTCCTATTCATATACCCATCCATTTTTGGAATATTGTGTGCAATTCTGGTCTCCCCCCTATCAGATGGTTGTTGTGAAACTTGAAAGGGTTCAGAAAAAAATTAAAAAGGATGTTGCCAGGTTTGGAGGGTTTGAGCTATAGAGAGAGACTGAATAGGCTGTTTTCCCTGGAGCTTTGGGGGCTGAGAGGGAATCTTATGGAAGTTTATAAAATCATGAGGGGCATGGATAGGGTAAATAGACAAAGTCATTTTCCTGGGGTGAGGGAGGCCAGAACTAGAGGGCATAGATTTAGGGTGAGAGGGCAAAGATATAAAATAGTTCTAAGGGGCAATTTTTTCATGCAAAGGGTGGTACGTGTGATAAATTAGCCTAACCAATGTCCTGTACAGCCACAACACGACCTCCCAACTCCTGTACTCAATGCTCTGACCAATAAAGGAAAGCGCACCAAGCACCTTCTTCACTATCCTATCTACCTGAGCGTCCACTTTCAAGGAACTATGAACCTGCACTCCAAGGTCTCTTTGTTCAGCAACACTGCACAGGACCTTACCATTAAATGTGTAAGTCCTGCCCTGATTTGCCTCACATTTATTTTAACCTCCATCTGCTACTCCTCAGTCCATTGGCCCATCTAATCAAGATCCCGTTGTACTCGGAGGTAGCCTTCTCTACCGTCCACTATATCTCCAAATTTGATGTCAGCTGCAAATGCCTTTTAAATGTTGCATTTGTACCAGCGTCCACCACTTCCTCTGGCAGCTCATTCCATACACACACCACCCTCTGCTGCAAAACCTGGGCATCAAACAAAATTTCATTTCACTATTTCTCTCTAACTTCTCTCACTATTTGGCAGGTCATCTCTAGAGTTCCATTCCTTAATCTCTCTGCCTCTCCAGGTCTCTCTCCTCATTTAAGATGTTGGTCTTTATTTCAAAAGGAATGTAATATAAAAACAAGGTTTTATTAAAGCTACGCAGGATATTAGTCAGCCGACAGCTAGAATACTGTGAAATACTTTGACCCCCTTATTTAAGGAAAGATGTTCTGGTATTGGAGGCAGTGCAGAGAAGGTTCATTAGTCTGATCCTGAGTACTGCAGGGTTTCTTTATGAGGAGAGTTTGAGTAAGTTTGGCCTGAATTCATTGGAGTTTACAAGAATGAGAGGAGAATTTATGATTCATACATGATTGTTAAGGATAGGTTGATTTCCTTTGTAGGAGAATCGAGGGCCAGAGGGCATCATCTCATGGGAAATGGTTGCCCATTGAAGACAGAGATGAGGAGAAATTTCTTCTCTCAGAGAGGAGTGAATCTGTGGAATTCTTTACTGTGGAGGCTAGGTTATTAGTATATTCAAAGTTGAAAAGAAGAGAATTTTAATCAGTAAGGGAATCAAGAGTTGTGGAAACAAGGCAGGGGGTGGAGTTGAGGATTTTCAGAAAAGCTGATTTCTTTTTCTTCACTCACGGACATGGGTGATGTTGTTTGGACCAGCATTATTGTTTGTTTCTACTTCTTCAGGATCAAGCACATTGATAGTGGTCTGTAGTCACATGTCAGTTGGACCAGGTAGGGATGGCAGTTTATTTCCTTAAAGTGACATTAGTGAACCAGATTCTCATTGAATAGCAGAGCAGATTTGATGGGCCAAATGGCCTACTTCTATCCTGTGTGTTATATTCTTGAGGTCTTCAAATCCCTCTTTGACCAAGCTGTTGATCTCCTGACCTAGTCCCTTTCTGTATGGCTCAATATCAAACTTTCCTTGAGAAATACTTGTAGGAAGTGCCTTCCAACATTTTTACTGCTTTACAGGTGTTATATAAAAGTAAGTTATTGTTGTTGTTCCTTTCAAAAGGAAATGTTGGTGACATTTTATAATTTATTCACAGTAACCTCAGGATAATTTCTTGTCTCAGTGCTCCTCTAGCCAAGCTGTTCCAGTACAATTATAACACTGGCATCTAGCCAGTGGAAAATTGCTTAGGTATGTCCTGGACATAAAAAACACAGGAGAAATTCAGACCAGTCAATTACTGCCCCATCAGTCTACTGTCGATCATCAGTAAAATGATGGAAGGTGTCATTAACTGTGCTATCAAGCAGCATCTGCTCAGCAATAATCTGCTCAGTGACACCCAGTTTGGGTTCCACCAGCGCCACCTAGCTCCTGACCTCATTGCAGCCTTGGTTCAAACATAGACAAAGGGGCTGAATTCCAGAGGGGAGGTGAGAGTGACAGCTAGCAGTGAGTAACTCCTCTCCTCACTCCCCAAAGCCTGTCCAGCATCTACAAGGCACAAGTCAGAACTGTGAGGGAATACTTCTCCCCCCTTGCCTGGATGGGTGCAGCTCAAACAACACTCAAGAAGCTTGACACCATCCAGGACAAAGCAGCCGCTTGATTCACACATCCACAACCATCCACTTCATCCACCATTGACGCTCAGTAGCAGCAGTGTGTACTATCTACAAGATGCAGTGCAGAAATTCACCAAAAATCCTCAGACAGCACCTTCCAAACCCATGACCACTTCCATCTAGGAAGACAAAGGTAGCAGATGAAACCTTGCCCCCCCCCCCCCTCCAAGTTCCCATCCAAGTCACTCACCATCCTGACTTGGAAATATATCACCATGCCTTCATGATCGCTGGGTCAAACTCCTGGAATTCCCTCCCGAAGGGCATTGTGGGTCAACCCACAGCAAGTGGACTGCAACAGTTCAAGAAGGCAGCTCACCCCCTTCTCCAGGGTAACTAGGGATGGGTAATAAATACTGGCCAGACAGCTGCACCCACATTCCACGTGAGAATAAAAAAGGTATCTTTTTTCTTGTTGATGTTATAAGACCACGAGTTATAGGAGCAGATTTAGGTCTTTTGGCCCATCAAATCTGCTTTATCATTAAATCATGGCTGATATTTCTCAACATCATTCTCCTACCTTCTCCCTGTAACCCTTGATCCCTTTACCAATTGAGAATCTCTGTCTTAAATACACTCAATGACTTGACCTTCACAGCTCTCTCTGAGTTCCACAGGTTCCCCACCCTCTGGCTGAAGAAGTTCCTCCTCGTCTCAGTTCTAAAGGGTCATCTATTCACTTTGAGGCTGTGCCCTGAGTCCTAGTCTCTCCTACTAGTGGAAACATCTTCTCCATGTCCACTCTATCCAGGCCTCTCTATATTCTGTAAGTTTCAATCAGATACACCCTTCATCCTTCAGAATTCCAAGTTCGACACAGAGTCCGCAACTGCTTCTCATATGACATCACTTCAACACCAGAATTTTTCTTGCTAACCTCCTCTGGACCCTCTCCCAACACCAGCACATCCTTGCTTAGATACAGACCCCAAAACTGCTCAGAATATTCCAAAAACAGTCTGACCAGAGACTTAAAACCTCCGTTGTTATATTCTAACCCTCTTGAAGTGAATGTTAACATTGCATTTATCTTCCTAACTGCCAACTGAACCTGCATGATAACCTTTAGTGAATCCTGAACTGGGACTCCCAAGTCCCTTTGTATTTCAGATTTCCAAAGTCTTTCCCCATTTAGCCTATGCCTTTATTTCTCCTACCGAAGTGCATAACCTCACACCTTTTCATAATGTATTCCATCTGCGACTTCTTTGTCCACTCTCCTAGCATTTCTAAGTCCTTCTGCAGTCTCCCTGCTTCCTCAACACTACCTGTCCGTCCACCTATCTCTCGATCATCTACAAACTTAACACTAATGCCCACTGTTACTTTGTCCAATCACCTATGTACAACTTGAAGAGTTGTTATCCCAATGCTGACCCATGTGGAACTCCACGACTCACTGGCTACCATCCTGAAAAAGAGCCCTGTATCCCCACTCTCTGCCTTCTGTCATTCGGCCAATCCTCTATCCATGCCAGGACCCTGGCCTAACATGATGGACTCTTACCTTATTTAGCAGCCTCCTGGAAATCCAAACTGATCACATCCACTGACTCTCTTTGGTCTAACCTGCTCATTACCTCCTCAAAGAATTCGGAACAGATTTGACAAGCATGACATGCCCTTGACAAAGCTGTTCTGACTCAGCCCTATTTTGCTAATTACTCTGCAATCTCATCCTTAATAATGGAGTCTAAAATCTTACCAATGACCGAGGTCAGGCTAACCATCTGATAACTTCCTGTCTTCTGCCTCCCTCCTTGCTTAAACAGAAGTGTTCCATTAGCTACTTTCCAATCCTCCGGGACCCTTCCCTAACTCCAGTTCTTCTCAAAAGTTGAGGTGGCAATCTCCTCAGCTAACTCCTTTAGAACGCTGGGGTGTAGTCCATCCGATCCGGGAGATTTATCCACCTTCAGACCTTTCAGCTTCCCCAGCACCTTCTCCTAAGTGATGGCCACACTTATCTCTGTTCCCTGATTCTTTTGATGTTCTGGTATGCTGCTGGTGTGTTCCACTGTGAAAACTGAGGCAAAGTACCTATTCAGTTCCTCCACCATGTCTTTGTTCCCCATTACTACTTCTCCAGACTCATTTTCCAGTGCTCCAGTGTCCATTCTCACCTCTCTCTTACTTTTTATATCTAAAAATCACTTAGCTTATCCTCAGATTTCATCATCTCACTAATTATTGATTTTTTTTTAGTTATCCTCTGCTGATTTTAAAGACTTCCCAATCCTCTTGCTACCCAGTAAGCTTCACCACATTGTGTACTTCTTCTTTTGCTTTTATGAAATCCCTGACTTCCCTCGTTAGCCATTGTTGCCTCATTTTCCCCTTAGAGGAGAAAGTGAGGGCTGCAGATGCTGGAGATCAGAGCTGAAAATGTGTTGCTGGAAAAGCGCAGCAGGTCAGGCAGCATCTAAGGAACAGGAGAATTGACGTTTCGGGCATAAGCCCTTCTTCAGAAGATTCCTGAAGAAGGGCTTATGCCCGAAACGTTGATTCTCCTGTTCTTTGGATGCTGCCTGAGCTGCTGCGCTTTTCTAGCAACACATTTTCAGCTCATTTTCCCCTTAGTGTGTTTCTTCTTCCTTGGGATGAATTTCTGCTGGAATTCACAAATTACCCACAGAAACTCCTGCCACTGCTGCTCCACCATCTTCCCTGCTGGGCTCCTCTTCCAATCAACTCTGGCCAGCTCCTCCCTCAGGTCTTTGTAGTTACCTTTACTCAGTTACATCTGATTCCAGCTTCTCCCATCTCAAACAGCATGGTGAATTCTGTTACATTTTGGTCACTATCCCCTAAGGCCTAGTACCATGATATGCAAAGAACATCTTCAGGAACCGAGGTGAATTGCCTGGAACTTATCAGCCACGGGTTAGCACCTATTAAGCAAATCCCAGCAAATTTTCAGGGGAAAATGAAGAAATGGCAAAATTAAAGCAGGAATAAGGTGCTCTTTTCCTTTCCAATAAATC
The DNA here is from genome assembly GCF_037043375.1 of Chiloscyllium plagiosum. NCBI lineage: Eukaryota > Metazoa > Chordata > Chondrichthyes > Orectolobiformes > Hemiscylliidae > Chiloscyllium > Chiloscyllium plagiosum. The sequence goes on along the minus strand of NW_028270164.1, from coordinate 2,320,417 downwards.
TCTTGTTCTTTAGTAACCAGTAACCTTGTTGTTACAGAGAACATTCATGTCTACTCTTGCTGTGCTTCACTGTGTTGGAGGCATATGGCAGTCAGTGCATGGGCCAGTGAGGACACAGCGAGACACAAACCCATCCTCCTGTTTGTCAAGTCTCAAACTGCACTGAGCTAGTCACTCGTCAATGTTTGATATCTGTTCCTCTGTCAGTGTTCAAGTGACAGTAGATTAAACGTCTCATCAATCAGTGTCGGATATGTTTAGACAGGTAGAGGGTACAGCTGAAGGTTTTTTTCTTACACTTTGCATTCCTCTGCCAAAAACTTAGAACAAAAATTTCCCCAGGGGGTGCAGGAAGTAATTATTCTGTAAGAATGGTTTGCAGCCTAAAGATGAATTTTGAGCTCGATTTCATGAAGATAGTTTTTATTGACAGTTAGACATGTAAATGTAAAGTTTTCCTCTGTTTATTTTGAAGTCAATATTCTCTAACCTAGTCACAGGCACATTACCCCCGATGGCAATGATTACACCTCGCATTTGTCATGTGGCTTTTGTCACAGGGATCTGTAGACAATGTTCCCATGGGAATAGGGGGACTTGAAGCTGGAAATGAGTGGCTCACCCCTTCTTGCTTCTGTTGAGCACAGACTTTGGGAGGTGCCGACCCAGACTGTGGGTATTATGATCACCCACTTCTGCTTCCCAGTTGGATAGCCTGGTGACTACCTTGCTGTGATGGACCCAGCAGGTTGCACTGACCTGCCCTTCATTGGTCTGTCTTGGCTTAGAGCCTAGACACAGAGGTATTTACTCACATTCAGCTCCGAACCCCTCTCGGGAAAGCAGGGAGCTTCAAACAGATTAAGCGAGTTTTGAGAAGATTTGTAGCTCAGGTTGAGGTTTTAGATGTAGGTTTGCTCACTGAGCTGAAAGGTTCATTTCCAGAAATTTAGTTACCTTACTAGGTAACATCTTCAGTGGACCTCATGCGAAGCAATGCTGAAAATTCCTGCTTTCTATTTATATGTTTGGGTTTCTTATGGTTGGTGATGTCATTTCCTGTGGTGAAGTCACGTCCGGTTCCTTTTCTCAGGGGGTGGTGGATGGGGTCTAACTCGATGTATTTGTTGATAGCGTTCCGGTTGGAATGCAATGCTTCTAGGAATTCTCATGCATGTCTTTGTTTGGATGCATTGTCTCAGTCGAAGTGGTGTCCTTCCTCATTCATATGTGAGGATCCTAGTGAGAGAGGGTCATGTCTTGGTCAAGGCTGAGGAGCAGCTAGCACCATCTCTCATGGAGTTCTGATGGTGGTAGAGTTTTCCCCAGTCCTCTCCCATTCACACAGTCACTGTTGAATGTCACAGTGCTAGAGTGTCTTGCTGCAGCTACACTGGAGAGTTTCTGCCTCAGCTACCAGAGTATGCAACTGAGGGTGAAGACCAGGCAGATCAGTCACCTTTCTCCCCTGCAGCACATGGCAAACCCACATTATTCCTGTTTTGGTTCACGTGGGTTTGTTCAAATTCTGTTTTCCTTTCCAGTGCAGAATGGGTACTTCTGACAATAAATGATATATTTCATAGACATTGTACAGAGGAGCACTGGTTTGTTTCTGGGTCATTGACATGTCTGCAGATGAGTCCATGAAGGAGGTTTGATGGAGGTGAGTCAAAGTGTGACCATGGTGATGACTGATGGTGATTGTGGTGCCCAGGTTGTGGAGCTAGTTTCCTGGGCAAGGTGATGGCGGGAATGTAGTGAGGTGCCCACTGTTCATGGGCCTTGACTGTGAGCACTGCTGAAAGTTCTGTGCTCTTCCAGGACCTTGCATCAGTCCGCGCAGTGGATCCCCCTCATCCTCATGGGTTTCTTTAGCCCTTGGGGTTTGTTGCTCTTCGGTATCCCCTCTCTGCAGTTTGGGTTGTGCAGAGTTCAGCCTATAGGGAGCGTCAGGATGGGGTGAACTGCAGAGTTTCTGCTGTGATACTGAAACCTTAGTCAGCTGACCTATTGCCTGCCTGCTGAGAACCCTGGCTGTGACCTGGTTACCATTTGGGCTTTCTCACTGTCGCTCCCAGGAACATAGACAGGTATCATAAGCCATTTTTCAAAGTGTAAATCCTGTGATTCGGCAGCTAGGATTCCAAAGCATCAGGTCCAGAAAACATGTCTGACACTTGATGTTTCCTAAACATGTCAGAGTCCTGACAGTTCCTGCTTCCCTGGCATCAACCTGTACTACAGACTGTTGATGGTTCCACACTATTGCACGTTGATAGAGTGTTAGCCCTCCCTGTTTGTAAATCTGCAGGACTAGCCTTCTACAGTCACAGGTGACATGTGTGCAGAAGTTCACTTCTAAATCCTTCAGATCCTATCATTGCCTCAAACCTCAGGCTTTACTGATTGGATGTTGCAGTCTATGGTGAAAATATCTATTGTGTAACTTTGCTGAACATTGCATTTTGTTTTTGATGCCAGTTGATAGTAAACTGACCACGTCCTAGTCCAGGATTGAGATCTGACTTAACAGACCAGAGGTTGTGTATTTGCAAACTGTTCACCACAGCGGTCAGTAACTGAACATTCACAAGAGGCTAACAGTATAGGTTCACAAAAGAGCATCAGAGTAAATTACAGACAAAATGTAAAAAAGACAGGGATACACAAGAATTATTTCAAATAGCTTATTACAAACTCTAGAAATAAAGAATCAACTCTCTTACCGTTAATAGCAACCTTACAGATAATCAAACATCAGTGAAGGGTCATTCTGTTTCCATTTTAATATCTCTTGTTCAGCAGCACAGCTATAATTTGGTGCTTTTTGGAAAACTGGAACATGCACTTGCTGCTTTAAGTTCATGTCTCTTCCTGAGACCCTTCAGCAAACTGCTAACACAGCTCACATATTCCTATACATTTGATTTTTCAAACTCCTCTTCCACAGATTTCTGGAGATTTTCTCTTACAAGCTATAAGACATGCAAGATTGTTTTTCTTCTGCCCTGAAGAGGGAAATCAGGAGGGCAAAAAGGGGACATGAAATAGCTTTGGCAAATAGGGTGAGGTGAATCCAGAGAGTTTTTACATATACATTAAGGACAAAAGGATAACTAGGGAGAGAATAGGTTCCCTCAAAGATCAGCCTTTATGTAGAGTCGTAGGAGATGAGGGAGACACTAAACAAGTATTTTGCATCAGTGTTTACTGTGGAGAAGGACATGGAAGATATAGAATGTAGGGAAATAGATGGTGACATCTTGAAAAATGTCGATATTACAGACGAGGGAGTGCTGGATGTCTTGAAACACATAAAAGTGGATTAATCCCCAGGACCTGATCAGAACTAGCCCTCTGTGGGAAGCGAGGGAAGTGATTGCTGGGCCTCTTGCTGAGATATTTGTATCATCGATAGTCACAGGTGAGGTGCCGGAAGACTGGAGATTGGCAAATGAGGTGCCACTGTTTAAGAAGGGTGGTAAGGACAAGCCAGGGAATTACAGACCAGTGAGCCTGATCTCGGTGGTGGGTAAGTTGTTGGACGGAATCCTGATGGACAGGATGTACATGTATTTGGAAAGGCAAGGACTGATTAGGGATAGTCAACATGGTTTTGTGCATGGGAATTAGTGTCTCACAAAAACTTTATGGAGTTTTTTGAAGAATTAACAAAGAGGATTGATGAGGGCAGAGTGGTAGACATGATCTATCTGCATTTCAGTAAGGCGTTTAACAAGGTTCCCCATGGGAGACTAGTTAGCAAGGGTAGATCTCATGGAATACAGGGAGAACTAGCCATTTGGATACAGAACTGGCTCAAAGGTAGAAGACAGAGGGTGGTGGTGGAGGGTTGATTTTCAGACTGGAGGCCTGTGACTAGTGGAGAGCCACAAGGATTAGTGATGGGTCCTCTACTGTCATTTATATAAATGATTTGGATGTGAGCATAAGAGGTACAGTTAGTAAGTTTGCAGATGACACCAAAATTGGAGGTGTAGTGGACACCAAAGAAGGTTATTGCAGATTAAAATGGGGTTAGGCCACTATTGAAATATTGCATGCAATTCTGATCTCCTTCCTATTGGAAGGATGTTGTGAAACTTGAAAGTGTTCAGAAAAGATTTACAAGGATGTTGCCAGGGTTGGAGAATTTGAGCTATAGGGAGAGGTTTAATAGGCTGGGGCTGTTTTCCCTGGAGTGTTGGAGGCTGAGGGGTGACATTATAGAGGTTTATAAAATCATGAGGGGCATGAATAGGCTAAATAGACAAAATCTCTTCCTTGGGGTGGGAAGTCCAGAACTAGAGGCCGCAGGTTTAGGGTGAGACATAAAAGATATAAAAGAAACCTGAGGGACAACGTTTTCACACAGAGGGTGGTACGTGTATGGAAATGAGCTGCCAGAGAAAATGGTGGAGGCTGGTACAATTGCAACATTTAAAAGGCATCTGGATGGGTATATGAATAAGAAGGGTTTGGAGGGATATGGACTAGGTGCTGTTAAGTGCGACTCAATGAGGTTGGGATGTCTAGACGACATGGACGGGTTGGACCAAAGGTTTGTTTCTATGCTGTACATCTCTATGACTCTGATTGTTTTGGAGCTAAGTAGCACTGCTGACATTTCAGGCCTGTTTCTCTATAAATGATCTGTTCTCCTCTGAAAGGAACCTGCACATTCAGTTGAGCTTCTGGATAGTTCTGTCTTTTTAAGAGCATAGTTTTAAAAAATCAATCTCCCTGTGCCATAGGACAACTGCCCAATACTTTGCTTGATGTTTTCAAGGTAGTGAATTATTCATCTCACAATTTCAACTTCACATTTGAATGCAGAAAGCAAATTTTCGCACAATTTCTTAAATGTCAAACATTCTTGGATCAATCGATCACCTGCTAAAGCTGAAACTATTAATAGTTTTTGAAATCCAGCTAAGCATTCATGAAAGCTGCAATTCTAATAATAAAAACTTCTAGCAATGTTACCTGAAACTGACAGGACAGAATATTCTATTTCAAGACAGAATACCTGTGCCGCAGGTATAGAGATCTTTCTCAACTTACAAAATAATTTTTTAAAATTTAACTGCCAGAACTATCAGTTTAAATTTCCATACAAAATGTGACAACTGAGACTGATGGAACATATAAAAAGTATTTTAACACATGAAGGCACTTTATCTATTAGGATAAAGTACTGTAACGCATGTTAATTCTTATACAAATGGTGGTCAATGGAACTTAACTGCAAGGCAGTGCCCAGTGATGAATCATTGCTTTACAAACACATCTACCTTACAATACAGCATGGACTGCTGATACTTAAGAATATTTTACACTTAATTTTCAAAATGCTATTGGATCTTCAGTGGGTATTTCTAGTGGTGAGAAATTCAGGTAAGTTGCCCTTTCTTTTCATAGCTTCCTAAATGCACACCAGTTCATGACAATTATGTACAGGAATTACTTTTTCTCTAGGCCTCAGTATGGCACCCTGGTGTTGGGGAAGGGGTGCATGTGTGTTTTGGACCCAAGGCGATCTGCACCTGCCAAAAGGGCTCATTATGATGGTGTGGGTTTCACAGAAAGAAGAAAATCGCATTTGAGTTAGCGAATTCAAATCCTACCATTCTGCAATTCAAATTCAACCCATGAAATAGATCTGCAATTGCAAAGCTGGCATCAGTAATGGTGACCATAAACTATTAAATTGGAGCAAACTATTTACTTCACTTCATGAAGGAGATCCATTGCACCTAACCTATCAGGCCGAGACACGACGCCAGAGTTTTAAATACCCTCTGAAATAGCTTTGTTAACCAACACAGTTAAGGGCAATTAGTGGCAGCCCATAAATATTGGTCTTTCAAGATGTACACATCTTGTGAATGCATGAAAATAAATTGCTCAGAGCCTTTAAAGAGACATTAGCTGCAACGCAATATTGCGAGGAGATTGACATAGGAGCACTGGGAAATGAGGATAACTAGAATTCCCGGAACAATCCGTGTTGAGGTTTCTGCGACAAGCTCATTAACACGTCTTGAGTATGGAGCTGGAACAGGAGGCAGTGCCACCTCAGGACATTGTGAAAGATGTAAATTTAATGTAAATGTAAATTTTTTTGCCCCCTTAACCATTTGAGTCAGTCTTCCTCTAAACTGACTCCACTCCATGCTCTCAGATCCAACCTTAACTTTGTCATGAAGCCTGTGCTGATAAGGGGTGCTGTTGTAGTCTGGTGGACTGACCTTGTACTGAGTGCGAGCTCTCAGGTACCTCCCCCTGTCTCCCCCTGGACCATGACCATACCATAGAACATCAGGCCAACTACAGTCATTGACCTCATTTCAGCTGGTGATCTTCACCCCCCCCACCCACCTCACCACCCCCCCCACTACATCCAAGCTGATCGACCGCAGCCCCACACAGCTCACTTTGACCTCCTTCTCAAACAGAACTGCTTGGGTACACCCATTGTTACTGCCTGCTCCTGCCCCACTGAACACATCTCGTCCTGCCTCAACTTATTTTTTTTCCTTCCCTTGTCCAGTCCTGTCCCACCTACATTGGTAATTTGGCTGACATTTTACCTTAGTTTCAGAATTTCCTGTTCCTGGGCTCCAGCTGCTGCCTCTTCACTATGGACATCCAAACCATTTACACATCCATCCCCCATCAGGGTGGTCTCCCGGAATAAAGGCCTGAAGTGTCCCCGCCCACCACCACCCTCCTCTGCCTGGCCGATCTTGTCCTCACTCTGAACAAAGTCTTGTTCAACTCCTCTCACTTTCTTCAAATCTAAGGGGTAGTCATGGGTACCTGTATGGGCCCTAGTTATCGCTGTCTCTTTGTGGGGTACATGGAACATTGCTTGTTCCAGTCCTGCTCCGCCCCCACCCATAACTCTTTCTCCCATATATCGATTCCCCCTCTCTTCCGGAATTGGAAAGGCTTATCACTTTCATTTCCAATTTTCACCCTGCCTTCACTTTCACCCGTCAAGAATACTTGGAATAACCTGAATGAATACATGAAGAGGAAGGGAATAGAGGTATTCGGCTCCCTCTATTGTGAAGACAGATTTAGTATGGAAGGGCAAAATATGGTGGTGCAGGCTTGGAGGGCCAAGGGGCCTGTTCCTGAGCTCTATTGTTCTTTGTTCTGTTTCTCTGACTCCTTTCCTTCCTTCCTTGACATCACTGTTTTCATTCCTAAGGATGAGCTGGCCACCAATATCTGTACAACCCCATAGTTACCTTGACTATATGTCTCCCAGAGTCAAAGAGTGTGGCGCTGGAAAAGCACAGCCAGTCAGGCAGCATCTGAGGAGCAGAAGAATCGATGTTTTGAGCATAAGCTCTTCATCAGGAATGAGGCTTGTGGCCCAAGGTGGCTGAGAGATAAATAGGAGTGGGTGTGGGACTGGGGGAAGGCAGCTAGGAATGTGATAGGGAGATGAAGGTGGGGGAATAGGTGATAAGTCTGAGAGGAGGGTGGAACAGATAAGTGGGAAGGAAGATGGACAAATAGGACAGGTCAAAAGGGCAGTGCTGAGCTGGAAGTCTGGATATGGAATAAGGTGGTGGGAGGGGAAAATGAGGAAACTGGAGAAATCCACAGTGATCCCATGTGATCGAAGGGTCCCAAGGTGGAAAATGAGGCGTTCTTCCTCTAGGTGTCAGGTGGTTAGAGCTTGGAGGTGGAGGAGGCCCAGGACTTCTTTATCCTTGGGGGAGTGGGAGAGGGAGTTAAAGTGTTTGGCAACCGGACAATGGTGTTGTTTCGTGCGTGTGTCGCACCCACCGCCTGATGAAGAGCCTATGCCTGAAACATCGACTCTCCTGCTCCTCTGATGATGCCTGATCTGCTGTGCTTTTCCAGCACCACACTCTCAACTCTAATCTCCAGCATCTGCAGTCCTCACTTTCTCCCATACATCCTCCCACCATGCTTCGTGTAAAGACACAATGCCATTCTCACAGTTTCTCCATTTCCATCACATATGTTCTGATGATGCCAGCTTCTACAAGGGAGCTTCCAAAGTGTCCATCAATTTCTTTGACCATTGTTCCACACCACAGTTATTGACAGAGCTTTCAGCCATGTCCAACCCATCTCCTGCCCTTCTGCTCTCACCCCTTCCCTTCCAACAACAGTGACAGGGTCCCCCTGGTCCTCACTTTCCATCCCACCAGCATCCCCATCCAAAGGATGTTTAGGCACCATTTCTCTCACCTCTGGTGGGATGACACCAGACACATATATCCCTGCCTTACTTTGTCAGATTTCCCCAAAGACTGTTCCCTTTGGGACACCATAGTCCACTCCTCCTCCATTCCCAACATCCCACAGACTTCCACAGCACCTTCTGTGTAACACCTGCCCACTTACCTCTTCCCTCCTCAGTATCCAAGACCCCAGACACACCTTCCAGGTGAAGCAGCACTTTCTGCACTTCCCACAATCTGGTTGACTGCGTTTGCACAATGTGCTCTCCTCTACACTGGGGAAACAAAGCATAGACTGGGTGACCACTTTCCAGAGCACCTATGTTCTGTCTGTAAGATTGACCCTGAACTTTAACTTGCCCTGCCATTTCAATACATCATCATGTTCCCTGGTCAACAACTCTGTTGGAGCCAGGAATTCCAAGAAAAGATATTTTATTCTGAACACATAATTAGGGGTGTAGCCCAGGGACTTGATTTAGCTTCTTTTAATGGTTTGTTTCAATGCAGCAGCTTTACTCTCTATCTAACCCCGAGCTGTCCCTGTCCTGGGGGTGTTTGATGGGGGACGTTGTAGAGGGAGCTTTGCCCTGTGTCTAACCCTGTGCTGTCCCTTACCTATTTGTTGGGGATAGAGTAGAGGGACCTTTACCTGGTATCTAACCCCATCTTGTATCTGCTCTGCAGAAGCTGAAAAACTTATTGGTTTAAATTAAAAACAATCACAGAGAGAAGATTCAAAGAAACACTGGTGATAAATGTCCTCAGGTGGAGCAGGGCTGGGCAGTGCAGGGTTAATGAGAGAAAAGCAAAGACCGAAGGCTGTGTAGATTTGAGACTTCCTGCTGAATTGGAAAATCTGATAGTGAATTGCACAGGTGCTGTGACAAATTGGGATCCACTTTGATTTTTGGTTAATTAGCTCATTTGTCTTTTTCTATTCCTTTCTATCTCTCTGAATTTATGGAGCCATTAGGACACTGATGACTGTGATAATGATTATGAAACAAAGAATTTTAAAAGAAGCAATATTACAATTCTAATGGCTCCCTGATGAGCTTGCTCTGAGTTGGTCTATCGCCTGATAGGGCAGATCATTGCTGAGGTGATTGTTATTATCAACACTGACAATGTCCGATCCATTGAGCGGGTCTTTGCTCATCCAATCAGGATAGCTCCCTGAGCAACTTAAACACATGCCTAGAGCAACCCTCCTCAGCCCCAGCCTGGGGTCTGGGACCTGGGAGTTGGAGCCCCACTGCAGTTGCATGATTGCATAATCCAAGCTGACCCTCCTACTGCCAATACCAAGGGAATGCCACGCGACTGTGGTGACATATTTCAGAAAAGATGTTAAACTGAGATTCTGTCTGCCATTCTGATGGACATAAGTTGTCCATGGTCATTGTTTAAGACCAGATGAGATCTTCCTAACATTTGGTGTTACCAGTCCTCCTTCAACCAACTGAAGCAAAGCACCAGTTCCACTTATTCCACATCTCCTTGTTGTTTGTAAATGTGCCCCTGAGCTGAACACAGAGGCTCTCATGTCTGCCTGTAGAACAACGTGATTTCACTTCGAGAAAGATTACTCACTGTGTTATGGACTCGGCCAGATCACTCAAAACATCCTTAAGCAGGCAGCCCAGACCATAACTTTGCTATTTGCTTTGGTAAGTGTACAGTGAAAATTACCTGGAGTAAGTTATCAAAATTGACTATCAGGTTTTAAAATGGAGAAAAATGTATTCACAAAATTATACAATGAAACACAAACAACAGAATAAACAACACCTTATGCAAAGACTGAGCTCTTTGGATAGAATTCAGTCTCGGTAAAAACAATGACTGCAGATGCTGGAAACCAGATTCTGGATTAGGGTGGTGCTGGAAAAGCACAGCAGGTCAGGCAGCATCCGAGGAGCAGGAAAAAGCGACGTTTCAGGCAAAAGCCCTTCATCAGGAATACAGGCAGAGTGCCTGAAGGGTGGAGAGATAAATGAGAGGAAGGTGGAGTTGGAGAGAAAGTAGCATAGAGTACAATAGGTGAGTGGGGGAGGGGATGAAGGTGATAGGTCAGGGAGGAGGGTGGAGTGGATAGGTGGCTTCAGGGCAGAGGAAGTGACCTGGGAGTTGCAGTGGGAGAGGGACTTACTGCTCCTTGGATGCTGCCTGAACTGCTGTGCTTTTCCAACACCACTCTAATCCAGAATCCTAGAACTCATTCTATCCAAACTAGACTTGATTATGCTGTTCTGAAGATACACAACAGTTCCAAAAGGAAACGCCCTTAAAACACAGTAAGCCAAAAATGGAACAGATGCTTACAGATTGAAGTTAGAAGGGCAGATAAAGAGAACCCGTTCACACAGTCCACTGCTGAACACCCAACTAGTTCTGGACTGAACTAACCTGCTCAGCTAGAGAGCTGACCACTCCCCTTCCATTACACAGGTCACTTCTAAAACAGGACTACTTTGGCCTGAAGTCTCACCTGTTTACATAGAAACAAAAAGGCCTCTCAATACCCTTTAATCTCAATTAACAATAGACAACAGATGCAGGAGTAGGCCATTCGGCCCTTCAAGACAGCACCACCACTCATTATGATCATCCACAATCAGTATCCTGTTCCTGCCTTATCCCCATAACCCTTGATCCCACTATCCTTAAGAGCTGTATCCAACTCTTTCTTTAAAGTATCCAGAGACTTGGCCTCCACAGCCTTCTGAGGCAGAGCATTCCATACACCCACCACTCTCTGGGTGAAGAAGTTTCTCCTCAACTCTGTTTTAAGTGGCCTACCCCTTATTTTTAAATGGCGTCCTCTGGTTCGGCACTCACCCATCAACGGAAACATGCTTCCTGCCTCCAGATTTCCAATCCTTTAATAATCTAATATGTCTCAGTCAGATCCCCTCTCAGCCTTCTAAATTCAAGCGTATACAAGCCCAGTTGCTCCAATCTTTCAGCGTAAGATAGACCCGCCATTCCGGGAAGTGACCTCGTGAACCTACGCTGCACTCCCTCAATAGCCAGAATGTCTTTCCTCAAATTTGGAGACCAAAACTGCACACAATACTCCAGGTGCGGTCTCACCAGGGCCCTGTACAGCTGCAGAAGGACCTCTTTGCTCCTATACTCAATTCCTCTTGTAATGAAGGCCAGCATGCTATGAGCTTTCTTCACTGCCTGCTGTACCTGTATGCTTGCTTTCATTGACTGATGTACAAGAACACCTAGGTCTCATTGTACTGCCCCTTTGCTTAACTTGACTCCATTTAGGTAGTAATCTGCCTTCCTGTTCTTGCCACCAAAGTGGATAACCACACATTTATCCACATTAAACTGCATCTGCCATGCATCCGTCCACTCACCTAGCCTGTCCTGGTCACCCTGTATTCTCACAACATCCTCCTCACATTTCACCCTGCCATCCAGCTTGTGTCATCAGCAAATTTGCTAATATTACTTTTAATACCTTCATCTATATATTGTATATATTGTAAACAGCTGCAGTTCCAGCACTGAACCTTGTGGTACCCCACTGGTCACCGCCTGCCATTCTGATAGGGACCCATTTATCACTACTCTTTGCTTCCTGTCAGTCAGCCAATTTTCAATCCAAATCAGTACTTTGCCCCCAATACCATGTGCCCTACATTTGCTCACAAATCTCCTACATGGGACTTTCTCAAAGGCTTTCTGAAAGTCCAGGTACACTACATCCCTGGCTCTTCCTTGTCCATCTCCATAGTTATATCCTCAAAAAATTCCACAAGATGAGTCAAGCATGATTTCCCCTTCGTAAATCCATGCTGACTCTGACCTATCCTGTTACTGGTATCCAAATGAGTCGTGATTTCAATTTTTATAATAGACTCCACCATCTTTCCCACCATTGATGTCAGACTAACTGGTCTATAATTCCCTGTTTTCTCTCTCCCTCCCTTCTTGAAAAGTGGGACAACATTACCCACCCTCCAATCTGCAGGAACTGATCCTGAATCTATAAGAACATTGGAAAATGATTACCAATGCATCCACGATTTCTACAGCCACCTCCTTCAGTACCCTGGGATGCAGACCATCAGGTCCCGGGGACTTATCAACCTTCAGACCTAACAGTCTCTCCAACACCAATTCCTGGCAAATATAAACTCACTTCAGTTCATCCATTACCCTTGGTCCTTCAGTCACTATTACATCTGGGAGATTGCTTGTGTCTTCCCCAGTGAAGACAGATCTAAAGTACCTATTCAACTCTTCTGCCATTTCTTTGTTCCCCGTAATAAATTCACCTGTTTCTGTCTTCAAGGGCCAATTTTTAGCCTTAACCATTTTTTTTCTTTTCACATCCCTAAAAAAGCATTTACTATCCTCCTTTATATTTTTGGTCAGTTTGCCTTCGTACCTCATTTTTTTCTCCGTGTATTGCCTTTTTAGTTATCCTCTGTTGCTCTTTAAAAGTTTCCCAGATCTCCGGCTTCCCGCTCATCTTTGCTAAGTTATACTTCTACTCTTTTATCATTATACAATCCTTAACTTCCCTCGTCAGCCACGGCCGCCCCTGCCTCCCCTTAGAATCTTTCTTCATCTTTGGAATGAACTGATCCTGCACCTTCTGCATTATACCCAGAAATACCTGCCATTGTTGCTCCACTGCCATCCCTGCTAGGGTATTGAACCATTTCTGTACCAAACTAGTCTAAATCGGAACTGGGAGAGTTTTATTACCCCTCTGAAAAAACACAGTATCCTTGAGAAAAAGAATAGCTTTTAGAGTAAAAAGGGACCAGCTTTGTGACAACTGACTGTGACTGGTTGTGAAAGGCTGTATAAATAGTTTTTTTCAAGATGTTCCCATGTCTGTTCCACAATTCCAAAGCCTTTACTTCATTTCCCAGGAGGTCCAGGCCACAGGCTGGTCACTTTGTTCAGATCCTTCTAACAGCCACACATTAATTCTTTTCCCAGTATGAACAAGTTCTTTTATTCATTTTCAGGAACATGGTAATGTTGGGAGGCCAGCATTTATTGCCTGATCCTAATTGTCTTGGAGACATTGGTGGGAAGTTATCTGCTTAGATTTCTGAGGGCAGTTAAGAATGCATTGCTGTGGGGGTGAACTTAGGCCAAGAAAGGATCATGGATTTCCTTCCGTAAAGTAGATCAATCAATGGGATCTGTTGTTTTGACAGCAGTTCAGAAATTTCAGTGCGTTACTGGCTGGGCCAGCACTTATTGTCCATCCTTAACTGTCCAGGGGCTAGCTAGGAACCAATCACATTGCTTTGGTCTGGAATCACATGGTTAGGCCAGGAATAGATGGCAGATGGTTTCTATTGGCCAAATGTTTTATTCCAGAATTTTTTTGTTGAGTTCAAATTTCAGTCCCATGCTGATGGGGTTTTGATCAAACTCAGATGCTGTCCTTCTGCCTCTTGTCTGAAGCAGCCTTATGAAATTAGCATTCCCAAGTGTGGTTCTGTCTAATGGCTGCTTTACGCTCACTGCTCAGTCACCTACGCTAAAGGCTGGGACCATTATTCAACTCTCTTCATCTGACTCTAGAAATCAACCTCATAGCTCTGTCTAACCCGATCTCTCCTCTTAAACTCATTGTTCTAAATGGGGAGCTGTAGAAGCAGGTAAACTGTTGAAATCCATTGAGGACAGTAGATATCATCATAAACTTCAGGCTGTAATTTCAGGTTGATTTACTTCCTCTATTTTTCAAGAGCAATTTGCATTCATGAGCAAGTGTAGGCTCTGTGATGTAAATGGTGTTTCTAAATCAGATGTACACTATGTTACTAATGTTTTATAATAAGTCAGCCTCCTGTGCCATTTCACATTGATCTATAGGAACTGGAGTTTGTATCGTGTAATGCACAAGATGGCTTTCAAATAAACTGGAGTTGTCATAGAGTCGGGGAGTTTTTACAGCACAGAAAGAGGTCCTTCAGCCCAGCATGGCCTCACTGATCATCAAACATCCATCTACTTGATTACCAGCACTTGGCCTGTATCCTTGTATATAATGTGTTACAAGTGCTCATCTAAAATGTTCTTAAAATGTCTTCCCGCCTCTACTCCCTTTTAGCCAGTGATGTCCAGATTCCGACAGGCCACTGGGTGCTTTATTTTCCCCCCTCAAATCTCCTGTAAACCTTCTTTACCTTCCCTCAAAAACTATATTCTCTGGTTACACAGTGGCTACAATAGCAGGTCAGAGGCTAGGAATACTGTGATGAGTAACTCCCCTCCTGACTCCCCAAAACCTATCCACCATTTACAAGGCACAAGACAGGAGTGTAATGGAATACTCCCCACTTGTCTGGATCAGTGCAGCTCTAACAACACTCAAGAAACTTGATACTATCCAGCCAAAGTAGCCTGCTTGATTGACACCACATCCACACTGCATCGTCCCCCTCCCCATCACCAACACTCAGTGGCAGCAGCGTGCACTATCTACAAGAGGCAGTGCAAAAATTCAAAGATACTTAGACAGCATCTTCTAAATCCATGACCACTTCCATCTCGAAGGACAAGGGCAACTATACATGGAAATACTACCAACTACAAGTTCCCCTCTAAGCCACGCATCATCCTGACTTGGAAATATATTGCCGTTCCTTCAGTGTGGTTGGGGTGAAATCCTGGAATTCCTTCCCTAAGGGCATTGTGGGTCAACCTACAACACATGGACTGCAACGGTACAAGAAGGCAGCTCACCCCCACCTTCTCAAGGTGCAACTAAGGATGGGCAACAAATATTGGCCCAGCCCTTGATGGCCACATCCTGCAAGTGAATAATAAAAAAAGGGAGTTGTTTATCCCTGTCTATAGAATCATAGAATCCCTACAGTGTGGAAACAGGCCCTTCGACCCAACAAGTCCACATCGACCCTCCGAAGAGTAACCCACCAAGACCTATTCCCCTACCCTATTTTGCTATATTTACCCCTGACTAATGCACCTCACCCACACATCCCTGAGCACTATGGGCAATTTAGCATGGCCTAATCTGCACATCTTTGGATTATGGGAGGAAACCAGAGCTTCTCAAAACTTTGTAAATGTCAGTCAAATCCCTCTCAGCCTTTTCTGCTCTAAGGAAAACAACCCCAGCCTATCTAGTCTCTCTTCAGAGACAATCACTCCATCCTAGGCAGCATCCAGGTGAATCTCCTCTGCACCCCCTCCATCCTTCCTACAGTGTGGTGACCAGAACTGCACACGGTACCCCAGCTGTGACCTACCATTCTACACAGCTCCATTAGAACCTTCCCTGTCCTTGTATTCAGTGGCCTGGCTAATAAAGGCAAGGATCCCACTTAACTATTTTATCTATCTGTACTGCTGCTTTCAAGGATTTATGACATGCACGCCAAGATCCCTCTGAACTTCTGAGGGTTCTATCATTCAAACTACTTTCAT
Source organism: Chiloscyllium plagiosum (assembly GCF_037043375.1). Lineage (NCBI taxonomy): Eukaryota > Metazoa > Chordata > Chondrichthyes > Orectolobiformes > Hemiscylliidae > Chiloscyllium > Chiloscyllium plagiosum. Next base: position 2,304,737 of record NW_028270164.1, on the reverse strand, counting down.
GTTTAGATTCTTAATATAAAAAGTAAACAGCAAGGGACCCAACACTGATCCCTGTGGTACACACTGCACACGAAAATACTGCTTCCTACTATTCGGCCAACTTTGGATTTGATTTGCCAAATTGTTCTGGATCCCATGAGATCAGACCTTCTTCATCAGTTTATTATGCAAAACCTTGTCAAAGGCCTCCCTGAAGTCTATGTATCAACTACACTACCCTCAACAACATAGCTAGTCACCTCTTTGAAATATTCAATTTAATTTGTTGGACATGATTCCCCCCAGTTACAAAGCTAGGCCAGCTATCCTGGATGGATCCTTGCCTTTCCAAGTGGAGATTAATCTGTCTCTCAGAATTTTTCCAAAGCTTTCTATACCACAGATATTAGAGTTCAAAATCACACAACACCAGGTTAGAGTCCAACAGGTTTAATTGGAAGCACACTAGCTTTTGGAGCGAAAGCCAATTAAACCTGTTGGACTCTAACCTGGTGTTGTGTGATTTTTAACTTTGTACACCCCAGTCCAACACCAGCATCTCCAAATCATGACAGATATTAGACACACTGTCTGTAGCTTCCTGGTTTATCCCTACCACTCTTCCTGAATAATGATACCATAACTATTCTCCAGTCCTTTGGAACCTTTCCTGTGGTCAGAGAGGGTTTGAAAATTAAAATCAGGGCCCCTGCAATCTCCAACCTTGCCCCAAGACTCAGCTCACCTGGGCTTGAGATTTATTCACATACAAGCCACTAAAACTGCTAATACTTACTTGCTCTCAAGGAAAGCTTTCTCAAATAGATCACAGAGCCCTACCTGCCTTCTCGACCTATATTCTCCTTCTCTATTATGAATGCAGATGCTCAGTAGTCATCAAAGCCTTCGCTATGTCTTCCAGTTGCACACACACTGTTATTTTGGTTCCTAATGGAGCATATTCCCTCCTTGGTTTTTCTCTGGCCCCTGATATACTTAGAAAACACTTTGGACTTTCCCCAATGTTACATTTTTTTCTCATGTCCTTTCTTCACTCTTTTTTTAAGCACTTAGACAATCCTGTTTAATATTGAGGATTTTGAAATTCCTTACAATGTTCAGACTTCCCTACGATTTTCCAATATATCTGTCTTTCTGTCGCTCTGTAACTGTTTATGAGTCTACAGTACAGCCCAGTGTGGTGGTGGTGGTGGTGGTGGTTGTTGTTGTTGTTGTTGTTTTTTCAGTTCTACCCAACAAAGTTAAGTCTATCTAGGAGCTAATGTTAACATGACTCATCCTGGAATGAAAACAGATACTGGCCACAGTTGCATGGAAGTATTTAAGGAATTGATTGGCAATTTAATTGCTCATTAACAAGGCTGCATGACCATTGGTGAATAGTGATGGCTAGTTCCAATCAGACCAACCAATTGATTAAGAGTAGACCGGTCAGTACAAACATGTTTTGTCCCTACCCTCCCCTTCACTGTTTTGATCACACAACACTGCCCTTTGATGTGAAGGGCAGTGCTTATCACTGGCCACCCGGGTGTTTTCCTGTCTTCCTGGTGGTGGAATTTGAATAAAGATTCGTGCACTTTGTGTCTTTCACTGTGTCTCACACCTACACACACACACACCATGGGTGCTGGGGAAAAAAATAAGCACTACCGCACTTAGGTGGTAGTGTGGGGGTTAAAAAAAAAGAAAGGGGAAAAAAATAAAAAAAAATAAAAAAAAAATAAAAATTGGTGCACTTTGTGTCTTCCACTGTGTCTCACACCTGCACACACACACCATGGGTGCTGGGGATAAAATAAGCACTACCGCACTTAGGTGGTAGTGTGGGGGTTAAAAGAAAGAAAAAAAAAAATATAACCAGGAGATGTCACTGGCCACCCGGGTGTTTTCAAAAAAAAAAGAAAAAAAGAAAAAAAAAATAAAAATTGGTGCACTTTGTGTCTTCCACTGTGTCTCACACCTGCACAAAAAAAAATAAAAAAAAATAAAAAAAAATAAAATAAAATGGTGTCTAGGCCGACTGCCTGCCCAAAAAAAAAAATACAAACACAATGTGGTTCCCTTGTTCAAAAAGGGGAGTAGGGATAGCCCTAGTAACTATAGGCCGGTGAGTCTCACTTCTGTTGTGGGCAAAGTCTTAGAGAGAATTGTAAGGGATAGGATTTATGCACATCTGGATAGGAATAATGTGATCAAGGATAGTCAGCATGGTTTTGTGAAGGGCAAGTCGTGCCTCACAAACCTTATTGAATTCTTTGAAAAGGTGACGAAGGAGGTTGATGAGGGGAAAGCGGTAGATGTGGTATATATGGATTTTAGTAAGGCGTTTGATAAGGTTCCCCATGGTAGGCTACTGCAGAAAATACGGAGATATGGCATTGAGGGTGAGTTGGAGGTTTGGATTAGGAATTGGCTGGATGGAAGAAGACAGAGGGTAGTAGTTGATGGCAAAGTTTCTTCATGGAGTGCCGTCACTAGCGGTGTTCCGCAAGGATCTGTTTTGGGACCATTGCTGTTTGTCATTTTTATAAATGACCTGGAAGAGGGGTTAGAAGGTTGGGTGAGCAAGTTTGCGGATGATACGAAAGTCGGAGGAGTTGTTGACAGTGAGGAAGCATGTGGCAGGTTACAGCAGGATATAGAGAAGCTGCAGAGCTGGGCAGAAAGGTGGCAAATGGAATTCAATGTAGCTAAGTGTGAGGTGATTCACTTTGGGAAGAATAACAAAAAGATGGGGTACTGGGCTAATGGTCGGATACTTGGTAGTGTGGATGAGCAGAGGGATCTTGGTGTCCATGTACACAGATCTCTGAAAGTTGCCACCCAGGTAAATAGTGCGGTGAGGAAGGCATATGGCGTACTGGCTTTTATTGGTAGAGGAATTGAGTTCCGGAGTCCTGAGGTCATGATGCAGTTGTATAAGACTCTGGTACGGCCGCATCTGGAATATTGTGTGCAGTTTTGGTCGCCATACTATAGGAAGGATGTGGAGGCATTGGAACGGGTGCAGAGGAGGTTTACTAGGATGTTGCCTGGTATGGAAGGAAAATCGTATGAGGAAAGACTGAGGCACTTGGGGCTGTTTTCACTAGAGAAAAGAAGGTTTAGGGGTGACTTGATTGAGGTGTACAAGATGATTAGGGGGTTAGATAGGGTCGACAGTATGAACCTTTTCCCGCGTATTGAGTCGGGTATTACAAGGGGGCATAGCTTTAAATTAAGGGGGGGTAGATATAGGACTGATGTTAGGGGTAGGTTCTTCACTCAGCGAGTCGTTAGTTCATGGAATGCCCTGCCAGTAACAGTGGTGGACTCTCCCTCTTTATGGGCATTTAAGAGGGCATTGGATAGGTATATGGAGGATAGTGGGTTAGTGTAGTTTAGGTGGGCTTGGATCGGCGCAACATCGAGGGCCCAAGGGCCTGTACTGCGCTGTATTCTTCTATGTTCTATGTTCTATGTTCTATGTTTTGTCCCTACCCTCCCCTTCACTGTTTTGATCACACAACACTGCCCTTTGATGTGAAGGGCAGTGCTTGTCACTGGCCACCCTGGTGTTTTCCTATCTTCCTGGTGGTGGAATTTGAATAAAGATTCGTGCACTTTGTGTCTTTCACTGTGTCTCACACCTACACACACACACACCATGGGTGCTGGGGAAAAAAATAAGCACTACCGCACTTAGGTGGTAGTGTGGGGGTTAAAATAAAAATTAAAAAAGAGAAGAAAAAAAACAGGACTGTGGAAAAAAAAATACAAACATGTTTTGTCCCTACCCTCCCCTTCACTGTTTTGATCACACAACACTGCCCTTTGATGTGAAGGGCAGTGCTTGTCACTGGCCACCCGGGTGTTTTCCTATCTTTCTGGTGGTGGAAATTGAATAAAGATTGGTGCACTTTGTGTCTTTCACTGTGTCTCACACCTGCACACACACACCATGGGTGCTAAAAAGAGAAAAAAAAAGAAAAAAAAATAAACACAGGAATGTGTCTTTCACTGTGTCTCACACCTGCACACACACACCATGGGTGCTGGGGATAAAATAAGCACTACCGCACTTAGGTGGTAGTGTGGGGGTTAAAATTAAAAAAAAGAAAAAAAAGAAAAAAAAAAGAAAAAAAAAATACAAACATGTTTTTGCATTGCTTAAAGATACATCAGCTTTTACTCATTACTGCTGTTAGATGCAGCAAGAGGAGGAAAGGAAGGAAGGGGGCATGCCCCTGTCTGTATCAGTGGGTGCTGAGGTAGAGATGGTCAAGGGCATCAAGTTCTGGGAGTGATGACACAAACCAACAATCTGACCTGGTCCACCCACATTGATGCAGTGGTTAAGAAAGCTGAGGAAATTTGGCACTTCCATAATAAATGCATGGGGAGAAAGCATCCTATCCAGATGTATCACAGCATGGGACAGCAACTGCTCTTCCCAGGGCCACAAGAAACTGCAGAGAGTGTGAACACAGCCCAGTCCATCCCATAAACCAGCCTCCCATCCACTGACTCCATCTACACTTCCCACTGCCACAGGAAAACAACCAACATCAAAGACCCTCCCCCACGGGTATACTCTCTTTCATCAGGAAGAAGATACAGAAGTTTGTAGACATGTACGGACAGATTCAAGCTTCTTCCCCGCGGTTATCAGACTTTTGAATGGACTTCTCAGATGTTAATGTTGATCTCTCTCTCTCTCTCTCTCTCTCTGCACCTTCTCTGTGGCTGTAACACTGTATTCTGCACCCCTGCTGTAGTTTGTAATGCCATGATCTGCCTGTAGAGCACACAAAACAACACTTTTTAACTTATCCTGGTACATGTGACAACAATCAACCAATCAATGGGGGTGATTCAATCACTGGGCTTGGAGGCCTGTGTTCAAATCCCGCCATTCTAGAGATGTACAATAACATAGGCGAAAGGGCCTTCCTGATGAAGGGCTCCTGCCCGAAACATCGATTTTCCTGCTCCTCGAATGCTGCCTGACCTGCTGTGCTTTTCCAGCACCGCTCTAATCTTGACTCATGTACAATAACATGCCTGGACAAGTTGATTAAATTAACAACAATGTGGAAGCTTTCTGGGACAATTTGTCAAGACTTAAGCAATATTTTTCTCCAGAAACATTGAAAATCTTGCTTATGAAATGCTGACTAGGAGTCAGTTGAGGAGGGGGAGTCGTTGGCCCCCATCACTGTGTGCAGTGCCCTTCTTCTGTAGCAGGAGGAATGGGCTGAGATTAAGCCCAGCAGAGCTGCTGGATGAGAGAGAGGGATGGTGGGTTCCTCCTCCCATACCTCCCCCCACCCTGGGTTCCTCCTCCCATACCTCCCCCCACCCTGGGTTCCTCTGGCACTCCTCCCCCAGCTCCTCAAATCATGTGGCTTTGCCTTTGGTCCTTGGGCCACCTGGAGAGGTGTAGCTGTGAATCAGCCAGACCACTCCATGCTTTCAGTGGAACTGAATGTGAGGAACCCACATACACTGTTCCATAAGCATTGTTTCTAATCAGGGATTGAATGCTAAACTGGGAGATTTCTGCTTCAGTGTTTTTAATTTCTTGTAATCATCAATTAGTCCCAAAATTACATGCTAAAAATACACTTTCAAACAAGTGTGTCTTATTACCACTAACACCTACTATGTTTTCACCCTTTCCCCCTGACTGTGTCTCCTATTTCTGTTGGTCTGCATCATTCTTGGAGTTAAACTGCTTCACTTAATGTTATCCACAATGTAACTCCATCTCCTGTACATAATGCTCACTCATCTCTTTCCATTATCAGTTATACCCTCTGCATCTAGGTCTTGTCTGTGTAACTGTAGAATCCCTATTTTATCCTCTGCATAAATTCTTACACACACTTATTAATTTGTATACTTGAGTTACCAGCCAGCACTGTTATAACAAATGAGAAGCTTCTACAACTGGATTCATTTGTCCTGATCAAAATGAAATATTCCAGCAATGTGCAGCCGATCTCATTATTTCAATGCGTAGAGCGGCCTCTATCCTAAGCATTGCCGCTAATTAATCCTTCAGCACAATTAGACATTGTTGGAATCACAGCTGTGCACCATTAGTGTCAGTAAGTTTACACACAGCCAGCCAATAACAGCCATTACATACATAATTGGATGTTGAGATTTTTAACCTGGGGCGTCTGGTGTTGGCCTTCCCTAATTAGGCTTCAAATGTTTGCAAATGGATTAATCATCAATTTTGTCTGTGTAACTGAGCAGCTTTTTCTCCACTTAAATTGACTGTTGCAGGTTTTGAGGTCAAGAGACAGGAGCAAGACCCTAAAACACATTTCTATGTCTCTTACTGAAAATCAGATCAGACACATGGGACACTGATTCACATCAAACAAATGTTGTTGCAAAGCACTTGCATTTAGGATTATGTTTGTAACAGTTAAATGTTAACATTTTATGATGGGAAGGTGCCTTTGAAATTATTTGAGTTTCTCTTGCAGACTCTGGGCATGAGCACAATGGACAGAATGGACTCTGTGCAATAACTATTCAATAATTCTATGATTTATCCTCTCCTCTGTTCCTGAAGGCCTCTGGATTTTGTTGACATGGTCTCTCCTAAACTCTGGGGCCATGCCCAAAAGCCCTTACGTGCGTGTGTGTGTGTGTTTAAGTGGTGAGTATTAGCAGATTAATTAATGGTGAAGGTCTCAATACCCATCCTTGCCCCAATCTTGACTGACTTCTCCTCTCAGCAGGAGCCACCAGCTACTGGCGTCTGTCCTGCCTAGTTTCTCCGTTCAAAGGGGCAGACAGTTCTTCGGTTTTCTCCATTTGTGCATTCCCAAGAAAAGCAGTCCCTGCTGTCTCTGAGGAAGCCAGTGCAACCCACTGCATAAACTTCCAGTTCGGAAGAAGTGTTAAATTATTAACCCTGTTTCTCTTTCCCCAGACTTTGCCAGATCTGCTGAGTTCCTGCAGCATTTCCTGCTTTTGTTGCAGAACTTGTCATATTTGTCTCCAATTCCTCCGTGATCTCTCTTTAATCTCCTCCAGTTCCATAACTGCCTGAGATATCTGACTTCTATAAGTCTGGTATTTGAGCATCTCAATTCCTTTATTCCATCAATGGTGGCCCGTGCCTTTGGTTGCCCTTGTGCTCAGTTCCTCTCTCAATTCTCACTGCCTTTCGTCTTCACTTTCCTATTCCAAGACACATCATAACCTACCTCTTTGAGAATAATTTCCATTATATGGTATCTTGTTCTATGTCTCAATGTCAAACTTTATTTTTGATGCTCCTCTGAAACAACTAGAATGTTTCTTACCCTCCTCCATAAGGCACTCCTTAATATTTATCTCTTTCCCCAAGCTGTTGGTCACCTGTCCTCAAGTCTCTGTCTGTGGCTCAGTCAAACCATGTAAAACACCTTGGGTCATTTTGCGACATGAACGATGCTACATAAATGCAATTGATACTGATGATGTCCCTTCATATTACAGAGCAGCTACTATTGGGTTGCAACTCTGCATTTCTCGAGTGTGAACCCTTGTTAATCACAGCCGGAATAGTTATTTTAAGCAACTTTGTTAATCATGATTTAAAATTAAAATATAGGTTACCACGTTATCATGCCTACTGCATGCTGGTTAGTCTAGACATTTGATGATCTGGCCCCAGAGCCAGAGATGGAGATAGAGAGAAAGAAAATAAATCTTCCTGTTTCAAAAAAAATCCCAAAAAAAATCCCAAAGTTTAAAATGCAGATTGTAGAGGGAGGGTCTGCATGTCAATTTGCTAACGTTGAAGTGATCGTAATTCTGGTGTAGAGCTCGTTCAGCCTCTCCCCTTGCACAATGGCTGCTAAATTACTATCAGAGTGTGGCCATTGTTCCCCAGTCACTGGGCTGTCCAAACAATCCATTAAATCTGGAGACGCACCTTTTGAGAAGCAGTTGGAGAATGAGAATAAATAGCATGTTTTCAGCAGCAGTGAATAGGGGCAGGTTTAGGCGCTAATAGACCCTCTTCTCCCAGCTGTTTCCCCAATTTCCACCAAGTGTTAAAATGAGAGGGAGTCTTAGAGATGCATTGGGACTTGCCTACTGCCCCCTCGCTATCGTATTGTCATGATGATGTTGGTATGTTGTCGGGTGCGATGAAGTAGAAACACATGAAACAAGAGGAGACTATTCATCCACTTGAGTCTATTCCACTATTCAATAAAATCATGCTTGATCCTCAACTCCACTTTCCTGTCTTATTACTATGATTATTCATTAGCTTACTGACTAAAAATCTATCTCAGCCTTGAATATACTTAATGACCAGCTTTGACAGCCTCCTGCAGTAAAGAATTCCCCAGATTCACTATCCTCTAAGAGAAGCAATTCCTTTTCATCTTTGTTTTAAATGGCCAGTCTCTTACTCTGAGACAATGTCCTCTAGTCCTAGATTCTCACATGGGAAACAGCCTTTCTGCACCTACACTGATTCAAACCCCTGAAAAATCATATACATTTCAATAAAGTCTTCTTTCATTCCTCTAAATTTCATTGAGTGCCAGCATAAGCTACTCAATCTCTCATTGTAAGAAGCCACAAATTTGGTGACACCTTTTCCTCATCCAAGTCATTAATATATGTTGTAAGTATTTTGGGCACCAGCACTGATTCTTGTGGCACTCCACTAGTTACAGGTTATCATTCTGAAAATACTTCCCTTATCCCAACTCTGTCTTCTACTAATTAGTCAATCCTCTATAAGTGCTAGGATCAGAGTTGATCCATATCTTCACTTCATTTATTAAACTCAGTTCCACAGGCCTTGATAACGTCTGTTAATTAAGGGTGTAAGGGTCAAGGTAAGTTAATGCTGAGCAGTACGTTAAGCGCTGCCCCAAAATAACATGGACTCCCTTCAGATCTTGAATAGGCTTGAGGCCTCTCACATAGTCTCAGTTACAATATCTACCATGTCCATGTGATCGGTATCTCGATGCCATCATGCAATAAACTGCATCTTGTTAAAGACAAGAGCTGTTTAGACTCCAAAGTGGTTTTCTTCAAACACACTTGACCAAGCAGACCCTGTAATTCCTGACACAGAAAGAAAATGAAGGCAACAAGCTTCCAAGGCTTAGTGAACCAGTGTGGGCCATCCAACATGATGGGCAATAGAGCAACAGCGATTGCTTCTGCAGTATGGTGAACAGTGAAGTGGATCTGATTTAACTGCTCATGTTCATATCGTGAACAGGAGTGTGAGAAAGACTCAAGAACTCTGTATTTTGATTCCAGTTAATGGATAAATCCGGCTCTAGAATGAAATCTGGCTTAATAAGTTTTGCTTTGTGCTTTGGCTACCATGATGGGTCAGTCTCTGAACATTCTTTAGATTCCAGAATGGTTCCATTAATCTGGGAAGTAGCAAATCTAACCTCCCTGTTCAAGAAACGACGGAGATGGAAAGAAGGAAATCAGAGGCCAGTTTGCTTGATGTCTATCACAGAGAAGATGTTAGAATCAATCATTATGGAGAATTATGACAGGGTGCTTGGAAAAACTCATGGTAATTGGGAAGTGTCAGCTAGTGTAGTGAAAAGGAAATCATTTTTATCCAATCTATTGAAATTATTTGGATGAGTAATGTATACTGTGGATAAAGGGGAGGCTGTTAGTACACTGTTGATTCCCAGAAGATATTTGATAAAGATCCACATAAAAGAATACTGCACAAATTAGGAGCCCGTGGTATAAGACGTAACACGCTAGTATTGATACAAGATAACTGGCTGACAGAAAACAGAGTATGCATAAATGGATCTTTTCAGATTGGCAAGGTGGGGATCCACTGGGCTTTGTGCTGGGACTTTATACTAATTATATCAATGATTTGAGTATGAGTTACTTATTGTCACATATATTTCCAAAGATACAGTTAAAAAGTAGTTTGTTGCCACAATCCAGTGCCATTTTTGAGTTACAACAAAAAATAAATTACAAAAATAGAGTTTATCCTGTCTACAAGGGGTCTTCAAACACAGCTCCAGGGCTTCAGCAAGATCTCTGCAAGGGGTCCCAGGCCTCAAAGAGTCCTTGCTCTGGGTATAGCAATGATTATCCCGCTAAGAGTCCCTGCTCCATGCACTGCCATTGCTGTAGCTGACGCCCCACCAACACTGATCCAGCTTCCCCATGACATCAGAAGATGAGGAAAAGAAAAAAGAGAAAGAAAAATTTGAAAAGGGAGAGAGAAGGATGTGGCCCCCCTGAACACTATCCAACCTGCCAGTGCCACCATCTTGACATTAGATGAGAGTATCAAAACCTGATGGTTAATTTTGCAGATGACGTAAAGATAGGTAGCAAAGTATGCTATAAAGATAACAGATGAAGTTGCAGACAGGTGTCAATAGATATATAGATTGAGTGAGTGGGCTAAAAATCTGGCAGGTGTGGGAAAATGTAAAATTGCTCACACTAATAGGAAGAATAAAAATATCAGATTATTAGTTAAACAGAAATAACTGCAGAATTCCAAGGTTCACACAGATTCAGGTGTTCCAGTGCATGAGTCACAATACCCTCATATACAGCTACCATGCATAATTCAAAGGCCAATAGGCAGCATAGAGGATAGGGGCAGGAGGAGGTTATTCACTCTCTTGAGTCTGCTCCACCATTCAATACGATCCTGGCTGATCATCGAGCTCAATACTGTCATGCTGCCCTCTCCCCATATCCCTTTAGCCAGAAGAGCTGCTATGGCCTGGTCTTGTAAATATTTCTGTCAATTTTTCAAGTAAAATATGAGTGTTTTTTGGAACCAATAGATTATTCTCAGAAAAGGTGCCAAAACAGAACACAATCATAAAGTAGCAAGAGAACAGAGACGTTCATGAGGTTCTGTAGCCTACAGCAGAAGGACAAAGATGTTTATGTCAATGGACACTTTGCTAATTTTGTGATCAATTTTGGGGGATTGTCACTATATTATCAGAGTGTATCTTGGTTGAAGAAACATTGTCTACAACCTGCAAAAGTATAACTATTTGATCAAGGAAGAATAGCACTTAAGATTTAAGGTATACCAGGAGCAATCATGCAACACAAGGGCTGTCAGGTAATAGAGAAATGGTATATACTTACAACAAGAATTCTCACTCTGGAGAATGAACATCTTTTGCCCTGAATCTTCTTTAAAAGGCAGTGGCAGTTAAATTAATTAAGGAACAACTGGTAAAAAAGCAATCAATTGGAGAACAACAGATCAAAGAAATTTGATTACTGGATAATTGGTCAAAGAACTGTTAGCCAATTTCATTGCACTCCTTAGCCTCATAATGGAATTCAAACAGAAGCCAGAATCCATTAGATTCACAAAGTAAGCAAAATAAATTTGTTTTTCAATAGTCAACAAATGGGAAACCTGTGAATGTATAGGGTTAGCAGAAATATTTTCCACTCCTATCAACACTGAAGACAGCTCACAGCCTGAAAGGATCAGCAAGTTCATGGGGAAATACAAATAATGAATATACTCCATGTGAGCTCATTGATGAGTCCTCACTGAGGTAATTCAGACTGTTACACGGATTGATGATCAGACAGCGAGAACAGGTTCAAAACCTCATATCTAAGAATCATCAGTACAAGAGGCAGAAATGATGCCAAGCAAGCCACACCCCTTATGTATCAATATTGAGGAAGTGAACATGCTGGTTTCACCAGTAAAGCAACCAACTGTAGATAAAGAGAAACTGCCAACCTAATGAAAAAGCTTAAGAAAGGGTCTAAACCCATTTCAAAACAAATTGTCTGGCAGCTTGATTTTAAAAATCTGTTTACATGCGTTGATGACGTGATATAAACAACTGCATGGAAGCCATTTCTGAGGTGGGGTGATCTATACCTACAGATTCAGGATACTGACAAAAAGACAATTCCTGTTTCCATTGCCAGCACCCCCCCACAGTGGAAACGGATGATATTTAAAGATATCCAGAGATCATTAAGAAGCAAATACCTGTTTCAGTAGGAACAACCTCCTCAGCAAAGGAACCAAAAAATAAAACCAGCCATTCATTTTAAACGGTTAACAATATTAAATGTTAGTTTGAATCCCAACATGGCAGGTGAATGTTGAATTCAATAAAATGAAATCTGGAATTAATCTGTAATCTTATGATGACCTGTGTAACTGTGTTGATTGTCATTTTAAAAACCCATCTGGTTCACTAATGTCCCTTGGGAAAGAAATCTGCTGTCCTTATCGAGTGTGGTCTACATGTGACTCCAGACCCATAACTGTTTCCTGAAATGGGCCGAGCAAGCCACTCAGTTTAAGGGCAATAAAGGATGAACAGTAAACGCTGGCCCTGTCAATGATTCCCACATTCTCTGAATGAGTAATAAAAAAAATTCAGGTTTTTATGGGTTGAGTTTGAGTTCCACTAGTTGTCCCTACCACTAGTAGGATATGAGAGTTGGTTAGCTCAGTTGGCTAGATGGCTGATTTGCAATACAATGATACCATCAGCATGGGTTCAATTCCCATACTGGCTGAGGTTACCACGAAGGACTCTCCTTCTCAATCTCTCCCCTCACCTGAGGTGTGGTGACCCTCAGGTTGAAGCACCACCAGTCATCTCTCTCTCTCTCTAACAAGACCCTATGGTCTTTAGATTTGGTGCGTCATCTGGGGCTCTGGATGACTCACCCAGGGACATGGTCATCAAGTCACTAAATTCCTTAAATACACAAGCCTTTTCTTGCTCGAAACCACTCGATGGTTTTCCTTGACCGAGCAGGTCCCTGTAGTTACATTCACCATGAGCAGCAGCTGACACAGCACAGTGACTAGACTGCTCCTGTGACATTGTACACCTTGCTGCGGCTGTGACTGCGATAGCCTGTGACTCCCAGAACCAATAGAAATCTATCCACCTCCGTTTCACAAACTGCAGATGACTTTGAGCCTCAGCTGGTGTTTAGAGGGCAGAACTTCAGAATTCCATGATTATGTGTGTGAAGAAATACTTCCTGATCACACCAGGTTTATTGTTTGTCGATGAAATGTTCACAATGCTAAACACAAAAATGCACAGAGAAACGATTTTTAAACCCAATAATTTGGCGGATGTGTACCCACCGTGTGTTGTGTTTCATAAAATCTGAAATGTTTAGAAATGTTTATAAAAAAAACTGTATTGAAGTATTTTTACCAGTGCCCAAGAATTCAGAAATTAATTTCCTTTGGTTTTGAGTTGCTATCTGGCCCAGATTATTGCTTCAAGGTCATAAAGAACGTTTCTTATTTCACATTTGACTTGTGTGGGGCTGGTGCATGCTTGAAACAATCTGACTTTGCCAGCAGAACTCAGTCACCTCGGCCCGAGCTGCAGCTGTGTCTGTTCAACATTGTTCTTCCCACCCTCACAACTCGCTGGCAACTTTAACCCTCTGAGCACCGAGGGGCATTGTAATTTTAACCCTATGAGCACCGAGGGGCATTGTAATTTTAACCCTATGAGCACCGAGGGGCATTGTAATTTTAACCCTATGAGCACCGAGGGGCATTGTAATTTTAAACCTATGAGCACCGAGGGTCATTTGTAATTTTCTAAAACAATTCCATCTGTGGCAATGTCATGAAGCAGAATCACAGCTCCAGGCAACTGATTGCCCAGAGGTGCTTCTCATGGTTTATTTAGTAAAGGCACTAATACAGGATCATTCAGACAATCGATGCATCTGCTTATTTCCCAGACTGAATTGAGTTTGCTGATTGTGGCCGGGGTAGCAGTGTGCAAACATTAGGTAGAGGGTGGTCTTACCCCAACCTGCCCAGGGTCCACCCCTTAGATATGAAAACTCGGATCCTGTCAGAATGGTGTCTGTCCGGGATCATATTAGACTGGCAGTCAGAATCTGCCATGAACACAAAGAAGTACAAACTGGAAAGTTTCTGCCTTTTCCTTCTGAGGCCAGTGGTACACCTCCTAAAACTGCAAGAACGAAGGACGTTCCATCCACGTGCCTTTTCATAGCATTCTCCACACCCTCATGTAGTCGTTGAAGAGATTTTGCAGCTTAACCATTGTTGTATTATGGGAAAGGCAGCAGCTAATTTGTGCACAGCAAGTCCCACAAACAACAACGTGATAATGAACAGATCATCTCTATTAGTGAGGAGCTGATGGCCTTGTGGTATTAATGTTAGACTATTAATCCAGAGACCCAGCTAAAGCCCCTGGGTTTGAATCCTACTACAGCAGATGGACAAGAGTCTAACGATGACCATAAATCGATTGTCAGAGAAGCTCATCTGGTTCACTATGTTGTTTAGGGAAGGAAACTTTCATCCTTGTCGGGTCTCTGTGTGACTCCAGGCCCACAATAATGTGGTTGACTCTTAACTGCCCTCTGGGATGGACAATAAACACTGGCCTAGCCAGTGAGGTCCTCATCTTGGGAATGAATTTAAAAAATCTAGTTCTTTCTCATAACAATAAACCTAATTCTAATTCAAATAGAGAGGAAACGCAAAAACGTAATGTAACTCAAAGTGGTAAAGACCGCAGGCTCTGAATGCAGCATAATCATTCAAACATGAAACAATAAACCAGTTGGTAACCAGGGACCAGTTAACCTCATGTTGGTCATGAAGCAGATTGTAGAGACCAGAAGATGAGATCACACAATGGTTACAATACAGAAGGGGGCCACTTCTTACCCTGTGAAACAAGGGTTTAATTAAACACCACCAGGGATTTATAACAGGCAAGTCGTGCGCTCCAAATAAATAGAGCTCTTTGTACTGGTAAAGGAAATGCATTGGATGTTATGCATTTAGACTTTCAAAAGACATTTGATAAGGAGCTGCGTAGGAGGCTTGTTGTCAAAATTATGCTAGACTGTGTTAAAGAGAGTGTGAGAGAGCTGCTTAACTGCCTGAAACCAGGCAAAGGAATAGTTAATGGGCATGTTTGCAGATCAGAGTGTAGTGAGCAGCATTAGCCCCAACACTGTCAATTAACCAAAATGATGTGGACTCAGTGGCAGGAGGGGGACAATGTCCATCTTCACCAATCACCCTGAAATAAGAAATGTGGTAAACTGTGAAGGTGACTGTAAGTGACTTCAACAATCAGTCAATTGGACAGAAAGAAATCACATCAACTGAATGTGAGAAATGTGAAGAAATTGAGGTGTACTAACTTACACTGAATGATAACACTTTAAAAGTAGTCAAATTTTAAGAGTTCCTAAGTTTCTTTAACTCTAAGCATTTTTCAGAAATTAATTAAAGTATTTAGCCTTGGCTGTCTTGATTATTGTCCTGCAGAAGAGGACCTAGTCTGGCCTTCACATAACTCCAGACCCACAGAAACATAGTTTATTCTGAACTTCCCTCTCAAATGGCTGAGTTATTAACTCAGTTTGAGATGAGCAACAGATGCTGACCCTAATTATCAGCAATGCCCACATCCCACCAACAAAATAACCCCACGGTGCTCACAATGCACAAGTCAATTGTCAGGCTACAACTGGCAATTTGAGGATGTATGCCGTCTGTGACATAGGGCCAGCTACGGTTAATTTCCTGTCACTTTTGAAATGGGAACACAATTAAAACAGACTTCCTTCTGCCTAGAAAATACATTGACTAGTTTTAATGTACCTGCACCAGGTGTAACCACATTGTAGACTTTAATTAATAAGTTAAATGATTTTCAACTTTAAATATGACTGAATTTGAATGAAACTTGTACCTATATGTGTCACAGTATCTTGTCAGCTTTATTACTGAGTTAAAAAGCCTAAGAGCTCATTAGTCAGAGGGCACACCGATGGTGAATGCATGTATCGGCACCTTCCATACACAGACCTTGTGTTGTCAACACTATCCCAGTGGAGAGCGCTCTTTCTCCTGGGCTTGAAGGTTACAGCTTCATGAGCTATTATGGAGTTAGCACGATCAGGAGTGCTGTCTGTCCAATAATACCTCGAACCAAGATCCCACCTGATTCCTTCCAGACATCTAAAAGATCCCACTGTACATTTACAAAAAAAGAAATAAGAGTTTTCCAGCCTGTAAGGGTTGTAGAAGCAGAATCCCTCATCAGTATTTAAATGTGCACTTGCTGGCCAATATTTATCTCCCGATTAACAGAATAAAAACAGATGATACAGCAATTATAAATTGCTTGTTTGTGGGAGCTTACTTTGTGCAAATTGGCTGCGATGTTACAAAATGGACAGGTATTTAGGAACATCGTGAAAGGTGCTATATAGATGCAGATTTTCTGTTAAACCTATAATGAAGGATGAGTGGGGTTTTTTTTTTCTCTCTCTCTCCCCTCCTTTCTTTCTGATTCCACAGCACTATTCTTTGTCTAGCTCTGGGCTAGTTCACACTCAAACCCACAAATGTAAAAACATTTCGGTAAACATTATCTCTTCTCATTTTTCACTGCAGTGATTGAGCCAAGCAAACCTTGCTGAGTCGAAAAGGAAGTCAGTATTTGGTTTGTGAGGTGCCTCTTCCTGCTCTCTCTCTCTCATGATACTGCTGACTGAATGCCTCTACTTTCTACAGTCTCCCTGCAATTACTTTAATTCTTGAATTACACATTTTGAGAAGAATTCACTCTTGCAGCTTTCAAAACACACCCATGATTTTCACTTTGCTGTAACCACAGAAATCTAGTTTGTTTTCTGAGTCGCTAAATTCAGGTTCACTGCAGGAAATGAAAAGCTCAGAATGAGAGCTGATCAGTTAGCTCTGGTGAAGCAATTCCTTCGTACAACAGAGGCCTGGAATAATAATCCAGAAAACCTGTGCTCAAAACCCACCAGGACAGATTGCAGGTTCAAACTCAGTTTAAGAAAATCTGGAAATACAAAGCTGGCCTCAGTAAAAATGACCTTGAATGTATTGGACCATTGTAAAAGCCTCAGTGATTTATGTCCTTTGGGAGCCCGCATGTCCTTATATTGTCTGGGTCTGTACTTTCTGTCCCACATCAATGTAGTTAACCCTTAACTGCCCTCTGAAGTTCAGTTGTGTCAAACATGGGCAATGTGGGATGGTAAGTAAATGCTGGACTTGTCAGTATCAAGAAAATGAAGATATGGCTGGCCAAGGAGAGACCAAGTGAAGTGCGATTAAGAGGGATCTACAAGGGCAGGACACCGCATGGGCCCGAGCAGAAGAGATTGTGGCAGACACATGGCTGAGTCTTACCACCCAATAGTCTTAAGCACTATAGTGGCCTATAGTGCAGAAAAAGGCCATTCGGCCCATTAGATTTGCACCAGTCAAAAACAACCACCATTTATTCCAATTCCATTTCCCAGCACTTGGCCTTGTGTGCTTTGGCGTTGCTGGTGCACATATACATCCTTCTTCAATGTGACCACGGTTTCTGCCTCTCCCACCCTCACAGGAAGTGTGTTCCACATTCCCACTAGCCTCTGGATGAAAAAAAATTACCTCACATTCCCCTCGAAACCTCCTAGCCCTTGCCTTAACTGTAAGCACCCTGGTCATTGATCCCTCTACCAAGTGAGGGAAGTTCCTTCCTGTTGATGCTACCTATTGACTCTCATAGTACTGCAGGAACTATGTTTAAAGTCTGAAGTTGTTTGTGACATCCAGAAACTGAGAGTGATTTAATAACTGTAAAACCCTGACTATTCAAAATCTAACTTTGACATTATACATCAAAGGAATGGGTTTATCTCCTCATTTCATTGCTGGGGCTGTCCCTCTGTGATGTGCTTAGCCTCCCACTTGAGTTTTTCAAATCAGAAAGAAAATATTTATCAGATTTTGTAGGGTGTGTTGGGGACAGAGTGGCACAAGTTAGAACATGCACTGTGATAAAGGCTAACAACAGTAAGAAATTGTCCTTAGATTGCTCATTAAACACAATGAAAAAAAACACAAGGCATTTCTGAACATGGCAGAACTCTTCAAATTTAAAACACCCAAATGCTTTCAATGCCTTATTTCAAAATTTCTCATTGCTGGAGGCTATGCGATTCAGTTATGTGCTGAAAAGTCACAGTGCAAACATTTGATGTATAGGTTTATGGGGCCAATGGAACAGTACGGAAATGTGTGTGAGGTAAACAGCACCATTTCAAAATAGGCTAGTCTCACTCTTAGAATTAGGTGAAAGTTTATCAGCAAAAGATTGATTTTATTAAACATGTTCTTGGGTCTACCTGTCCAGCTGATGGAGTGCTGCACAGTGTGCATTTTCATTTGTGCATTCCAGGCTCTCATTTGCTAATTTTGTGCAGCTCATCAACTGAGAGCTCCATCAGAGGCAACACCTGGTGGTTGGCTTCCTGACCCAGGGTTTCACTTGTTGAGGCTCGCTAACAGGAGATTGAAGTGAAGGAACAAGCCCAGTGTGTGTTCTTTGTAAAAGACAGTCCCATCTCTGAATACAGCACTATGTCTATACTCTCAGTCAGGCTGAATGACGTGGAATTGACGTTACAAATGCATTTCAGTCTGGTTGGCTTCTGTATATTACGAGAGGCATGACCTTTGACCTTTGCACACTTGTGATGCTGAGAAACACGAAAGCCTGATTTTGATTTTACTTCCAGTCAGACTGATGTTGGTTAGATCAGGTCACCCTTGGAGAGAGCCAAAAGCAAAGAAGGGTGGCTGAGGTGGAGGGAAGAATGCAAAGGGTGGGGAAGAAGTACCGATCGAGAAATCTGTGGTATTTCTTCAGACAACCACTGCTGCAACCTTGACCATGGCTTAGCAGTTAACACTGCTGCCTCACAACGCCAGGGACCCAGGTTCAATTCCACTCTCAAATATATGTGTGGAGTTTGTACATTCTTCCTGTGTCTGCGTGGGTTTCTTTTGGTTTCCTCCCACAAGTTAGGTGAATTGGTTATATTAACCATGGAAAATACAGGATTACAGGGATAGGGTTGGGGGAGGTGGTGGGGTGAGTTTGAGTGCAATGCTTTTTTGAGGGTCGGTGTGAACTTGATGGGTGAATGGCCTGTTCCACACTGTAGGGATTCTGTGATTCTTAGACCATTGTGGGTATGGGTTTTTTGAGGAAGTTCACGGCTATCAATCCTCCTTTGTTTTTGCTTTGTCCTAAGCTTATCTCGTGATTAGTGGTAAAGTGTACACCACTGTCACATCTCTACAGGAGAGGCCAGTCTTGGATAACAAGAGGTTTGTTGTATGGTAGCAATGCATTCAATTAAGCTGGGTCAGGCAGAATGACTAGGACCTTGTGGAGCTGGTGCAGATACATCTGACAGTGAGAGGAGAACTCCCTATGTCTACCCATGGAGAGTGTTGTGACATCAGGACAGTGGGTGGACCCTATATAACATCAACATTAACCCCTTCAGGACCATACAATAGATAAAGAGAAAGATAAAAATGGGGAAGGGAGGAACTGAAGAGTGAGATGAGGATGAACCAATTCCCAATACTGTGTCAAAGGGACAAACGGTCAAACAGGATATCATTTGTAGCCCAGAAAGTTTTGTCTGTTTCATCAGCTCACTGGAGTTTCGTATGCTTGTGAGACATTCTCCATTCACGACTGAAAGTCATTTAAAATAAACATGGGAACATCTGTGCTGGAGAGAGACATTTTGTACAGATGTGTGAAGTACTTCTTCTATAAAATTAACAGCTATCATCTCTCAGTTTGTTAGTCCCTCCTTGTGAGTGGCACAGGAGCATCTGATAGAATCTGAACTTCAACTTTCTCATGTGGGTGTGGTTCCTCATATTATTGAATTGAAGCAACTGTAATTTGCATTTATATAGCAGCTTTGACATAGTGAAATGTCTCATGTCACTTCATGGGGTTTGTGACTTTGATACTGAAACACTTAAAGAGATATTAAAACAGACAAAATAAAGCTTGCTCAAAGAGTCAGTTTTAAGAAACATTGGTAAGAAATAAAGTGAGTTGGGAAGGTATAGGGTTTTGTGGAGGGAACTCCTGGGCTTAGGACCAAGGCAGCTGAAGGCACAGACACCGATGGTGAAGTGATTAAAATTAGGAATGGTCAAGAAGCTGGAATTAGACGGGGATTGTGGGGCTAGTGGAGGTTACAGGAATGAAAGTAATTGGGATACTGTGTACAGTCTTTGTTTCCTAATTTAGAGAAAGACTTAAACATATTAAGAGCAATTCAGAGAAAGCCTACTTGGACTAATTCCTAAATTGGGAGGGTTCTTTTATGAGGAAAGTTAGATATGACAGGTCAGTATCAAAGTAAATCATTTAAGACTGAGATAAGGTGACATTTCTTCATTCAGAGAGTGATGATCCTGTGGAATTAACTACCACAGAAAGGAGACAGGACCAAAAGCTTTGTATAATTTGAAGAAGGAGTTGGACCTAACACTTGGAGCTAAACAGATCAAAGATTATGGGGGAAAAGCAAGAACAGGTTATTGAGTTGGATGATCAGCCATGATCATAATGAAGGAGGTTGAGCAGGCTCGAAGGGCTGAATGGCCTGCTCCTATTTCAGAGTGAAACTGGGACTGGAAAAGTGCCTGAGGATTTCCTTGCTGCTTCACAGGAGTCACGTTGGGAGATTAATCTCTGCCAGAAGATTCTGAGGCAATCCCTCTGACCTCGTGTGACTTACAATCAACTCCAGTTCTACACAAATTGTTTGACTCTTACTGACCCTGGAGCAGTTAGGCCTGGGGGATAAATCCTAACTTTGTCAACAACACCCACAACCCTGGAATCAATGCAATAAGGGTGAGAAACAGTCAGACTGTCTGTGACTCAGAAGCAGAGACTTGGTGAATCTGCCAGCTGAGCCACTAAGGAAGATGCTATTTTTGTAAATGGTTTGGGGGCTTTTAAATGTAGAAGCATTAAAGAGGAGATGAATGATTGCCTTTTTATCCAGCTCTGACTGCAACTACCTGCTGCATAGCTCACGGCAACATTAATTGCTGACTTAAATGGAATCACAAAGTGCTGGTTCCATCTGCTCCTGTTGGGCTATGTGCCTACACGCTGCTGCTCACTCTGCAGGGGCAAGCACAGGCATGGTCATTGCTGGCACTATTCTATATGTAAGGAGCTGAGCTACTGAGAGGCCAAAGAAATGAAACACTCACACACACACAGTCGCACTCACACACAGTTACACTCATACACAGTCTCACACACACACAATTACACTCACACACAGTCTCACATACACACAGTCTCACACACACAGTTACACTCACACACACACACACTTACACTCACACCCAGTCTCACACATGCACAGTCACAGTCACACACACAGTCGCACTCACACACAGTTACACTCATACACAGTCTCACACACACACAATTACACTCACACACAGTCTCACATACACACAGTCTCACACACGCAGTTGCACTCACACACAGTCTCACACACACATACACACACTCACTCTCACTCTCTGTCTCTGACACACACACGTGCACTCTCACTCATTCTCATTCTCTCACACACACACTCAGACACACACTGTCATATCACACACTCTTATACACACTCTCTCATATGCAAATTCTCGCACACTGTCACACACACACAGTCACACTCACACACAGTCACACTCACACACAGTCACATTCACACACAGTCTCTCTGCAGGGATTGGGGGGGCTGGTGTAGGTTGCTTCTGGAATTGAGAGAGTTGGCTTATCAGGAGAGATTGAGTAGACTGGGACTATACTCTTTGGAATTTAAAATAATGAGGGGGGTCCTTATCGAAACAAATAAAACTATGAAGGGAATAGATAGGATAGAAGCAGAGAGGTTGTTTCCACTGGCAGTGAAAATAGAACTAGGGGACATGGCCTCAAAATGAGGGGAGCAGGTTTAAGATGGGCTCTCTACTTCTGAGACTCCCAGCCTCATTCCTAATGAAGGGCTTTTGCCGTAAACGTTGACTCTCCTACTCCTCGGATGCTGCCTGACCTGCTGCGCTTTCCCAACAGCACACTCTTGACTCTAATCCCCAGCATCTGCAGTTCTCACTTTGTCCAGATTTAAGATGGAGTTGAGGAGGAACCACTTCACTCAAAAGGTTGGGAATCTGTGGAATTCCCTGCCTAGTGAAGCAATTTAGGCTATCTCATTGAATGTTTTTAAGGCAAAGATAGATAGGTTTTTGAACAGCAAAGAAATTAAGGGTTATGGTTAGCGGGTGGATGAGTGGAGCTAAGCCCATGAAAAGATCAGCCATGATCTTATTGAATGGCGGAGCAGGCTCAAGGGGCCAGACGGCCTACTCCTGCTCCTGGTTCTTAAGTTCTAAAGCTCATCAAAGCTAACAAAGTACTTGTAAGTTACAGTCCCTCCTCCAAATAACACAGTAGAAAATTTGCACACAGCAATTTCCCGTAAACAACAATTATAATGTCGAGATCATCTGTTCTCAAGGTGTTGACCAAAGGATGGGTCTTTTTTAGTTCTCTGCTGGAGGGAGGTCTGCCTCACAACACCATGCTCCCCACCATGGGCTAGGGCAAGGAGGCAGCTCCCAAACCAAGCCCTGCCAGAGCAGGAATGGCACCTCATGCCATCAGCAGAAATCTGATTGACACTGGCTCTCTGCCAACAGAGCCAATGGCCAAGCCTTGCCCACACCCAAGGGCTCCAGATTAACATTCTGCATGCACTTTTCCCAGTACGTTGTAGCCCAGCTGTGTTTTGGGAGAGCTCCAATTGTTTTCATCATGTCTGACTGGGAATCTCTCCCCACTCTACCCTCTTCACTGCTGTGCTGTGGGAAGATTTACAAGTTGATACTCCACCTGTTTGGCTGCATTATGAACACACCTCCCCTGGTCATCATGACCTGCACGGGGACTTGAACAGTGACATCAAGGCTGAATTTGTTTGAGTGTGGCATCAATGAGCCATGGCCTAACTTATGTGAATGAGAATCAAGGATCAAACTCTCCGCTGGTTGGAATCATATCTGGTGCATGGGAAGATAGTTGTTGGAGGTCAGTCATCTCAGCTCCAGGACATCTCTGCAGGAGTTCCTCAGGGTATTGTCCTTGGCCCAACCATCTTCAGCTGCTTCATCAATGATCTTCCCTCCATCATAAGATTGGAAGTGGGGATGTTCGCTGATTATTGCACAATGTTCAGCATCATTCCTGACTTCTCAGATACTGACACAGTCCATGTTCAATGCAACAAGATCTGGACAATGTCCAGGCTTGGGCTGACAAGTGGCAAGTAACACTCAGACCACACAAATGCCAGGCTATGACCATCACCAATAAGAGACAATCTAACCACCGTCCCTTGACATTCAGTGGTGTTACCATTTCTGAATCCCCCATTATCAACATCCTAGAGGTTACCATTGACCAAAAACTCAATTGGACCCACCACATAAACACAGTGGCTACAAGAGCAGGTCAGAGGCGAAGAATACTGCAGCGAGTAACACACCTCCTGATTCCCCAAAGCCTGCCCACCATCAACAAGGCACAGGTCAGGAGGGTGATGGAAAACTCCCCACTTGCCCTGGATGGGTGTAGTTCCAACAATACTCAGGAAGCTTGACACCATCGAGGACAAAACAGCCTGCTTGATTAGGAATACATCCATAAGCATCCACTCCCTCTACCACTGATGCTCAGTAGCAGCTGGGGGTGTGTACTATCTACAGGATTCACTGCAGAAATTCACCAAAGATCTTCCAATAGCACCTTCCAAACCCCCTTCCATCGAGAAGGACGAGGACGTCACATACATGGGAGCACTACCCGTGGCAAGCTCCCTTCCAAACCACTTACCATCCTGGCTTGGAAATATACTGCTGTTCCTTCATTGTCGCTGGGTCAAAATCCTGGAATTCCCTCCCTAAGGGCAATGTGGGTCAACCCATAGCAAGTAGACTACAGCGGTTCAAGAAGGCAGCTCACCCCCACTTTCTCAGGGGGCAACTAGGGACAGGCAATAAATTCTGAACCAGCTAACGATATCCACATTCTGTGAATGAATTAAAAATTATACTTAAATTCTGACCCATTTAATGTGTTTACAAATGAGTCTGTCTTTTTGAGTGGCAGTGGAAAAATCATTTTATGATATAATAGTTACAGTAGCTGTTTGTTGCCATTACCCTCAGGCTTATCATTGTGTCTTTATTAAAGGCTTGACTACATTCCATAAATTACAATTATGAGAGCAGATCGGTGGCAGTTGGTGGTTGTAAGTTTACAGATTGATTGATAGCTCAACGGGTTTATTAAATGGTTAGCTGTCGATGATGTGGGGTTATGAATTAAAGTTTGTTTTGATAAGAGATTAAATATTCCAGAGATTTGTTAAGTTTTGAATGGCATTTCATGAGCAGGTTTTGTTTTGTATTGATTTAGATTAGATTAGATTACTTTACAGTGTGGAAACAGGCCCTTCGGCCCAACAAGTCCACACCGACCCGCCGAAGCGCAAACCACCCATACCCCTACATTTACCCCTTACCTAACACTACGGACAATTTAGCATGGCCAATTCACCTGACCTGCACATCTTTGGAACTGTGGGAGGAAACCGGAGCACCCGGAGGAAACCCACGCAGACACGGGGAGAATTGTGTGAGCTATAACAGATATTTACACTTTTAGTTTAGTTCATCTCAACAACATGGCTCTGAAGGTCCTCCCTTGGTGGATACTTGGTGAGTTGGCAAGTTGGGTGAAAGGGCTGAGAGTGTGGAGGGAGGGCTGAGAGTGTGGTGGGAGGGGCTGAGAGTGTGGTGGGCGGGGCTGAGACTGTGGTGGGAGGGGCTGAGAGTGTGGTGGGCGGGGCTGAGAGTGTGGTGGGCGGGGCTGAGAGTGTGGAATTAAGACAATAACACCTTGTGATCTCAGGGTGATCTTAGGCTGATATTAAGTTGGCCTGGAGAGTATGAGTGTATGAGGGATTAGGGAGGGAGAAAGGATGGATACCCCTCTGGCTGCCTCCAATCACTGTCTGGGAGGATGGCAAACGTGATTCCATCCGACATATGCAGCACCCACACACACACACTGTCTCCCCCACCCAAACGCACTGTCCACCCCCACCAAAATGCACTGCCCGTCCACACCCACACGCACTGTCCCCCTCACCCACACGCACTGCCCCCACTCACATGCTGTGACACCCCACCCACACCCACTGTCCCCCCCACCCACACGCACTGTCTACACCCACACACGCAGCGTCCCCTCCACCCACATGCAGTGTCCCCTCCACCCACACACACAGTCCACCCCCACCCGCACGCACTGTCCCCCCCACCCGCACGCACTGTCTCCTCCAGTACCCTGCACTCCCCAACCCTACCCTGTTCTCCCCCCACCCCACCCAGCCTTCAACCTGAACTGAGCATTAACTCTGATGGGGATACCTTTATTCTAGAGGTGGGTGGGTTTGAGAGTCTGGGAAAGGTTTTGATGTGAGCTCCCTGCCTCTGGCCCATTAAAGTACCTCATTACGAGTAAAGTGGTTTGGGCCACCTTGGACCCAAATTGAGGCACTATATAAATGGCAGCAATTTGCACTTTGTATATTTCCATTTCTATATCCGGCCCCAAGGAGCTGTTTGTGAGACCCCCATGTAAAGGTGATGATGAAGTCACAGCTACTCTCACGTGAGAGAGATGACTGATGGTGAAAGCCTGATTACCTATTCATGCAGGCATGGTCTCAATAATCCGTAATGTCCAGTTACCTGTTTAACTTGTCTTTGAGCCTGACTTTGAAGGTGGCATTCACATAAGGCAGAGTGTATTTCAGTCATAAACTGGGTAAGTCCTCCCTGGCTCACTGGGTTGTCACAGATTAGATTAGATTCCCTACAGTGTGGAAACAGGCCCTTTGCCCAACAAGTCCGCACTGACCCTCCGAAGAGTAACCCACCCAGACCCGTCTCCCTCTGACTAACGCACCTAACACTGTGGATGATTTAGCATGACCAATTCACCCTAATCTGCACATCTTTGGACTGTGGGAGGAAACCGGAGCACCCGGAGGAAACCCACACAGACACTGGGAGAATGTACAAACTCCACACAGACAGTAGCCCGAGACTGGAATCAAACCTTTGTCCCTGGCACTGTGATGCAGCAGTGCTAACCACTGAGCCACTGTGCTACCCCGGTTACTCTCTCTTCAGTTCCTCATAAACTGCAGTCTTCTGAAGCTCAAGCTTGACACCTCTCACTCACTGCTTTCTCATTCATTCCCCCCCCACTCCCTATTTCATTTTCACAGCCTTGTTTGTCCCCCCCCTTTGGGATTTGGTCTCTGACTTCCTCCTAAAAAGATACCGAGTAGTAAACTGCAGAACTCCACTGGAAAGGGTCAATACAGCCATTATCAAACTCTTAGAGAACTTGAGACTGAGAAACTGTTTCTCTTTGGCTGGCTTCAGGATAAGAGACATGATCATTCAGAGCTGAGATCAGGGAGCCAGTGGTGATGGATAGACGGTAGTGAATCTTTCGAATTCTCTCTCTCAGGAGTCTGTTCACTTGCTAACTTATCAAGCATGGTCAAGACAAAGGACAAAGAACAATACAGCCCAGGAACAGGCCCTTCGGCCCTCCAAGCCTGCACTAACACATTTGGCTCTTCCATATTAAAACTGTCTTCACTTACAGGATCCCCCCTGCCTATTCCTGCATTAATCCAGGGGCTTCTTGAATGCTGCTATTTTGTCTGCTTCCACCCAGCTCCTCTGGTAGCGTGGTCCAGGCACCCTTTATGTGAATAACTTGCCTCGCACATCTCTTTTAAACTTGCATCCCCCCCCCCCCCCCCAACACCTTGAATCTGTGTCCTCTAGTAATTGACCCCTCCACCTGATTTCCGGAATTGAAATGAATTGCCGGATATGGGGGTAAAGTGGAATTCAGGTGGAAGATCAACAGAGTTGGTTTTCAATGGCACCAGACCCAGGGAGAAAATAGCCACCTCTTGCTACTTCTTTCCATTGATCTTTTGAATTGAATTCTTAAAGGAGTGGCCTGCAATGTACCAGATACCCAAGTTTCTCCACAGTCAGTAAATACTTCATAATATAAAGAAAACTTGCAACCCATGAGCAATCATTTTGGTATATTCTTGAGAGATTATAATGGACAATTTCACAATGTTGAGGACAGAAGACAATAACGATTCTGAAACATGCCAAAGAGAACATTTTGTAACTTGTCAGGGAAGCCATGTTTCAGAATGTACTGATATCGAGACATTGGGCTAAATCTTACCAGATTTTGGCAAACATGTCATTTTTGTTTAGTTTCATGGAGGGTTTCTCTTTCTACAATTTGGTGATGATTCACCTGGGGTCATCACAAACCCACCTCCCTAACTATCAAACACAGCCCACAGTGCCCCTCTTGTCTGATGCTGGCCCAATTCTCCCATTTACCATGGCTGGGTGTACTCATCACTGCCGGGCTATCCAGCGTATACTGACGGCACTGGTGCCAGCACTATACTTAAAAATCTCTATCAGGTCAAGTGCTGGAGATCAGTCCAGAGCTTCCCTGCTCGTCTTGGGCAGGCTGAGAAGCAGAAATAATGCCCCACTTTAAGGGCAGAGTCCTGGTGGACAGGGTATTGTAGACAAAGGCTGCCCTAACAACACCAGACCCTACTGGCTGGGTCAGCATGTCCCCACAGTTTAGAAGAATGCCCATTCACACAGCAAGCAGGTAAATTACCTTGATCGCTCTGCCAGGGTCAGTGTCACCATCTTCTGTCTGATACCTCACACTCAGTCTGTCTTTGTCTTTGTAACTGCACCCTCTAAGGCTCAAGCCCGACCACACTCACTGTCACACGCAACATTTTCCCTCACTCACTCTTACTAACCAAAACCCCTACCAACCCCAACACACCACTGATCCTCTGTGCATGGCCTCTGTGCTGCCCACTCACTTGGTTTCTTCCCTCAGCACCTTCCCCCTGTCTGCACTCTAGAGCTGATGCTACTCCCAGTTCCACCCTATGTGCCAAACCCCAGCCCCAGGTCACTGGGAGGTCAGGCTGAGGAGGGTGAACCCACCTCACGGCAGGAGACACTTAGCATGTCTGGGGTTACCCAACCAAACTCCAAGGCCAAAGGGCTCCCTGTTGGGCAGGTTCCCCCCCGGCCAACTTCGTGGGCTGGAACAGCATTGAGACACGGTGGGAGGGAAAAAATGAAAAAAAACCTTCTGAAGGTGGTGCTTCATTGTAAAGACATTGCCATTTACCAGCTGGGGGGAGGGAGGCTCTGTCTCACTGAAGGGACAGAGCTCAGCCGGCCTTGGTGCTGCACCATGTTTTATGTTCCAAAGTGTGAAGTGAGCTGCCCCTGGACAGTGTGCAGGCCGTGAGCGAATGACTGGTTACTGTTGGCTTGGCAATGAGACTCCATCCTTCCAGGTTGTCCAACAATGCCTGCGTAGCTCAGCCATTAGTCAGTTAATAATTCACGTTTGCCAATATGGTCGGGGATGGGGGGGGGGTGGGCTTGGGACAAGGATATGGACAGCACTCATGAGAGGTGGAGGACAGAGTGGATAGCAAGAAACTTTTTTCCCAGAGTGGAGGACTCAATTACTAGGGGTCACAAGTTCAAAGTGAGAGGGGAAAGGTTTAGGTGAGATATGTGTGGAAAGTTCTTCACACAGAGGGTGGAGGGTGCCTGGAATGCGTTGCCAGCGGAGGTAGTAACGGTGGGAACGATAGCGTCATTTAAGATGTATCTAGACAGATACATGAATGGGCAGGGAGCAAAGGGATACAGATCCTTAGAAAGTAGGCAGCAGATTTCGATAGAGGCTCTGTCTCAGCGCAGGCCTGTTTCTGTGGTGTAATGTTCTTTGTTTTTTGTTGATTCAGGAGGCTGATGGCCAAGGTTCACAGGTAGGTACTGACCACACTGGGTTTCAGCTTCAGTGGGTGGGGGTCTGTGTGATGCTGTAACCCCTTGAAGAGCCTCACATTATTTGAAAGTGAAGCGGCCTCCCTCACAGTGAAACATTTACCCCAATTACCCTGGGGGTGACCCCATAGTCATTTCCATTACCAGCACACACTGGTTACTTCCAGCACGATGGAAGGTAACAGCAGTCACTCTGCACACAGTGAGGTCCAGGTTCTGCTTCTCTATCTTCATTGAAACCCAACATCAACACCTCCTTTCCTGCTAACCCCATAGACCTTGCATTTTCGCGATCTCCTGCCAACTTGTCTACTTGAGTCTTCTTCTGCCCACTTTACTGCCCACCCTGTGGCATATTGAGAAAGAATGCCAAGCCTGTTAGTGTATTGACCCCTATAGAAGCCAAACAGCTGCTTACCATTGACAAATCTCTAGTCCTCCTCTGCATAACCCCTAACCCTCACATACTCTGTCACCTTTTCCACTTATATATTGAGTGACCATGCCCCTCCTGTAACATTACACCTCCCCTCACCCCAGTATTCAGCCTCCTACCCCCAAAATTAAATTCCCCTGCCTTCCACCTCCACCACAGGCTCCCTAATAACCTTCCACCCACCTTGACTTTTAATGGACAGACCCCACACCCCCAACCATATTGTTTGTGACCTGACACTCCCTGAGAGACCGAACTGGGCCCGTCCCCAGACAGTCCCCTCCCCATGAGCCTGGGATGGACAGTTCTCAGAGAGGAGTGACTCAGGTCATGTGTACAGCTCTTTGACTACGTTCCCATGAATCACTAGATTGGTTACCCTGGACCCAGAGGCCTGACCATTACCCACACTACGGACTGAAGAACTAAAGCAACCCCCGGACTCTACACACCCCGAGCAGACTCCTGACCGAGCCCAAAGCTTTTGGGCTGATATCAGAGACTGCCTGTCACTTACTGAGCCATGACCCCTGCCTGTGCAGGTGAGGCAAAGATGGTGGTGCCATTGAGAAATGAGATTCAAGAATGGAGCTTGCTGGGGACAATTCTGTTAGATTCTGAAACATGGCCATTCATGGGGAGCACAATGCAGGGTGTTTGTTGTGTAAGTTTGTGGTACATGGAGCTGGTGTGAGGTTGAGTCACACAGTGATGACAGCAAGATGTCCACCATCCTCTCAATAGATTGCTGCTGACCACCAGCTCTGTGTCTGTGCTAATGCTGCAAGACCATACAGTGGTACTGGGAGCTCTGACTGAGGGGCCAATCAGCCAAAAGATAAGACAAGGCAAAGAAGAGATGTGAGAATCCAGGTAGGTGCTATATGAATGTACACAAAGAAAGCAAGCGAGCAGCCCTGAGATACGGGCTGGTCCAGCTTGTGACTGCATAATGTCCTGACAGCAACAAGGTGTTGAGTTAAAGGAAGGTCTGGTGAGTAGATCAGAAATGTGCCGTGATGTTGCAGTGAGGTTGGCATGTATTGGATCCAATGTCTCTGGACAGTGTGTGTATGCTACTGTTGCCTGTGGAGTTTGCCCTCTCAGTGCTGTGTGCCCAGGATGGAGGTTCTGAGGAGCAAGGAGTGAGCAGGAGCTGCCACATATCCACTTGGACTTCCATCTCAGGAATTCTCAGCATCCAGTCAGTATCCAGGATGGCCAAACACACCTTATTGAGGTGAGGTTAGACAGTAAAGGAGTGAAAATGAGCAATAAACAGTTAATGGGCCATTCGCTGCTCACTGGGACAAAGCTGTTTTGAGGTCCAGATTTTATTTGGAAATTGCCATTTGCTGCTCCCCACGTCAAGAAAGGCCTCACTCAACTTCCAACACAATTTGATGAAATTTCTCCACGCCATTAGGGCCTGGGAAGATTCTGTCCATTGAGATTGTTCCAATCCACTGAACTGCTCTGCAAAGGCACACTAATTCTACTGTGTGTCTAATTGATAGCTCCATTTAATGAGATTGAGTGTGAAATTGCTCTCTGAGGCTGCGTGTGTTCAGTCATTTATCAGGACGTCAGTTTTCAGTTTTGTTTCCGCTGTTGGTGGTTGAGCAGGTGAAGCAAGGTATGAGACACTAGAGAGGGATGTGATTCAAGAATAGAGACTCCTTACACTGGGGACTTAATGCCATGATTAAAATCAAAATTTAAAGTGGAGAATTTGAGCAGATGTGCAGTTTTAAGACGTTACGGGCACCCTTTAAATGAAATGATATTTGGTACAAACTTTCAGTCACCATTCCTACTCTGAAGCTTGATTTTCAGACCCTGCTGTTTTCCATCATCATAAATCCAGACTCACATCCAAAGATTACTTGAACTAATCTTTAATCTTGTTTGCAGGACAGATTCATAGCAGATGAATATTTCAGTAAGTATTCCAGAACTCATGCTTTTTCAATCTCACTGGAGATTTCTCATATTACAGAAGGAAATGTTTCCCATCCTTTCACTGATTGGCACCTCAGCTAGCCGCTTGAATACCACAATGCTCAATAAAAGTTGCTGTTAAGTTGGCGCTACTCATTCCGCACGCAGGGTGTGGTTCCAGAGACATTGGCAGCTCTCCATAACTTCAACCAAAGAGATTATTCCTCAATTGTGAACCCGCGGACTGAGTGTTGACAAACTATTCCTGTCAAAGAGATGAAGGCAACCATTGATTCTGATCTTGTCCTGAGCTGGTTGTCAAACATGGCCCAGTTCATCACTGCAGGAGTCACATCTTCAGCTGCTTCATCAATGACCTTCCCTCCATCATTAAGTCTGATGTTACAATGTTCACTGATGACTGTACAGTATTCAGCACCATTCTCCATTTTAGAGGGAGCTAATGTTGAATGCTCATGTCACTGGAGCAGAAATCCAGAGACCCAGACTGATTAACTGGGGAATAGGCTGAGGCTATTTTCCCTGGAACGTCAGAGGCTGAGAGGTGACCTGACAGAATATTATAAGGTTATGAGGGGCATAGATAGGGTTAACAGCCAAGGTCTTTTTCCTAGGGTTGGGGAGTCCAAAACTAAAGGTTTAAAGTGAGTGGGGAAAGATTTAAAAGGGACCTAAGGGGCAACTTTTTCACGCAGAGGGTGGTGTGTGTATGGAATGAGCTGCCAGAGGAAATGGTGGAGACTGGTACAATTACAACATTTAAAAGGCATCTGGATGGGTATATGAATAGGAAGGGATTAGAGAGATATGGGCCAAGTGCTGGCAAATGGGACTAGATTTAGATATCTGGTCAGCATAAATGAGTTGGACCGAAGGGTCTATTTCTGTATTGTACAGCTCTATAACTGGGGACTTGAGTTCAAATCTCACCAAGACAGCTGGTAGAATCCAAATCCAATGTATAAAGTTTGGAATATGAAGCTAGTCTCAATGATGCTGACTGTGACAACTATCGTAAAACCCACCTGGTTCACTAATGCCTTTAAGGAAGGAAACGGCTATCCTGACCTGGTCTGGCCTACGTGTGACTCCAGACCCACAGTGATGTGGTTTGCTCTTCTCTGGAATAACATGATGCCTTTGATCTTATATTGTCACAATTTAAGTGGTAGCATTTGACAAGTGATTAGATTAGATTAGATTAGATTTCTTACAGTGTGGAAACAGGCCCTTCGGCCCAACAAGTCCACACCGCCCGCCGAAGTGCAA
The DNA here is from genome assembly GCF_037043375.1 of Chiloscyllium plagiosum. NCBI lineage: Eukaryota > Metazoa > Chordata > Chondrichthyes > Orectolobiformes > Hemiscylliidae > Chiloscyllium > Chiloscyllium plagiosum. The sequence continues at coordinate 2,272,113 of NW_028270164.1, read as the reverse complement.
CCCACCCATACCCCTACATTTACCCCTTATCTAACACTATGGGCAATTTAGCATGGCCAATTCACCTGACCTGCACATCTTTGGACTGTGGGAGGAAACCGGAGCACCCGGAGGAAACCCACGCAGACACGGGGAGAACGTGCAAACTTCACACAACTTTACCTGAGTCGGGAATTGAACCCGGGTCTCTGGCGCTGTGAGGCAGCAGTGCTAACCACTGTGCCACTGTGCCGCCCAGAACGGTGAACACTGAACACTGAAAACCGTCAGACAACAGGGTATTCCTGTTACGTTGGTGACTCAATACTTATAAGGAGTTTAGATAATATTTTAAGATAGTTTATATAAAAAGAAATAATATTCGCCTCAAATCGTGGGATTTTGTCACATAATTAGCAGTTAGTTCTAAGCTGCTGTTCTTTGATCTCTCAAATTAGGTTTGATTCTTTCTCTGGTTGAATGACTTGCCTCAATAATTAACCTTTATCTCGTTTGGTCTGTTGTCCAATTGGGGATTTGACCATTCTATTACTTTATCCATGATCTGGTTGGATTTGTAGACTTACCGTTAGTTTCCACTGGCATTATCAGTCAGTCTAAAATTGTAAATGATTCAAAAGTAAATTCTCTGTTAGTTGATCAAATTTACTGGATATAATTTGTAATGCCTCAGTTCTTGTGTCCAGACTTGGCAAATCTCTGGGTATAATCTTCTATTGCAGAGTGGAAATGGAGAGTTTGCCTTGGAGGGGAATTACCTTGCCAGGGCAGGCTGGGTTTACTCAAATGATCATGATCATTAGGGCTGGCATGGTGGTTGAGTGGTTAGCACTGCTATCTCACAGCGCCAGGGACCTGGGTTCAATTCCAGCCTCAGGCGACTGTGTGGAGTTTGTACATTCTCCCTGTGTCTGTGTGGGTTTCCTTTGGGTTCTCCAGTTTCCTCCCATGGTCCAAAGATGTGCAGGTCAGATGAACTGGCCGTGGGAAATTGCCCCATAGTGCCCAGGGATGTGCAAACTACATGGAATAGTCATGGGAAGTGCAAGGTTATGGGGATAGGTTAGAGGGGCTGGGGGGTTGCCCTTCAGAGGTCGGTGTGGACACAATGGGCTGAATGGCCTGCTTCCAAACTCTAGGGATTCCAAAATGTGGTTCTCAGCTTATTATATATGCATGCATGCATGCACAAATGTATCTGAGTACAACGTCAAGCCTTATTGGGCAGGAGGACCTTGCCCTGCTGGAAGTTTCCAGGCTCGAAGGTCCAAGTACCATGTTTAAAGGAGACCTGGATAGGCATGCACCCATTCCACGCCAGGTACATCAGAGCTGGTCACTTCCACTGCAAACAGAAACTAGCCATCCCTCAGTAAGGTCATCCGGGAAAGGTGGGAGTTTCTCTTCCCCAAGAACAGCATTTCCTTTCTGACAAAGCTGGTCTGGACCAGGACGTTGGTGGGACCCAGTGCCCAAAGGTCTCACACTGGAGGCAATGTTGGATTAATAATCTCCAGCACTCTCCAAAGGAGAGTGACACCATCTATTCACCAAAGCGTGGTGCTGCTAGGGGCATCACTCAATCTCACCGGGCCACCAAAAGGGTGATTACACAAGGCCATAAGGAACAGGAGTAGGCCATTCGGCCCTTTGAGCTTGCTCTGCCATTCAACAGAATCATGGTTGATCCAACATTCCTCATACCCACTTACCCTTGATTCCTGACTGATCTGGAAACTATCAATCCCAGTCTTAAATATGGTCAAGGATTCTGCCCCCACACACACAGCTCTCTGTGGCAAAGCGTTCCAAAGACTCACAACCCTCTGAGATAGGAAATTCCTCCTCATCTCAGTTTTAAATTGGTTCACCTTTATTCTAAGACAATGCCATCTGGTCCTATACTCTCCCACTTGGAATATGGGAATATAGACTGGCAGTCACTTCATACTGTCAATGTGCTACCACTTCTGAGACACTGCCTACCCTGACTGATTGGGGGAGCCTCTGTTCATGAACTGCACATGCAGCTGCTGCGGTGGTACTCTGCCCCCTCTCCTAATTCGAGATGGCACACCCCAATAGGGCAGGATGCTGGATATCTGAATCCTCAGCCCTCTGGAGTAGGAGGCTACAGAGCTGGAAGGGGTATCTGCTCCTGTGTCCATGTAGAGTGAGGGCTCTGTCAGAGGATTCACATCAAAGCACATTTGGAATGTTGGATAGCTGAGGCACCAAGCTGAAGTGAGTCAGCGTGTGACTGTTGGAGGGGGGGGCGGGTGGGGGTAATGCCCATCAGCTTGCTTGGGGAAAGGCTTTCTCCAGAGGCCCCAGGACACGTGAAGGTGAAATTACTGTGGCTGCAGGAAAGGCCAGAAATTTTCATGCAGTTCGATGTTTCCAAGGAATCACAGCACCAGTGTAGATAAACAAAAAAGGATGCTTCCTTAATATTAAAAGAAATTCAGAAACATGTAACTAAATTAGTTCAATAATGGATGTTGCAAAGAGGACAGCAGTAAGTCCCAATGAGCAAGTTTTAAAAGGAACAGCAATGAAGAATCAGGGAGCTAAATCTCACTGAATCCAGAGGCTGTTTACAATCAGGACCTCTCTGCTTCAGCTGAGCATCATTGTCCCAGTCTATGATGGTCCATGATGATCTATAATGTTCTATCCAGGTGCAGGTTAGATGAATTGGCCATGCTAAATTGCTCATTGTGTTCAGGGATGTGTAGATTAAGTGCATTAGTCAGGGGTAAATGTACGATATTAGGGTAGGGGAACGGGTCTGAGTGGGTTACTCTTTGAAGGGTCAGTGTGGACTTGTTGGGCTGAAGGGCCAGTTGCCATACTGTAGGGATTGCATGATTCTATGATGGTCCATGATGATCTATGATGGTCTATGATGGTCTATGATGGTCTCCTGGCCAATGCCACAAACAACTTTTCCTCCTCAGAGGAAATCTCTTGCTCTTCAAAGGCTCGTTTATGGAGTCATGAACTCACAGAGTCACACAGCATGGCAACAGACCCTTTGTTCCAATGAGTCCATGCCAAATATAATCCCAAACTGAACTAGTCCCACCTGCTTGTGCTTGGCCCACATCTATCCAAATGTTTCTTATCCATCTACTTACCCAAATATCTTTTAAATGTTGAAACAGTACCCACATCCCACTTCCTCTGGCAGTTCATTCCACACATTAACCGCTCAGTGTAAAAAAAAATGCCATTCATGCCTTTCTTAAATCTTTCTCCTCTCACCTATGCCCCCCAGTGTTGAAAACCCCCACCCTAGGCAAAGTACACCTGCCATTCACCTCATTATTTTATAAACCTCAACAAGGTCACCTCTCGACCTCCTACGCTCCAGTGAAAAATGTCCCTGACCTCTGCAGTCTCTCCTTACAACTCAAACCCTCCACAACTCAAACCCTCCACAACTCAAACCCTCCACAACTCAAACCCTCCACAACTCAAACCCTCCACAACTCAAACCCTCCACAACTCAAACCCTCCACTCCTGTCAAGATCCTGGTAAATCTTTTCTGAAACTTCTGCAGCTTAATAATATCCTTCCTATAACAGGGCGATCAGAACTGGAACACAGGGCTCTGGAAGAGACCTCACCAATATTCTGTACAACCTCGACATAACATCTCAAATTCTAAACTCAAAGATCTGAACATTGAAGTCAAGTACGGTAAACACCTTCCGAACCACCTTATCTTTATGTGATGCAAACTTCAAAGAATTATATACCTGAAACCCTAGGTCTCTACAATATTGCCCAAGGCCTGACTTTTAATTGTGTAAGTATTGTCCTTGTTTTACCAAAATTCAATACCTCACATTAATCCAAATTAAACTCCATCTGCCCATTAATCTCTCCACCCCCGAGGCTCCCAGCCTCATTCCTGATGAAGGACTTTTCCTGCTTCTCTGATGCTGCCTGACCTGCTGTGCTTTTCCAGCACTATATCATGACTCTGATCTCCAGCATCTGCAGTATTCACTTTCACCTAGTCCATCTGCCACTCTCAGCCCATTGACCCAATTGATCAAGATCCCTCTATACTCTTAGATAATCTTCTTTAGTGATCGCTATACCTCCAATCTTGGTTTTATTCATGGAGTTGCTAACCATGCCTTCAATATTCTCATCTAAGTCATTTATATAAACAACAAACTAAAAAGTGGACTCAGCACCAATCCCTGTGGAACACCCTTGATAAAAGGCCTCCAGTTTGATAAACAATCCTCCACCATCACTATCCGTCTCCTATCATTAAACCAATCTTATATCCAATTGGCAAGCTCACCCTGTATCCCATGTGATCTAACTTTACTAATTAGTCTACCATGTGGAACAATGTCTATCAATCTGTCTCAGTCAATCTTCTTGGCTACTTCCTCAAAGAACTCAAGCAAATTTTGTGAGACACACTTTCCCTCGCAATAAACCATTTTACCAATTGAAGCTGTGGCTATGCAGCCACCATGATACTGAGGGAGACAGGGAACGGTTATGTGGTTCAGCCATCTGAAACAAACGTTTCACAATCCTACCATCTGCTCACCGATGACCCTTGTGGAGGCCCGTAGAGCTTTGCAACCTTCCTTGGTGACAGTCTGATGATTCCTCACTGGTATCAGCCGGGTCTTTTGGGGTTAGCCCCCTTCTCCCCCAGCAGTTTGCACTGTAACCAAAAAGAAACATTTAAAATATCAGCCCCTGTGAGTGCTCCAAAATGTAGGAGTCATGACAGCTCCCTGAAAATGCAACACCTTTCTGGGATACTTGGCTGATCTCATTTTGGGAGTGACCCCTTCCAGTTCACAGAGACAGCTTCAGTTACAAGGTTGCTCTGATGACAATCTGTGGGTAATCCATGGTACCTTGGCTCTGTGAGGAGCTGGTTAGTGCAGCAAAGCCAACAGTCCTGGCTCTCTACAGGCTGACACATTCACCCACCAGTGATCTTCTGCACACACTGGTTAGTCACTGACTAGGACTAACACAGACCAAAAGAGAAAATGCTGGAAAATGTCAGCAGGTCTGGCAGTATTCGTAAGGAGAGAAAAGAGCTGACGTTTCGAGTCTAACTGACCCTTTGTCAAAGCTCTTTTCTCTCCTTACAGATGCTGCCAGACCTGCTGAGATTTTCCAGTATTTTCTCTTTTGGTTTCAGATTCCAGCATCCGCAGTAATTTGCTTTTATTTAGGACTAACACAGAGGTCCTCAATGGATCCCCGGAATGAGTAAATTGTGAAGGTGTTTGGGATGGTTCAGTAGTGGGCAAGGGTCTGGCAGATGGAGTACAATGTTGGTAAATGTGATGTCGTCCATTTTGGTAAGAATAACAGCAAAATGGGCTATTATTTAAATGGTGAAAAATTGCAGCATGCTGCTGTGCGGAGGGACCTGGACATCCTTGTGCATGAATCACAAAAAGTTAGTTTGCAGGTGCAGCAGATAATTAAGAAGTCAAATGGAATATTGTCCTTCATTGCTAGAGGGATGGTGTTTAAACACCGGGAGGTGATGCTGCAGTTGTACAAGGCGCTGGTGTGGCCATACCTGGAGTACTGTGTACAGTTTTGGTCTCCTTACTGAGAAGGGATGTTCTGGCTCTGGAGGGGTTGCAGAGGAGGTTCACTTGGTTGATTTCGGAGTTGGCTTATGAGGAGAAACTGGGTAGACGGGACTATACTCATTGGAATTTAGAAGAATGAGGGGGGTCTTACAGAAACATAAAATGATGAAAGGAATAGACAAGATTGAAGCAGGAAGGTTATTTCCACTGGCAGGTGGAACTGGAATTAGGGAGTATTGCCTCAAAATAAAGAGAAAGGTGAGGAGGAACTTCTTCACCAGGAGGGGAGTGAATCTGTGGAATTCCATGGTCAGTGAAGCAAGTGAGTCGACCTCGTTGAATGTTTTTAAGGCAAAGATAGATTTTTGAATAGTAAAGGAATTAAGGATTATAGTGAGTGGGTGGGTTAGTGGAGCCGAACCCACTGAAGGATCAGCCATGATCTTATTGAATGGTGGAGCAGGCTCGATGGGCCGGACGGCCTACTCCTGCTCCTGGTTCTTATGTTCTTACATGGTTATCTTCAATGCTACTGGCTCCCACACAGTGCAGGACTAACAGCTACCATGTGTCAGACATCACCCTGGGACATCCCGAGACACCTTCTCTATTGTCTCTGTAGATAGCTGCAGTGTTGCCAAAGATCGGATTTTTGAACAATTGATTCTTCGTTCCTGTGGTTCCTAACTGTCTGTTGCCTGCTCTGTAAACTGGGCTGCTCCTTTAACCCGCTGTCCTGCTCTGTAAACTGGGCTGCTCCTTTAACCCGCTGTCCTGCTCTGTAAACTGGGCTGCTCCTTTAACCCACTGTCCTGCTCTGTAAACTGGGCTGCTCCTTTAACCCGCTGTCCTGCTCTGTAAACTGGGCTGCTCCTTTAACCCACTGTCCTGCTCTGTAAACTGGGCTGCTCCTTTAACCCACTGTCCTGCTCTGTAAACTGGGCTGCTCCTTTAACCCGCTGTCCTGCTCTGTAAACTGGGCTGCTCCTTTAACCAGCTGTCCTGCTCTGTAAACTGGGCTGCTCCTTTAACCCGCTGTCCTGCTCTGTAAACTGGGCTGCTCCTTTACCCCCCTGTCCGGCTCTGTAAATTGGGCTGCTCCTTTAACCCGCTGTCCTGCTCTGTAAATTGGGCTGCTCCTTTAACCCGCTGTCCTGCTCTGTAAACTGGGCTGCTCCTTTAACCCGCTGTCCGGCTCTGTAAATTGGGCTGCTCCTTTAACCCGCTGTCCTGCTCTGTAAACTGGGCTGCTCCTTTAACCCGCTGTCCTGCTCTGTCCTCAGCTGCCAGATGCCTAGAGATGGGCAGGCCTGTTATGTGCCATAGTTGTGTTGTTTTCAGGAGATGTGGAGCACTCTCTGAAATGGTGTATACAGATGTCATTTATGTTTGAGATTTGCCCTCTGACCCTGCCTTTGATAAGTTTATCCTCCACATCCCTCCTTGCCCTAGCCTCCTCCCTTGTGAGCATGCTCATTATGGTGAGCTTGATGCTGTGTGTTCCCACAGGACAGTTCATCACATTCCAGATGGTGACATTGCCAAGGGAACGTACAGCACGTCATTGCAGCTTCCTGTAAACAACAAGCAACTTCTGTTCGGTGACATTAAAGCACCACCATGGTGATCTTATCTTGACATGAGAGACCCACCAGCATTGCCCCCTGCCCTCCCCACACTCCAGTTGTCTGGCATGAGTTGCTGGCTGGAGACATAGGTCTGGAGGTAGCTTCTGTCTGGCACCTGGGATTGTTATGGATCACATTGGTCTCCCCTTCCCCCCAGAGCTTTGATACCCTGAAATCCCAATTAGCTCACAATCTGCTGGGGCTCTGTGATTTCATGGAATCTCATTGGAAAGTGATATCAGGAATTCTGGAACAATGTGGGCTCTCTTGGGTGTAGAGCAGAAATGAACAGGCTCTGTATCCATTGGACTCACTATGCCCCATCTTCACCAGTCCATCAAAAATTCAGAGAAGTAACTGCACCCAAGAAAAATCCTCCTCCTTTTGGGCACTGTACTTTAACCAGTGTCAGTGTATGGGACTGTGGCTTCTTTGATGAGAATACTGCGTGTTTCATGTTTATTGTGAAGACCAATCTGTTTGACCAATCTGCACCTTCCACCTGTTACCCACCATGTTCTCTCCATTATCTTTCACCCTCAATGCTTTGTGATTCATCTCACTCCTGCTACTCTTCAAACTCACCCCTCTACCATTTCCATGGATCTCATCCTTCTTGACGTTGACTTCCTGCAACTCGCAAACCCCTATGTAGGTCCTGGATCTCACCGCTTCTATTCCTGAGGCCACCTGAACCCCCACAACCCTCACTAGCCCTCACTCTATCCGACCCCGAGAATGTAAATGATCCTGAACCTGCCACCTAGCACAGCCAACTTCTCCCAGTGATTGTGATCATCCTCTCTGCCAGACAATGCTGACTCTGTCCTGGACACCCAACTCCCTCTGACACATGGGGGCCCACTTTCCAGCCTTCAGTCCAAACCCACCAAACAGGACAGAAACATTCTACACCTTGGATGGACAATGTCCCACCTTTGGACATTGCCCCTACATTCTCCATTGTCCCTCCTGTATGATCATAGGAAATAGCAACAGGAGGAGGCCATTCGGTCCCTTGAGCCTGCTCCATCTTTCAATATAATCACAGCTGATCAGACATTCTCCCCATAACCTTCACGTCCCCTCCACACGGCCTCCCTCCATACGGCCTCCCCTCCACACAGCCTCCCCTCCACACAGCCTCCACTCCACACAGCCTCCACTCCACACAGCCTCCCCTCCACACGGCCTCCCCTCCACACGGCCTCCCCTCCACACGGCCTCCCCTCCACACGGCCTCCATTCCACATGACATCCCTCCACACGACCTCCACGCCATACGGCCTCCCCTCCACACGGCCCCCCCTCTACACGGCCTCCCCTCCACATGCCTCCCCTCCACACGGCCTCCCCTCCACACGGCCTCCCCACCACATGCCTCCCCTCCACACGGCCTCCCCTCCACACGACCTCCACGCCATACGACCTCCACGCCATACGACCTCCACTCCACACGACCTCCCTCCACTCCACACGACCTCCCTCCACATGACCTCCACTCCACACTCTCTGCCCTCCACACGGCCTCCCCTCCACACGACCTCCCCTCCACACGACCTCCCCTCAACATGCCTCCCCTCAACATGGCCTCCTCTCTACATGGCCTCCTCTCCACACGGCCTCCCCTCCACATGCCCTCCCCTCCACACGCCCTCCCTCCACACGCCCTCCCCTCCACATGGCCTCCCCTCCACACGTCCTCCCCTCCATAAGCCTCCCCTCCACACGGCCTCCCCACCTCACACCTTCCCTCCACACACCTCCCCACCTCACGCCTCCCCTCCACACGGCCTCCCCTCCACATGCTCTCCCCTCCAAACGCCTCCCCTCCACACGTCCTCCCCTCCACATGCCCTCCCCTCCATACGGCTCCCCTCCATACGGCCTCCCCTCCACACGCCTCCCCTCCACAAGGCCTCCACTCCACACGGCCTCCCCTCCACATGCCTCCCCTCCACAGAACCTCCCCTCCAAATGCCTCCCCTCCACATCGCCTCCCCTCCACACGGCCTCCCCTCCACATGGCCTCCCCTCCACACACCTCCCTTCCACATCGCCTCCCCTCCACATGCCTCTCCTCCATTAGCCTCCCCTCCACACGGCCTCTCTTCCACTCTGAGATCTTACCATGTAGGTTAATCATTTGCGTACTTAAAACTACATCACTAGATGGACAAAGGAGAAGTCATTTTGCTTCAAGGTGATGGAAACGGTAAAGCTGGCTGGCTACTGCTTCTTATATCCAGCTGAGCATTTGAAGGAATGTATTTCTTGATTGGATCTAGGTTAATTGGGAGTAAACACTTAATGTGGACAAGTTGCTGTTTGAAATTCATGCTGAGATTTCCTGCCACCTGCAGTTAGAAAGGTCAATCCACAGTTTAATGTCAGAGAAATTAATTGCCAAAGTTTACACTGTCATTGAGATTCCAAGTTTTTAACTCTTGCCCGGTTAAGGCCCATTGCCTGCCATTCCTCCCAGCAGAGGATTCTGCCCCAGTTACTGTTTCAATCCAACTCTTCACTTTTTAACTCATTGTTTCTGAACTCTCAGTATTGTTGACCTCCTTCTCTGTTCCATTCTCACCTTTCTTTGAAGCCACAGTCCAAAGTCACTTTCAAAACTTTCAAGTCATTTAAAAAGCATTTTGTGATCAGTTACATCAAGTTACATCAGATTAGTTTTTACTGCTCTAAAACACTCAACTAGACTCAACTGTGTATCAGTGCGATGACCCGTCTTAGAGCTGCAGGGATAGATCCCATAATCTTCCGGACATTCTAGTACTGTTCCATGTGAATGTGGACTATACGATTGTAAGACACGGAATTTATAGCAAAATTCTACAGTGTGATGTAACTGAAATTATATATTGAAAAAGATCTGGATTGTTTGTTCAGTTTCCCATCTTTTAGAATTACCATGTTGGTTTCAGTTCTTTCATATGTAAATCGCAAGACTTTTTTAAAGGTTACATTCTCAAGTGAACTGTAACAATTGGTGTCATGTCGGCCTAGATAATGCACTGAAGGTGTGAGCTGCCCTGTGTGAGGCTGTCTGTGCCACAATAATCAGACTAATGCTAATCTAAAAACAGATTTACACAATCTTATATGGATTCATGTAGTTTTTGAGCAAAGTAAAATGTAATTTTGCAAGTACAAACTCACCCCACAAACTATTATGTCTATGTGTGTGCATGTGTGTGGGGGATGCATGGGGGTTATGAGTGTCTGTGAGAGACTATGTGTATGTGTGTGAGTGTGAGTGTAAAAGACTATACGTCTGTGAGAAGGTGCGTGTGAGAGTGTGGGAGTGTGTGTGTGAGCATATAAGAGAGGGTCTGCCTGAGTTTTAAAAAGGTTTTTCAATTTACACATGAAAGAACTGAAACCAACCTCCCTTAGTCATTCTAAAAGATGAGAGACTTAACAAACAATCCAGGTCTTTTTCATAAATCATAGATCATAGAAAAGTACAACACAGAACAAACCCTTCGGCCTATGACGTTGTGCCGAGGATTAATCTTAATGTAAAACAAAATAACTTAATCTACACATCCCTCAATCCACTGCTATTTATGTGCATGTCTAGCAGACACTTAAATGACCCTAATGACTCTGCTTCCACCACCACCGCTGGCAACACATCCCATGCATTCACAACTCTCTGTGTAAAGAACCTTCCTCTGACATCTCCTCTATACCTTTCTCCTAATATCTTAAAACTATGACCCCTCGTACCAGTCAATCCTGCCCTGGGGAAATGTCTCTGGCTATTGACTCTATCTAATCCTCTCATTACCTTGTATACCTCGATCAGGTCACCTCTCTTCCTCCTCTCCAGCGAGAAGAGTCCGAGCTTAGTCAACCTTTCTTCATAAGACACGCCCTCCAATCCAGGCAGCATCCTGGTAAACCTTCTTTACACCCTCTCCAAAGCCTCTGTATCTTTCCTATAGTAGGGCGACCAGAACTGGACACAATATTCCAAGTGTGGTCTCATCAGGGACTTGTAGAGCTGCAGCAAAACCTCACGGCTCTTAAACTCTATCCCCCTGTTAATGAAAGCCAAAACACCATATGCTTCCTTAACAAACCTATCCACTTGGGTGGCAACTTTGAGGGATCTATGTACTTGCACACCCAGATCCCTCTGTTCCTCCACACTACCGAGAATCCTGTCTTTAATCCTATATTCATCATTCGAGTTCGACCTTCCAAAATGTATCACTTCGCATTTATCCAGATTGAACTCCATCTGCCATTTCTCAGCCCAACTCTGCATCCTGTCTATGTTAGGCTGCAGCCTGCAATAGCCCTCGATACTATCAATGACACCTCCAAACTTTGTGTCATCTGCAAATTTACTAACCCACCCTTCAACCTCCTCATCCAAGTAATTTATAAAAACTACAAAGAGCAGAGGCCCAAGAACAGAGCCCTGTGGGACCCCACTCAACACTGTCCTCCAGGCAGAATACTTTTCATCTACAACCACTCTCTGCCTTCTGTCAGCCAGCCAATTCTGAATCAAGATAGCCAAATCTCCCTGTATCCCATACCTCCTGAACATACCGTGGGGAACCTTATCAAATGCCTTGATGAAGTCCAGATACGCCACATTTACTGCTTGATCTTCATTGACCTGTCTTGTCATCTCCTCGAAGAACTCAATAAGATTAATTAGGCATGACCTACCCCTCACAAAGCCATGCTGACTGCCTTTAATCACGCTATACTTTTTCAATCAGTCATAAATCCTATCCCTCAGAATTCTTTCCAAAACCTTGCTGACCACAGATGTAAGACTGACTGGTCTATAATTGCCAGGGATTTCCCTATTACCCTTTGGCAAACATTAAGGTTGATAAGTCCCCAGAGCCAGACCAGATTTATCCAAGGCTACTCTGGGAAGCAAGAAAGGAGGTTGCTAAACCGCTGGCGAAGATCTTTGCTTCCTCACTCTCCACAGGAGTTGTACCAGAGGATTGGAAGGAGGCGAATGTTGTTCCTCTTTTCAAGAAGGGTAATACACCACAGACAATGTGCTGTACATCTCTATTACTCTATGGCTGTATGACACCAAAATTGAAGGTGTAGTGGACAGTGAAGAAGGATACCTCAGCATACAACGGGAACTTGATCAGATGGGCCAAGGAGTGGCAGATGAAATTTAGTTTAGATAAATGTGGGGTGTTGCATTTTGGAAAGGCAAATCAGGGCAGGACCTACACACCTAATGGTAAGGTCCTGGCATGTGTTACTGTACAAACAGACCTTGGAGTGCAGGTTCATGGTTCCTTGAAAGTAGAGTCACAGGTATACAGGATATTGAAAAAGGCGTTTAGTATAATTTTTTTTATTGGTCAGAGCATTGAGTATAGGAGTTGGGAGGTCATGTTGCAGCTGTACAGGACATTGGTTAGGCCACTTTTTTAATATTATGTGCAATTCTAGTCTTTCTCCTTGAGGAAGGATGTTATGAAACTTGAAATAATTCAGAAATTATTCAAGGACGGTGCGAATATGGAATGAGGAAGTGGTGGAGGCTGGTACAATTACAAAATTTAAAAGGCATCTGGATGGTATATGAATTAGAAGGGTTTATAGGGAAATGGGCCAAGTGCTGGCAAATGGGACTCAATTAATTTAGGATATCTGGTCGGCATGGACAAGTTGGACCAAGGTGTCTTTTTCGGTGCTGAACATTTTTCTGACTCTAAGCATGTACCTCTTCTGTTGAAGATCCATTTGTGGCTATTCCCATGCCATTTAATAGTGGTAAACTCTGCAGACTGGTATTAGAAGAAAGATTGATGCAGTCAACATTAACATGTGCTGCCAGACCTGCTGAGTTTCTCCAGCAACTTCTGTTTTTGTTTTAGGAGAGGGGTCCGTGGTGGCACTCAGAGAAGTTCCTGCCTGAATGAGATGTCAATTGTGGATATTCCATCCAATGTAGCGTCTAATGGTGACCTGCTGCTACCCAAGGAAACCCCAGTATTGGAGAGACTCCACAGCTATCTGAGTAGAGAAGGGGTAAAAAAACAAACTGACTAAAAACGAGAGTTTCATTTCCAGAGTTCAGCAGCTGATGGGTCAGACCAGCGGTCAGCAGCTCAGCTGCAGAAACTTTGGCTGCAGTCAGAATTTCTTCAGAGGCTTGGGACTGTCTTCCACAAATGACAGTGGTTTCTGGATCCGTTGTTGATTTTGAATCTGAGATAGATAAATTTTTGTTCAGCAAAGGTATAGGCAAGGAATACGGGCCGAAGGCAGCACTGCGGAGTTAGGTCACCGATCAACCATGATTTCATTGAACAGTGGAACATGTTCAAGGGGCCGAATGGCCTATTCCTGTTCCCATGTTCCTAAATCAGCCAGAGCAGGAGAAAAAAAATTCAAAAACTTGTGAGGGCCAGAAAGTCTTATTGTGAAGCCACAAGGAGAAAGTCCCAAGTGGAATCTGGGAGAGAGTATTTAATATCAGATTTCAGAAGCAAATGTATCCCCTTATGGCAGAACCTTCGGTTGGGAAGCTAAAAGAAGACATGAATGATTACTTTTATTAATGAGCATCTTTTTAATTGTTAACATTGCCATTTTAAACTGCAGAAATATTATTCTAAAACAGGTTATTCATTAAGAAATTCTTTAAACCAGCTATTGTAGTGAATCAGATTAGAGCAGGAAATTCAAATGCAAAAAACTTTATTTTACAAAAAAACATTCAAGTGGAAACTATTTTTGTTGTGCAACCAAAATTATTTAAAAATGTAAAAACATGAAATTTGTACCTATTTACAGTTAAGGAAGGGTGACGAGCTGGGGAAGAAAAAACAATATCTCAAATTCTCCATCTTGCCAATAAAGTTATGAAACTCACCAAGAGGAAGGCCATTAGATATAGGATCAGAATTAGGCCATTCGCCCATTGAGTCTGCTCTGCCATTCGATCATGGCTGATGGAGAGTGACAAATTAACACTTAATTGTCATCTTAAATGGTTATATTGGCAAAATAAAGATTTATTTATGAAAGGATTTAAGAGTTACAATGCTTCAACAGTAGTTTAAAACTTTATTGTAGAAATATCTCTACAATGCACAGATTAAAATGTTTTTGTAATTTAAGAAAACAAAGTTTCTTTTAAAAGTGTTGAAGAAAGAAACTTAAGAATAGATATGACAACCAATCACAATTTCCAGCTTTATTTGAAGATTGTATCCTTCTTTACTCGCAATTAAAATTGAATTATAATTTCGAAATAACTCTTAAAGCTGGAAATTCTTCGTTAAGTTTTATAGGAAATGAATTGAAAACACAATTCAAACATAAAGATGAAAAGCTGAATATACAGCAGACTTTAAACACACTTCAAATGAGCAATTCAATTTTGACAAAGAAATGGAGAAAATAATTACACCTGCAGACAGATTCAGCGTTACAGATACTTCATACAGAGTTGAATTGGTCTCCACAGAAGAAACAATTAATGAGATATAGAACTGATTCTGGTCTACACACCAAATACAAGCCGAAAACTTTAACACTGATTTAATCTGCCGGACCATTGACAGACCATGTAATTAACTAACAATATGTTAAAGAAGATAGTGATACATTTGATGATGTCTTAAAAAAGCACTTAACAACGATTTGCTTTAAGAATCAATTGTATTATAGCAAGAATAAGATCCATAAAATAATATAGTTTCCAGGATAACAATTGACAACTTCATCAATAATCTCTACACATTGTTGAATCTTGTGAATATGGAGCATCATTTCAGTCCTACTTAGAGACAGAATTATTGTTGATATTTTAGATTTTTTTAATAATTGAGCAAAGATCTCATACTGGAAAGGCTTTCCAGATTTTATTAGAAGCTGGAATTTGGAAGCAACACAGAAAACTCTGAGGAACGGAATGGCAAATTTCCTCCAGAAGACCGTCACAACCTATCAACCTTAAAAATTTAAATCAGATGTCAAATGACATCGGGTTATGGTCCAACAGGTTTACTTGAAATCACTTGTGATTTGAAATCACTGGCGTCGCATGACTTCTGACTTTGTCCACCCAGTCCAACATCAGCACCTCCACATCTTTACAAAATTAAACATTCAAAACAATCACATCAGAAACTGAAGAAGGGCTTATGCCCGAAACGTCGATTCTCCTGTTCCCTGGATGCTGCTTGACCTGCTGTGCTTTTCCAGCAACACATTTTTCAGCTCTGATCTCCAGCATCTGCAGCCCTCACTTTCACCTCATCACATCAGAAATCAATGCAAACCTTTGGAAGCTAGAAGTCACTGCCCAAGATGTGGATTAAATAATAACACACAATTAATATCAACATCAAGCTCCAACACAAGAAACAGAAACAGAGATTGCTGGAGAAACTCAGTAGGTCTGGCAGCATTTATGGAGCGAGAAACAGAGTTAACATTTTGAGTTCAATGACTTTTCTACAGAAGCTTCTGAGCTCAAATGTTAACAGACATCCTCCTCAGGAGCAGAGGTATTATTTAATATCTCCTTTGGAAACATAATTCTACAAAATCTGCTGATCTGATGTTACACAGGTGGGGGACCAAACAAAAGTTGAATATCAAGGAATATTCAAAAATTCTTCAGATTAAAGATCATCCATTCATGATTAAATATTTACTTGATCACAAAGAAGACTTCACATCTGAACAAGAAAGAACGTTTTCTTTTCAACTACTTTCCCAGAACGGCAGTTAAATAACAGAGAGAGAAAAGTAATCTTGAGAAGGAAAGCCTGACTTGTTCACAAGGTTGGGGAAACTCTGCAGAATACAGCACCACACAAAGAGAAGACACCAAGCCTTATCTTTCCACACATCCAGGCAAACTTCTTACACTGTAATGAATCAGGTTCCAAAATAATTAAAGTATGTCCTTTCACAAGATAGAAAGCAAACAGAGTGGTGCTCAAGGATGGTTACTATCCCAAATCTAATGGGTCCACTTGGAATGTGTTAACGTCACACAAGGCAGTCGCTAGGGAAATCTATCTTATGCCTGTTGTCGACAAGAGTCTATCCAAATTGTCTGAAAGTAGAATTTCTACCAAACTTGATGCCAAAAGTGTGTGCTGACAGTTCAGCATTAAATGAGCAATTGAGAATGCTCATCATATTTATTATGGGAGATATTGTTTAAACAGACTGCAGTTTGGGACTGCCCTTACCTCAGAAGTCATCCAATTTCCATGTCCACTACACCACTGTCAGTAAACCACTGTCAGTATACCCACAGCCAAGGTATTGCAAGAGTTAGATGGGGTGATATGGAAACATATTAATACATATTGAGATGACTGGAATATGTGCCTCAGGATGTACACAACATGCAAACACCTACAGGTTTCAATATCTGAAACTTCCATGGATTAAATATGGTTTTAAAAAAAAAGAATACTGCTGACATAGAATAGCTGCTGTGATCATCTGACAAGCTGAGGCAATTCCTATGGAAAAATAAAACCTGCTGCATCAGAATTTGTCAATTAGTTAAAAGGCACTGAACTCAGTGAGGTGTCAAGATATTTGCATTTCTTATTTTCCTCACACTTAAATAATAACTTTGCATTTTGGAAATGGGAGTTTACCTGTGGAGTGTTCAGTTTGGAAAAGGAAATGGAACTAGATTTGAAATATGCAAATGAGCTATAGTTTGAGCAGCAAGGAAGAGAGAAAACAATATGGACTGAATGCAGCAAGGATGCAAAAAGTTCCTCTCTCTCTCTCAATCTTAGCAAACCTGTGCCAGTAAAAGATACAAATGATGTGGAAAAAATCGCCGGTGACAAGAAATAAAGGGTATCTGATGTGGAAACACAAATTACTGGAGAACCTCAGGAGGCCTGGCAGTATCTGTGCAGAGAAAGCAGAGTTAATGTTTTGGATCCAGTGACCCTTTATCAGGGAATCTGTAAGCTTCCCCACTACGGAGGAAGCAGAGGCATAGCTGAAGCATTTAGGTCTCAGGTCTCACTCTTGTAACGTAAAGATTTCAAAAAAAATCTGTAAACTGCAACTTGCCTTTTCCTTGCTGGTCTGAACTCGATACCCCTTGTTTCTCCCATCTTCTTTGTCAGCTCAAAGATTTGCTTCATGTGTATCTTTGTTGTCGTATTCCACGTATTTTTCGGTTCCTAAAATTTTGCTCTTTGTCACTCAAGAAAGTCATAGAATTGGCTCCTTTTCATTTCAAACTAAATAACTAATTAACTAGCAATAACTATATGTTAAAAATGATATATTTTTAAAAAGTTCCAATTGACTGCATGGGTTTTCAAAAAAAACCTGGTCATAATGAGAGGCTGACCATAAACTATTGGTCTCCTTGGATGAGAAAGAGTTGGCAGATGCCTCCTTTATGAAGTGTGCCTGTGAGACACAAACCAAACACGTACAAGAGAAGCTTCAAGCATAAGAGGATGCTGTCTTCAGAGTGACTGTGGACAGAATTACAATGCCTGATGAGACTTTGTTGTGAATATAATTTATAAACATAAATCCACAGTAGGGCCAGTGTCCAGTAACATAAAATAGACTTAATCAAATTATTCAAAGTACATCAACATCCATTGATATTGTGTCAAATGATGGCCAGAGAAAACCCCACAATGGCTGGACTATGAAGACCTGCTTTGAATATCAACAATATTTCACCATTAGAGATAACTCTTGGATTCAGTGACTCACTAGGCATTTACTGAGAGCTGAGGTGTTTGATAAGTGCCATCATGAACATTTAGGTATTATATCAGACACAGAGACAGAGTTTGGGCTTCTACATGGTGGACAGTGATCTCAAAAACAGCTGATAGTGAACCATCCATTATACACAGATTGAAAAGCAGAGAGCCATTCATTCTGATGAGCTCCCTACATGGGAACTGACCTGTTTATGTTCATGAACGCTCTAGTCTCATTGCTGCTAGTTATATCTCACACTGAATTGAGGTACAGACATTCTGTACCATCACGGCTGCTGGTGCAGTTGTGCAGGGTCCTACATGAATTATTTGCTACTGACGGCATCCCCAATTTGATCGTGCTTGAAAACGCACCACAGCTTATTAATGAGCAGATTGCAGTGATTTCCTGATTCCAACATGTAACCAGCTCGCCGCAATATCCCAGCCAAATGCAGCAACTGACTGAAGGCTCCAATCTGTTAAATTCCTCTTGAAAAAGAACACACTCAGCTTTGCTGAATGATCAGGCCATTCCACTCCATTCCACACCATGCCATCTGAATTATTCAAGGGGGGAAAGCTAAAAACTCAGCTCCTTATCTACAGATGAGTCCCACAGACAGTAAGAATACTTTCTGTAAAGAACAGCATTATTGACAGAGCAATCTACTAACTACAATAAATGTCACCACACTGAGGAGTTTCCAAGTTGGGTCCTCTGGCAATAAGTCTTGATAAAAGATCCGAATTGATTGGATACAACAATTGATGGATCACAAACATTCATATCTCATCAACTGCATGGAGAATTTACAGAAACGGTGTATCACTGTGCAACCTTGGCCCAGTCCTATTGCGGTGGGAAAACTAATGAGAACATCATGGGAACAATCAATCATTCTAATTCAGGATCTAAATTCAAATCAACAATCCTCAAACCAGCACCACACCAATCCTCCGAGTCAAAGAGGCAGTTGGAAGAATTATTAAATCTCTAGATCAATTACATTTGTGAAGTTAGAGGCTTGAGGGGAAAGAAGGGAGTGTGGTAAACTTGATAGCCTTACAGAAGCAAAGTAAAAAATCACACAACACCAGGTTATAGTCCAACAGGTTTAATTGGAAGCACACTAGCTTTCGGAGCACTGCTCCTTCATCAGGTGGTACTGAAGCAGGAATGGACTATATAAGGAGAGAAAGGTTTGGGGAGAGGGAGAGGTGCTATAAAAGTTTGCTGGCCTGAAATGGTTAATTTGAAAGCTTCGGAATATCTTTGTCCACTGAGATATAAATGACAGTTTATGGGAGGAATTGGAAGTTGTTCATCAATTCTACAGTCTACAGCAAGTAGCATAGGCCTAGTTACTACCACTGAGGAGGTAATCCTGTCTCTCACCTAGTATTTATGAAGTTAACCAGTCATAAGCTAAGTTAAGGTACTATTATGTAATAAACTACTTTTTGTAACTCAAGTATATGAGTCTTCTACCGAAGACTTAGTGAGTAACCCTTTGCTGCCTAATATAAGGAAGCCCCACAGAGCAGTCTCAGAAGAATGTTGGTGGCAATGAATCTAACCAAAGCTGATCTTCATAGAAATAAGTGTCAGCATTTGCTTTAATAACTACAGCTCAGAAATTATCCATTGATTGAAAAGCACTCTGAATGCCCCAAATAGAGATTGTGTTAGAAAACTATTGGTATCTTTTTTATATATCAAGCATGTGAATGCTTTAATAATAACTATCGGATTGTGTTGAAAGGAAAACATAGTAGTTCTTTGTATTTTCATTTCTTTCTGTTCCTTGCTGACCTCACAACAAAAAGATTCACAAAACTCAAGATCGACGTTACGGCTTCATGTTAGAGTCTGAATTTAATTAAATCTTTGGCCTTCCACTTTATTTATTGAATAATATTCTTCAATTTGTGGAAGTGATGAGGATATCCTGAATCACAAATGTAATCCTGATGGAGTCTGTCTGCTGGCCTGATTGTGGTTTCGAGAACATTGTGGGCATTTGTGTACAGTGAGGCACTCTGTGTGACAATATGTGCCCCACGTGACTTGGCTCAATTTGCAAAGATGCCTGGTTCAGATTAGATCTGAAAATGAGTTACCGCAACTTCTGGCAGCTTTACACAGAGTTTAATATCACTTTGTTTTTTAAACTTGCAGAATTACATTTTACTTTGCTCAAACACTGCATGAATCCATGTAAGATTCTGTAAATCAGTTTTTTAGATTAGAATCAGTTTGACCATTGTGGCACAGACAGCCTCACAGGGAGCTAACACCTTCAATACCTTATCTGGGCCGACATGACACCAATTGTTAAAGTTCACTTGAGAATGTAACTCTTTTTTAAAAAAATTGTGATTTACATATAAAAGAACTGAAACGAACACGGTCATTCTAAAAGATGAGAGACTTAACAAACAATCTGGGTCTTTTTCAATATATAATTTCAGTTACATCATACTGTAAACTTTTGCTATAAATTCTGTGTCTTACAATCTTATGCTCCACAATCACCTGATGAAGGAGCGTCGCTCCGAAAGCTAGTGCTTCCAAATAAACCTGTTGGACTATAACCTGGTGTTGTGTGATTTTTAACTTTACTTTTTAAAAATGCTGAACTCTGCAGACTCTGATCTGTTTTCATGAACAAGATGCAATCTTATGAAAACACCAAAACAAAATAAAAAATAATTGCAATGTGATCCAGTTAATGCATCCTTAATTCTCTTTTCAAATTGAAAGAAGTGCTGTACTGTGAGCGTCTGGTATATCAAATTTGAGTTCAGAAACTAAATTGCAATTGGACTTGAATTCTTAATGAAAGAGAAACAGTAAACTCCACCCTTCAAGTAAGAACTGTATTCCTCTCTCAGCCTCAGGAATATTGGAAATATAGAAGAAGCTCAATTAGCCTCCAAAGGCCCACTCCATTGTCTCCTCCAGCTCACACACCTCACCAGCTTCTGGGGATACAGTCTCCCCTTTCTCTGGGGGTGGGCTACATTCAGGTGGCTGCCTAGCCAGGCATAGCTAGCTCTCCTACCTAGGAAGCTGGTCTCTGATGTGAAGTTTTCTGGCCTCCATCCTAAACTGGTAACAGTTGTGTTGTAGTTTTAATGATCATGTTTTCATGAAGGAATTTCCCTTCTCTTCACGAGGTAGCACACTTAATGTTTCAAGGGTTGTCAAACCATGATCTTGTTACAGAACAGACCAAGAGGCAGGCGCCAAGTTCAACTCAACCAGAGTGGATTGAACCTCAGGATATTGATGTTATGCTGAGCCACGTGCCAGCCGTCCAGCCAACTGAGTGAACCTACCCCCTTCTTTATTTGACGGTAACATTGACACCTGTCTGGTTAGTTCCATAGTAGAAGTTCTTGATTTGGAAAAATGGGAGGAGAATTGACTTTGGAGTCCCAAATAATCTCAGACCAAAACATTTCAGTCCTAGGACTCCTCTCCAACCTCCAGGCTGGAATTTCCGCTTCTGCATGAGGTGCAGAGTCTGGAAATTTCCTGACTCTTGGAGGAACTGGTCTAACTTGCTGGAGTTTTACTCTGCCCTCAGTCTACAGTCCCCAGAAACAGCAGGTTCAGCTATAGTGGCTGTCCCGTGCCAAGACTTCATCCCAGTTACAAGTGAAAGACAGTAAGGCCTTCTAACCCTCACAGTCCTTTACTCTACACTTCCCATCCCTCATCATTATGTCCCCCTCCAACACCAATTCTCTGATCACCCCCAAGACAATCTGTGCCCCCTCGACCAACCTCCCATCACTTCTTAATGCTCAATCCAACACAGTGGCAACACATACCTGCCTATGGCCCCAACACTCTGCCCTGACATCATCTATACCAACTCATCCAAAAATGCCTATAGACAGACTCCAGTAGCCATGCTAAGATAAAGTGAAACAAGATTCTAATTATCCAGTACAGATATAATGATATTTAATTACGTCTCATTAATAAAAGCATGCATGATACGTTTAAATCTCAAATACTTAATCCCTTATTAAAAACAATTAATATTTGTATTCAATATCCCAAATTAAAGACGGATATTCCCTTTGTAACCAATTGGAGCGATCAATCAAACTGGGAACTTATAGACTCCTGTCCACCACACCCACTTTGCTAACAGTGAAAGCAGCCAAGCTGAGGTCATAACATCCAAATAGTCCTTCAGACTTTTGTCAAAGAAAAAGTAATTGAAATTGCAAGGACCATGGCAGACTGCTTTGTGAAAGAATTTAAAGGGCAGTGGATTTAAATTGTTTGATTGTCAGCTCCACACAACCTTAGAGACAGTCATATTCACTCTGAACAATCGCGATGTCACCCACTGTAGGAAAAGGTGTCTGCTCCAATAAAAATGGGTTCCAGTTGATGTCAGCACTGAAACTACAAGGCCCTCGGTAACCACACCTGAACCCTCTGACTTGATGAAACCAGCTTCTGTTGGAAATGGAGGCTTCATTTTTGGATTCAAGTCTGTCACTAATTCAGCTAATGTCCACCTTTATAAAAATGTGAACTGAAAATAAAAAATGTTGTAGACCATAGTAGGTCAGGCAGCATCCATGGATAGAAAACAAGCTAATGTTTCGAGTCGAGATAATCTTCATCAGAAGATTTACTTCAGACCTGAAGTAAAAATATAGTCTGAAATCCCTGCACCATGGAATTTCTGATCCAATTTTTACAATTAGCTGGGTCCTGATCATCTAAACAACACTACATTATCTTGACCTTTTGAGACAGCACAATGGCTCATTGGTTAGCACTACTACCTGACAGCGCCAGGGACCTGGGCTCCATTCCAGCCTAGGTGACTGTCTGTGTGGAGTTTGCACATTCTCCCCGTGTCTGCGTGGGCTTCCTCCTGATGTTCCGGTTTCCTCCCACAGTCCAAAGATGTACAGGTCAGGTGAGTTAGCCATGGGAAATACAGGGTTATGGGGATAGAATAGAAGTGTGGGTCTGGGTGAGATGCTGTTCAGAGGGTCAGTGTGGACTTGATGGGCCAATGGCCTGATTCTATACTGTAGGGATTCTATGGTTTTAGCATTTTTTGACTATTGTTACTCAGGTAAACATTTTACTCTGCTTGGAAGTTGCCGTTTTAGCTATTACACTGATGTCGGCCAGATGGTTGTGTTGTGAGTCATTCAGTAGGACATACCAGGCTCACTGTTTCAGCAACTCCTCCCTTGAGAAACTAATAACAGAAAGATGACAAATTTTATTTATAGCAGGGGTTTTTCTGTAAAAGTCTGACTTCTGTGAAACTCTGGAGAGAGGAGTATGGGAGATCTAAAGTGTTGGACATATGCACTCGTGTGTAATATACAAAAGATACATCTATTCAAAATTGAACAGTTATGGAAAATTGTAATTATGATTTTTAAATCAGCACTGAGTCACCTTTATCAATCTCCTTACATGACCTTACAAACCATATGACTGTGCCTCAGTTCTAGCTAGAGGTAGTTTGCCAGAAATCTCACTTCTGCACACACCCTGTGCTGGGAAGCATGGAGTTCAGCTGAGGATAGGCACAGACTTGCCTGTGAGATCACCATTGGTCAGTGGGAGTCACCACTTTAGCCAATTCAAAGAGAACGGCTGTGAAAATAAAGTCGTTGAAACTTGTGGAACCGCCGAGGGTGCAGCTGAACGTTGGCTTCTAAGTCACAAGATTCTGGGTTCAAGTTCTCCTCCAGAGATAAGAGCACAGCAATTCAGATAGAGATTACAGCATTGCCAGAGGATTGTCTCTATGAAACACAAATCCAGGTCCTGTTTATCACCTTGAGTACAGGCCCAAGGATCCCATTTCACTATGAGAAGGAGCAGGAGAGCTCTCTCTAGTGTACTTGTTTAATGTCATTGATACACATTGATACACATATCATGGATATATTGCTATCTGTGGGACCGTACTGTACATAAACTGGCTACTGTGATTCCCATATGGCAAGATTGACTGCACCTCAAGAGTATCGCATTTGACTATAAGATGCATTCCAACATTCTGAGGATGTGGAAGGTGCTCTGTAAATGATAGAATCCCTACAGTGTTGAAGCAAGCCATTTGGCCAATCAAGTCCATACTGACCCCTCCGAACAGCATCCCACCAAGACCCACCCCCACAACCTATCCCTGTAACCCTGCACTTCCCACAGCTAATCCATCTAAACTGCACGTTTGGACTGTGGGGGGGATCCCCATGCAGACATGGGAAGAGGGTAGAATCGAACCCAAATCTCTGGTGCTGAGAGGTAGCATTGCTAACCATTGAGCAACTGTGCTGCCTGTAATATCTTTACTTATTCTCTATGTGAAGCACTGAGAAAACAATTATTTTTCTCTTTGATCTTTTCGGATACAGTCGATTCTGATATAACGTGATGGTTCTGTTCTCGTGTGATCTCACATTATAATAAAATCACGCAATTGCCACACCATTTAAACTAACGGGCCCAGAATCGCGTTATAGCCAATACAGGTAAGGAAAGTTTACATTCTACAAATAATGGTCTAAATTCTTTTATCATGCCAATAACAATCCACGTTGAAGAAACATGCATTGTAGCAGAACCGACTGTACATATATGTTGCTATGGAGCTCCAAAGGAGATATCTAACTGATTACCTGGGCAACATATCTTTTAAGGGGCCCATTTTGTTTTCAGAAAGATCCAGCTGTGGCAGAGCATCAAATAAAAAACATTTCACATCATTTATTGTGTCTGAACTATCCCAAAAACCAGACTTGCGTTCATTATGGTGATGTGGATGTCATTAGCTGGCCAACATGTATTGCTCATCAGTGATTGCCCAGAGGAGTCACATGTAGGCCATGGAAGGCGAGAACAGTAGGCATTCTTCCCTCAAGGCATTAGTGAACCAGATGGGTTTTTATGACAATCTCAAAAATCACGCAACACTGGGTTATACTCCAATAGGTGTCGTGTGATTTTTGACTTTGTCCACCCCAATCCAACACTGGCATCTTGGCTTTATGGCAATCTACAGCAGTTAAACAGTCACCTGAAACAAAGACAGAAATTGCAGGAGAAACTCAGCAAGTCTAGCAGCATCCATGGAGACAAAAGCTAAGTTAACGTTTTGGCTTAACATTGACTCTGCTTTCTTTCCATAGGTACCTACTGAGCTTCTCCACCAATTTCTATCCTAGATTTTCACCGTCTGCAGTTCTTTGTAAAAATGGTCACCATTAAACTATGTTTAATTCCAGATTTTTTAAAATTCAAATTGCACCATCTGCTGTGGTAGGATGTGAACCCATGTGGCCGGAACACTAACCTGGGTGTCTGGAGTGCTGGTTCAGCAGCATTATCACTACACCACTGCCTTCCCCATTGTGTAGTCACTCAAGGGGGCTAACAAAACTGAAACCCTTTGAGGGGGCAATAGATGGAGTAAGCATTAGGGAGGTCTCTAATTATGCACTTGGACCCCTCACTTTTTCCCTTTTGCTTTGATGAGATTGAAACTCAGATTGTACAAACTCTCACAGGAACATGGCAATAAACAAAAACTCAAATTGAAAAGTTAATTCTAAAAGCTTTAGTACAACTTAATGTGCTTGGAAGTGTACATGAACATTTTCATTAAACTACATTATATCTTTCCCATGATCTTTGAAATGGTTTAAATTCCAGGATGAAACTGTGTGAAGATAGGCAAGTCAAGGAAAGTTTTACCAAATATTATCAACAGGAGAGAGCTGTAAACTATCAATTGTACAATAAAACCGATTACAGATTCAAAATAGATAAAACACAAGAAAATATCAACATAATAAGTCTCTCATTTAAATCACATCAGGGGGCAAAGTTAATACAAGAGGGCTTTTCACATAATATGGGACTTGTCTGATTTTGGTAACAGCAATAAATAAATTAACATCTCATCTGCATTCATTATGTTTTAAAAATACTATGATTGTCATTTACAATCTTCCACAAATCCCGGGATAAGTCTGGGTGAAGATGATTCTTTGTACATTTGACTGCAGTCTTTTTGGCATCAGCTCTTCTGCCCATTATGGTGAGCACGAGGCTAGTATTGACTTTCTGGGCATCTGCAAGAAGAGCCACCTTGGATGGAAAGACCTTCCCTAATTTCCTTCTTCTGACTCCTTTAGAACAATGTACAGCCTCTGAATTGTATCTTGGTGCTTGGTTCAGGACAGATTGAGACCCAAGAGGAATGGATAATAACCTTCACCCAACTCATTTAGCAATAACCTCTCTGCTGAACAAACATGATTAGAGAGTAACTTTCTCCAGAGACACTCTGAATATAGCTGCTCCAGTACTGACCTACAGAATGGTTCACCAAACCTGGCATGAAATTCAATGACTTGTGCTGAACTGGCTCATTTCAGCTGACATCTTGGTAAGGCACTTGGGCAGGAGAAATCAGTCTTCAGAAATTATTATTGAATAACCCACACTGTACTCATTAATACATAAATATCAGGTAAAGACAAGACTGGCTCTACCCATAATTCCACGTCTGCAGCCCCAAAACTTTGATGTCAAAGATTGAGGCACTGGAGATGTATTTATGTTCTTGATGATTAAAGCAGGGAGCATGTAAACACATAAACTGAGGTTACACTGATGATAGAAACACATAAACTGAGGTTACACTGATGATAGAAACACATAAACTGAGGTTACACTGATGATAGAAAGAAGGCACAGGGACAAAGGGTGTGAGGGATTTGGATTCTGCTGTTGTGGAGGGTAAATATGAATGGCCTATGGGCTGAGTGGCCTATTCCCATGCTGAAAAGACTTTATTAAAGTAACAGTTAAGAACCAGAACTTTAGCTCACAACAGGAAACTGGCCAGACTACTGAGATAACAGGGACCAGTTACTCTGCAATAACCAGATCCTAGTGGAAAGACAGGAGGAGAAGGAGTGGGATAGGTGGAAATCGGCTTGGATTGGAAGCAATCTAATTCATTGACTCCAGGAAGCCCAGCACCTCTTTGCTGATTTCGCCAAATTAATGATAAGTCATCAGAAAAAATTTGACACTGCTCCAAGATATTGGGACAGATGATCAAAATCTTGGTTAAATAGGTAAGCTTTTAAGAGTTTCTTAAAACAGGAGATGATGTGGAGGCGTCAGTGTTGGACTGGGGTGGACAAGGTCAGAAGTCACACGACATCAGGTTATAGTCCAACAGGCTCCGAAAGTTTGTGATGTCAAGTAAACCTTCGGCCTAACAAGTCCATACCGACCCGCATTGACACCATTGAACCTGGAGTGAGAAACTGGGGAGTAACTTCATCAGTTCCATACTCCCCACTGTACATCCCCAACAAAACTTCAATACCTCAATACAATACTGCCCCAAAATACTAACATAATGGGTTACATTACCAGATAGAAATACAAGCATTCATTCAATTTGATGCTAGCAATATTTCATGCTAGCAATAAATTATCAGTTTGTAGATCAGGATGTTTACATATTTATATAAAAACACAGTGGGGGGAGGGGGGAGAGGGATGTGAATTTGTTGCGAGAGATCACACTCAAGCCCTTTAGTACTGTGTAAACATTTTCCCTGTTTATAACGAGCAGATCAGTGCATCTGTACACATCAAGTAAAATCACTAGCATGAAGAGTGTTTTACCTCCATTGATCATTATCTCTAAGATGGGACGATATTACATTTTTCACAATATCAGGAATTTCATGATGTCAATAGTGTTACTAACTTTAGCATTTCACTGTCTCAGAATTAGCTGATAATTTGATACAGAGAAGCAAAGAGTGAATGAGATTCTTTTCCTGCACATGGCTACAAGTGGATCGACTAATTCTGGTCTCCCTGCTACTTGAAAGAATTCTGAAAAAAATTTACAAGGATGTTGCCAAGATTGGTGGGTTTGAGTGATAGGGAGAGGCTGAATTATTTGGGAATATTTTCTTTGGAACATCAGAGGCTGAGGGGTGACCTTATAGAGGTTTATAAAATCATGAGGGCCATGGATAGGGTGAAATAGTCAAGGTCTTTTTCCTGGGGTGGGTAAGTCCAGAACTAGAGGACACAGGTTTAGGGTGAGAGGGGAAAATTTTAAAAGGGTCCTAAGGGGCAACCTTTTCACACAGAGGGTGGTGTGTGTACGGAACCAGCTGCCTGAGGAAGTGGTGGAGGCTGGTACAATTACAGCATTTGAAAGGCGTCTGGATGGGTATATGAATGGGAAGGGTTTAGAGGGAAATGTGCCAAGTGCTGGCAAATGGGACTAGATTAGGTTAGGATCTGGTCAGCATGGACGAGTTGGACCAAATGGTTTCTTTCAGTGTGGTACATCTCCATGATTCTATGACTACATCTTGATCATTGTTTCATTTAAACTCTCTAACCCTAGTGGATATTACCCTTCCCTATAGCTTGTGCTCTTTATCTGACCTGAAACAGACAGTATATATGAACAATCGGACACAAAGCCAGGTTCAGCAGCTGAATGGGGATCAAGGCGTGTTTCTGGTATTGCTTTCGGGGAACTGAGTGTGCCTTCAGACAGTCAATCAGATCATGGCTGGTCAATGCTCCAATTCCACTCACCCACCTGATCCCTCATAACTCTCGGCCAATGACATTCTGTCCATCTGCCTTGTAGGTTTGGACTGTCCCTTGGCAATCTTTTCAGGAGAGCATTTGTGAAAACATGCTTCCTGACATCACCTGGATCAGCTTGAAGTTTTAACTCCAAAGTTAGGGGTGGCCCAGTGACTCAGTGGTTAGCACGGCTGCCCCACAGTGCCAGGGACCCAGGTTCAAGTCTAACCTCGGGCAACTGGTTATGTGGGGTCCGCACGTTCTCCTCATGTCTGCGTGGGTTTCCTCCAGGTGCTCCGGTTTCCTCTCACAGTTCAAAGATGTGCAGGTTAGGTGGATTGGCCATGGGAAATTGTCCCATAGTGTTGAAGGATGTGCAGGCTAGGTTGTTTAGTCAATGTAAATGCAGGGTTGCAGGGAAGAGGCAGGTCTGGTTGAAATGCTCTTCGGAGGGTCGATGTGGACTCAATGGGCTGAACAGCCTGCTTCTACTCTGTAGGGATTCTATTCTATGATAGTTCCAGATTTCCTTCCATAGGGTATAGTTTCTCTGACACACTCAAATCTCCATTTTTTGAAATATCTCTGTACGGACATCGAAGCTGAGCTGGTGAAAGCTGTCCTCCTTGAAGTGACCCTTTATAGAGGATTAGTCACCTATCTTCTGGAGATGTGTGAGGAAAGGTTATTGTCTTCATTTCTCTTCAAATAGTCTTACTGACATCATCAGGATCAGCTTGAAGCTTTAACTCCAAAGTTAGGGGCTGCAAGGTGGCTCAGTGGTTAGCACTATTGTCTCACAGCAGCTCCAGAAGGAAATTTTATGAAGATAGCAAAGGTTTGACTTAAAAGAGGGATGTAGGAGAAATATAGAAGCCTGAAGGTAGCAGCAGGATGAGAAGCCATGGGCAGAATGGCTGGTACCAGCTCCACCTCTGGTAGTGTGGATGGAGGAGGGGAGAATGAGAGGCAGTCGGAAGGTCAGTCTTTTGGATGAGGTCTACCCTCTCAGATACATAGACAAGATCCAAAGACAAGTTTTTGAAGAGGGTAAGGTGTGTTCCCTCTGATGTTCTGTTCTATAGTTATCCCTTAAACAACACTACCATAAATGGACAGATGAGCTGGGTTGTGACATTGTGCTTTATGTCGATTGGCCATTATGTTTCACGAGTGACACTTCTGAAGCACTTCATTAATTGTAAAGCACTTTTCGACATTCTCGGCTAACAGGAGTTGCTATAGGAATGTAACTTTTTAATAATGTTGAAATCAAAAATTGTGGATGAAAATTATCGGTTGGATGATAGAAAATGGGGATTTCAAGATTTTGTCGAGGAAAACTGAAGGAGGTCAGGTTTTTCATAATTCCAGTTGCTCAGGATGAAGGATTTAGGGATGGAGCCTGTGCCGTTAACCTTATATTTTAATGTAAGAATGTGAACAGGAGGCTTGTCAGAGTGAGATGAGAAAATTCCCAAACAGCCTGGATTTATTACACAGTGCATTAAATAAGGAATGTGAGGAATGTAAAAGGAGTCTTCACCTTTAATCAGAATCTTCAAATATTAAAGCTGCAAACATCCTGCTACAGCCCTGATCACAAGCGAGTCATTCAGCAGAGATGAATATTTCAGTCACAATTTCAGACAGACAAACATTGTAATCTCTCAACTGTGCCTTTGGTTGCTCTTATGCAGCAGGTTGAGATAAGGGATTCCAGTCATCGACAAACACATGGTAGATTCATAGACGAGTCCATTTGGTCATCATATTTGTGCTAGCTCTCTCAAAGAGCCATTCAATTCAACAGCCTCTTTCCCCATTCCCAGTAAAATTTCCTTCTTTAGGTATTTAACCAATTCCCTTTTGGAAGTCATTTCAGACAGACAGATCTTAAAAAAAGACATTCTTCCAATGTCCCCTTTGATTCTTTTGCTAAGTACCTTAAATTGATCTAATATCAGGCTGCAATGTGATTTAGTCTTATTGTACTGTTGTTTAATCATTTGCTCGTACATTGCACATTAAGATTTTTTGTAAACGTATGGCGCCCAAGTGAAAATATCACTGGACAATTAAATAGAGCCATATAAGTCATACCTGTCATCAAAAACAGACAACCTGATGTGGTAAAAGATAAAATATCATCACAGACTTTGAAAATTGGACAGGTGCCCAGTTTGGTGTGTTGGTTAATCGCCAATGGGATTAGTCACTTTGTCCCTGGTCAGCCTGAGGAACAAGAGGCACTGACACTGTCATTGATGATTTCAAGCAAAGCTCTGCTGACAACATATTCAGGAGGTGGGTGGCTGGAGGATTGTAGGGCTGGGTAAGGTTACGGGCAGGGATAGTGAAGAGAGATGTTAGACCTGACTGTGCCAAAATTACTTGCAAAACTCATTGTCTAACCTCATTCTTAAAGGATAGACTCTTGAACAAGCAATTGGAAGGCATCAGTACTTTCAGGAAATGAGCTAAAACAAGTTGAGGAAAGATCACATGTAAGGCTAGTTTTTAATCCAATCCCCTTTCCACATAACCTTTTTGCCCCAAGTGTGGCGCATGGGGCTCGGGAAGGGGACTAAGAGGGTAGCATGCATTCCTGTTTCCCAGATCCATATTTCAATTTACTTTTTACTAATGTCCACGTTGGTGAGGCCTTATCTCAAAGTTAAACAAAGCAAGACCTCGACCCCTCCTTAGCATACGTAAAATCACTAATATCCATTTTATGGGGTGCTCCAAATATCTGAGATGAGCTCTGAATCGATTTTGGGTAACAGATTATTCAGGTGATCTTGAGGGACAGGTGTTGCACCCAAAATGGATCTTTTGAATCTAATAAGGACAATAGAGACAAATTCATATCTCTTAAAAATATCTTAATGTATTCCAAGAAGGGGTACATTGTTTCTGGTCATTAAATGAGATTCCCGTTCTGTTTAGATACTCTTTCACAAGATGTGGATGTTTTCAGTCGGGTTAGCATTAATTGTCTGTTCTTAATGATCCTTAACAAGGTGGTATTGAGCCGCTTTCTTGAACTGCTGCAGGGACACCCACAGCACTGTTAGAAAGAGACTTCCAGGATTCAAGCTGCAAACTGTGGATAGGTGGGCTCATTGGGCTGAAGTCCTTGATCTGTTGTATTAGCATTGCCAAAGGAAATTGGGAAGCTACCTTAATGGCTGTCAAGATTTTGCCACTGACACTCTTAAAGTCATCAGCTGGAATTATGAGTGAGGGCTCAACTATGTAGCAACAAGATGCAGTTAGTCCTGCACCACTCACTGCCAACCCAGAATACCACCCCCCTCTAACCGCTCCTCACCTTCACCAGCATCTCCTCCCATCCTCATTCCCATCTTCTCCAGCATCTACCCTGACCCACTGCCACCTTCCCCAGAGTCTCCCCAACCCACTCACTACCTTCCCCAGAGTCTCCACCTCCATCCTCACCCCCACCTTCCTCAGCATGGCCCCTGACCCACTCCCCGTCTTCCCCAGAGCCTCTCCCCTGATACACTCCCAGCTTCCCCAGAGCCTCCCCCTGACCCACTCCCTACCTTCCCCAGAGTCTTCCCCCTGACCCACTCCCACCTTCCCCAGAGTCTTCCCCCCGACCCACTCCCCACCTTCCCCAGAGCCTCCCCCCCGACCCACTCCCCACCTTCCCCAGAGTCTCCCCTCTGACCCACTCCCTACCTTCCCCAGAGTCTTCCCCCCGACCCACTCCCCACCTTCCCCAGAGCCTCCCCCCTGACCCACTCCCCACCTTCCCCAGAGCCTCCCCCCCGACCCACTCCCCACCTTCCCCAGAGTCTCCCCTCTGACCCACTCCCTACCTTCCCCAGAGTCTTCCCCCCGACCCACTCCCCACCTTCCCCAGAGCCTCCCCTCTGACCCACTCCCCACCTTCCCCAGAGCCTCCCCCCTGACCCACTCTCCACCTTCCCCAGAGCCTCCCCTCTGACCCACTCCCCACCTTCCCCAGAGCCTCCCCCCTGACCCACTCTCCACCTTCCCCAGAGCCTCCCCTCTGACCCACTCCCCACCTTCCCCAGAGCCTCCCCCCTGACCCAGTCCCCACCTTCCCCAGAGTCTCCCCCCTGACCCACTCCCCACCTTCCCCAGAGCCTCCCCTCTGACCCAGTCCCCACCTTCCCCAGAGCCTCCCCCCTGACCCACTCCCCACCTTCCCCAGAGCCTCCCCCCTGACCCAGTCCCCACCTTCCCCAGAGCTTCCCCCCTGACCCACTCCCCACCTTCCCCAGAGCCTCCCCTCTGACCCAGTCCCCACCTTCCCCAGAGCCTCCCCCCTGACCCAGTCCCCACCTTCCCCAGAGCCTCCCCCCTGACCCACTCCCCACCTTCCCCAGAGCCTCCCCTCTGACCCAGTCCCCACCTTCCCCAGAGCCTCCCCCCTGACCCACTCCCCACCTTCCCCAGAGCCTCCCCCCTGACCCACTCTCCA
This sequence comes from Chiloscyllium plagiosum, assembly GCF_037043375.1. Lineage (NCBI taxonomy): Eukaryota > Metazoa > Chordata > Chondrichthyes > Orectolobiformes > Hemiscylliidae > Chiloscyllium > Chiloscyllium plagiosum. The sequence goes on along the minus strand of NW_028270164.1, from coordinate 2,239,011 downwards.
CCTTCCCCAGAGCCTCCCCTCTGACCCAGTCCCCACCTTCCCCAGAGCCTCCCCCCTGACCCAGTCCCTACCTTCCCGCTATGCTCCATTTCCTGTTGGATAGAGGAGTGGGATCAAGGACTGAAGTGGAGTTTCAACATGGGACACCATGAGAGGATGCTTTAAGCTGGTGATGGGGGAACAAAATAAACGGACCCACAAGAATCTTTGGAGTTTGAAGTGTCTGAAGATCATGGTTTTCAACATGGAAGCTGAACAAACAAACAGATGGTGATGTCAATTATGTGTTAGTGACTCTGTCTTGTCTTCCAGTCTTGACAACACCACCTTCCAGAGTTGGGATCCTCACACACTGGTGCTCGTCTTGAGGACATTCACTCCAATATCTGGAGAGTCTCCGAGACTGACCAGAACCAACAATCCAGCAATATTCCCATCGAAGCCAGCCGGGATTGCCAGGATTCACAGTTATGAGGAGAAGCAGAGGCCACAACATTCCATGCAGATCTCCAGGCAGTCTGCTGATTCACAGCAAGCATCAACAATTCCACAATCCAGGTCACATGGCAAGTCACACGGGGCACATTCCTCGGAACCGCAGCAGAAACAGCAGGAACTATCCGAGGCACATGTTCCACAAGTCGCACAGTCTAACACAAGATTGCACAGTGTGAGGAACTGACAGAATAGGCAGGCCAGGATGCAGTGTACACAGCAATCTGCACACAGACAGAAACAGAGGGGAAGAATGTTACAGCTTTTCAATTAGATTCAGACCAGTACACTTCAAACAAATATACAACTAACTGCAAAAAACAATCAGAGCTAAACCCAATCCTACCCTAAACTAACATTAAACAGCACAGACTGGTGAGTTCAGGAAACAGGAATCCTGACTCAGTTGTCCTCTGTTACTCTCTCTGACCCAGGGAGTATAAACAGTGATCATCAGCAGGACCATTGGCTAATTCATTACCTTTGAGTTCACACAGAAGCTTGCAGCAGGCTGTGAGCTCTTAATGACATCAGTAAACTGGGCAGAAATCTGGGATGGAGTCTGCTCCCTCCCTAGCAGCCTGCTCCATATCCAACTCAGACTGTGATGAGCTCCAAAGCTTCATTTTCCAATGATCCTCGCTGTTTAGGGAGGTAAACGTTTCCTAAAATTGGCCAGTTTAAATTCACAGCCGATCGTATAACCATAGCCATCTTGTTTTGTGAACCTGGATGGGGGGGGGGGGTGGTGCTAGGGCCAGCAGGACCTGTCCAATATTATCCACCCAGGAGCAGTTTGTTCTCAGCTGCCTCAAGCCCAGATCACACGGAGTGGCACTGATCTTTACTGGGACACCAGGAACTCTCTGATAAACAACTTGAAGAAGGGATTTTTAGGTGATTGCAGTTTGAAGCTATTGATCTCTAAAACAATTTAGTTTTAATATTTTCAGCTTCAGTTCCTTGCTTGACTTGAATAGCTTGACAACTAAATGTTGTCCATAATCCACCATGGTAATTGCAAAAAGAGCAAGACTATGCCATTCAGTCCCTGTACCTGCCATACATTTCTAGATCATGGTTGATTATCTACCTCAAGGTCATATTCCTCTGCTATCATCATGTTTCTGGGTCTCATTTATATCTAAAAGTCTAATTATTTCTGTCTTGAACTTACTCAGTGACTGAGCATCCACCATCCTCTAGGGTAGAGATTTCCAAAAATGCCCCCCCCCCCACTTTGAGTGAAGAGATTCTTCCTCATCTCAGTCTGAAATGGCTGGCCTTTTATTCTGAGATTCTGTCCCTCGGTTCTAGACCCTACAGCCAGGGGAAACAGGTTTTCTGTGTACACCCTGGTAAACTCTTAACATTTTGTGTAATATTTTTCAAATTTTGTGAGATTGTCTCTCATTCTTCTGAACATCAGAGACCCAGTGTCCTCAATCTCTCCCAATGGGACAGTCCCACCATCCCAGGAATCAATCTGGTGAACTTCTGTCCGTCTGGAGCATGTATGACCAGAACTGCACACGATACTCCTGGTGTACTCTCACCAGTGTTCCACAGAACTGAAGCAAGACTTCCCTGCCCCTCTACTCTGATTCTCTTGTGATAAAAACTAACACATTGTTTGTCTTTCGAACTGTTTGCTGCACCTGTACGTAGCTTTCAGTCACTAATGAACAAGAATACCAAAGTCCCTTTGGATATCACATTTTCCAATCTCTCGCCATTTAAGAAATACTTGGCCATTTTGTCCTCCGACCAAACTGGAGAAGCTCACATTTGTCACCATTATATTCCATTTGCTGTGCTCCTGCCTGCTCACCCAGCCTGTCTGAATCCCCTTGAAGCCTCTTTGCATCCTCCTTATAACTCACATTCCCAGCAGCTTTGTATCATCTGCAAATTTAGAAATACTCATTCAAATCCTTTCCCCCCACATTCTAGTGTTTGGAATTAGTCTGTTCAAGTGTGTTATGAGCTACCTCTAGAGCAGCTGGGACTTGAACATGGGGCTTCTGACCATGACGTAGGTAGATTACCACAAGAACTGAACCACAAAAACCCAAATCCCCACATCCATATCACTGATATAATGTCCCAGTACTGCTCCCTGCTGGTCACAGCCTGACAATCTCGGCCTAGCTCGGCTTTCTGCCTGGAAACTAATTCTCAAACCTGTGCTGGCTTACTCCCTTTTTGTTTACTGACGTTTTGTGGAAATTTATGAAAAGTCTTCTGAAAATCCAAATATACCACATCCACTGACTCCCCCTTATTGACTCTGCAAGTTATATCCTTGAAAAGCACTATCAAGTTTATCAAATTTAAATTCCCTTCATGAATCCATGTTTAGTTTGCCTAATCAGTAGTTGCATCCTGTATAAAAGGTTCAAGCATTTTCCGTGCTTTTGGTGTCTTGTTAACAAGTGTGACATGCCCTTTATCCCTTTAAATTCAGACAGATACACTATCCCGACAGGACCTAATGGTTTCCAGGGACCAACATTTCTGACCAACCATTCCTTTTATCATCACCTGTTGATATGGGATATAACATTGGCCTTTTCCCATTGTCTATTAATTAAACATTCACCTGATCAGGGTGGTTCAAATGGTCTGTGTTATTATTCACCTTATGGAAAGCTGCACAATGAATGTCACTGACACCGGTTGTTAGATTAGGATTACCATCGTGAGGCTTGACTCACCTTCCTCTGCATCAGACGGAATCTGAGATGCTGTTGACCTGGAACTGGATTTACTCCTCTTACTGCTGTGGCTGTTGATAGAGGGGTACGATTGCAGCTTGCCATGCTGGCTGTGTCCGCTCAGTGGGTTGGAGTGCTCCATAGAACGTGCTCTGTGCCCAGTCAGAGTGTGGGTGACTGAGCTTTCTGCTGTGTTTGCAGCTTCAGTATCTGTGCTGTGTAAGTGGACTGCCTGTTGGATCCCATTCTGTGATAATACAGGATTCTGTCCAGCATCCTCTGGCACTAAGCTTCGTGCTGTAGGGGGAGCCTTGGGTTGATCTTAAAACAGAAACAATAAAGGAAAGCTTTGTCAATAACTAAAATAGAAAGTGCTGGAGACTCAGAAGATCTTGCAGCATCTGTGGGAAGATACAGACAAAATCTTTCAAGTCCTTTGCTATTTCTTTGGAACTGAAGGGAGCTGGAAAACAATGGTTTTAACACTGTTGATGTGTGTGTGTGTGTCTGTGTGTGTGTGTCTGTGTGTGTCTGTGTGTGTCTGTGTGAGTATGTGTGTCTGTGTGTGTGTCAGTGTGAGTATGTGTGTCTGTGTGTGTGTCAGTGTGAGTATGTGTGCTTTGGGGGAGAAGTGGATGCAATAAATGGTGAGGTTGCCCAGAGAAAAGTCATGCTAATGGTGATTAAGGAGTGATGTAGATTCAAAATAGGTGTTAATGATAGGTGTGAAATGTTTAAAGTAGAGTGTCATTGCTAACAAGAGACCTACATAAGCAAGATATTGGGGTTGGGCAGGGGCAAAGCTTGTAAACAAAATAGAAGACAGAGTTTATGTTCTAAACTTGCAGAACTCCATACTGAGACCAAAGGTTGTAAGGTACCAAAGTGGAAAATGAGGTGTTATTCCTCCAGCTCATTCTGAACTTGGTTGGAACATTGCAGCAGGGCC